>NW_026000174.1:37924034-38048547 GCF_001458135.2 Marmota marmota marmota | reverse complement strand
TGGAGGATGGGAAAGGCAGCGGAGCACAACAGACACTAGGATGGCAATTTGTAAATCAATGGATGTGTAACTGATGTGATTCTGCAATCTGTGTATGGGGTGAAGGTGGGAGTTCATAACCCACTTGAATCAAAGTGTCGAATATGATATGTCAAGAAATTTGTAATGTTTTGAACAACCCACAATAAAAAATTAAAAAAAAAAAAAAGAATATGTGATAGTTCATGTTGAGAAGAAATGTTTTACAAAATTTTTTAGCCCATTGTCAAAATAACAGTGAAGATTTACCATTTCATTAGAACACTCTTTAGATTATTCTTCAAATAACATATCAGCAACGATAAAATATATATATTTTATACATACTATACATATATACATTATATACATACTATATATAATATATAGTTTAATATATAGTTTAAGGGTAAAAGCAACCATATATATATTATATATATGTATAAGTAGGATTTTCATTTTTCATCTAACAAGCATTTATTGGATACCTAATGTGTGCCAGGTGCCATGCTAAATCCTAGGGATAAAGAATAAGGAAGTAATTAATACTTTCTGGGATTTAAGCATTTACCTGGGGTCAAAGACATAAAAAAGTATAGTTACAATTCTATGCCTATTATATATAACTATAGAGGTATGATTTATGGGTGTATCCAGAAGAGGGGGGCAATAGTTACCTAACACACTATCTTGTTTAATTTACCGAAGTCAGTCTATGTTAGACACATACACACATACACAATTCGTTCATATCACTAATATCTAAGTCACTGATTTATTTGTTAAACACACTTTTGAGCTAGTAAAATTCTATATGACATATTGGCTAAAATACTGAGATCTCAATTCGGATAGGTATGTGATCTATATAACTGAGTTCTTCAGACATTTAATTTAATCTCTATTCAATTTCAGTTTGTATATCTTTGAGATGAAGAAAATAATATTAGCAACATTGTAGCACTATTACTATAACCAAATGAAATAACAAGTGAAGAACTCTCCCAAATTTATTGACTCATTTCAAATTAGAAAAATGTTAGCAATCATCATAATAAAATATAGTTAAAAATTCATATAATTTATTAATTCACATTTGTATCTTGTTATTCAATTATCCAAATGACCTTTTTAACTTTTCTTCCAGGAATTCATCATTTAATTTTTTTGTGTGTGTATGTGGTGCTGGGAATTAAACCCAGGGCCTTGCAAAAGCCAGGCAAGCACTGTACCAAGTGGAGTTACGTCCACAAAACCTCCTCTTTAACTTTGAGGAAAATTATCTTCTGAGGGCAAAGAAAGCTGTAACCATAGATAAGTAATCCAAAGGGCACTGATGTGAATTTTGAATCACAGTAAAGGAAAGCAAATACTCCTTTTATATATATATATATCATTAGAAAAGAAAAATGGGTAAAAGTCCATTGCTTAATGAATTATTACAAGATAAATACCTACACTACCATTACCCAAATAAAGAAACAGAGCCTCTCTGCACAAAGCTCCATCATATTTTGTGTCTTAATCACAAAGTCCTCCATCCATATTACTCTCCTCAACATAATCACAGTCCTATCTTTTATGGTACTACTTTCTTATTTCCTTTAGTTTGATTATCAATGGGTATGTCCTTAAACATTCAGTTTAGTATAGTCTGTTTCAAACTTTATGCAGATGCAAACATACAATGAATGGTTTGTGTCTGACTTTTTATGCAATGTAATGTATATGAAATCCATCTCTAATTTTCATGTAGTTGTAGTTCCTTTTTCACTGTTATATAGTATTATTTTATATGAACACAACAAAAGTTACTTATGTTTCTACTGTTGACAGACATTTGAAGTCTTTGTTGGATATTAAACAAAGCTATAAAAATATTTATTCTTATATCTTGCAGTACTTAGGAGAAAAACTGCTAATTCACAGAGAATGCTGATTTAACTTCAGTAGGTAATGCTAAACAATATTCTAAATCAATTTATATCCCTACCAATAATATTTCAGTTATTCATGCTCCACAAATTCTTTTCAGTCTATGAAAAATTATATCATATCCACTTGGTTGGAGAGCTACTTAACACCGATTTACTGAGATTTCAATTTGCATCTGATGATTAGAGTACTGATGCCTTTTATAATGATTTGTTTTTCTACAGTAATCTAAATAACAAGCCCTTTGACATCTCTGTGCACTCAAATCTTAGTTGTCTACAACTGGATTTTTCACTATTTTAAAATGAAATATCTGTGCAACTGAATTACAGAGAGATTCTTAATTTTGATGTGGTCCAATTTATGAATTTTTCATAATGTTTCTGTCCCTTTTTAACCAATTGTTACCTGTTCCAAGGTTATGATAACTTTATCCCCATATTTTGTACAAGTTTTGCTTGTCCTTTCAAACTGAGACTCCAAAGTCTTCTGGAATTCATTTTGTAGCAAAAAATGTGTTGGTAGGGGTCATATTTCACATATTATTTCTATATAATAATGCAATTTTGCCAACTTCTTGTAGTAAAATATTTTATTCCTCATTGCTCTGTTATCTTAAAGTCAAGCACTGGACATGGGGTTACCTGTTGTAGCCACACAGCCCCACTGATATTGGTGTGAACTGCCAAGATGTCAATCAACTTGCTGACTGCAGGACATAATGAAGCAAGACTCCATCCTTGAAACCTTATCCCTTCCTTTGATGTACCCCCTTAAATATACCACTGGAGCCATCATCTTTTGTCTAGTTCCAGCTCCCATTTGGCTTAAACTATCAGGGGCTCCACTTTTGAAAATGTACTTCTGACTCTTTGTTTTTTGTTCTTCACTAATTATTCTAGACTTTTAATTTCTCAGGTGGCTTACACCTTACCTAAATCTAGTCTCAACATATGGGAGTACTGAATATAAAGATGTTTCCCATTCAACTAAATTTGTGGAATGGTCACTATGGAATGGTTCATTTGCTGACCTGTTGATAGTTGACAAATTGTACTTCACCTTGCTGATCTTGACCAGGAGGGGAGCTTGTTGGATAAAAGTTCTGGTTCAATTTATGAAGTCTTACAGAAATTTATGTAAAATGCATAGCTCTGAACAGATGGAATCTTCATTATTCTGGATTCCTACTCTATGCTTAAATTTTACTTTTGCCATACTCTGTAAAATGAAAAACTGCACTCCCACTGTGCATGGCTCTCAGATGCCGCCAGTATCTGTTCCCACCCACAATACTTTTTATCTCTAAATTTTGGTGTTCAAAATACAATTAATTATTATCAAGCCTATATAGTTGCTGTATTCTTTTTATTGGTTTTAGAGTGACCAGAAAGCAGGGCATGACTCAGGGCAGCTCAGAAGACTGTTCTTGTGTTGCAGGCCATCCATGGGCTGCATGTGGGCTCCTGTGCATCGAAGCCTAATGAATAGGAAAATCTGGTGTCTGGGAATGACCAGTGGACATTTCCTCTGATCGACTGCCCTGACTCATTGTGATCCCTATTCAAGCTCTGCCACAGGTCCCACACAGCACTGGAGATGGGGTTACCTGTAACCACACAGTCCCTCTGATATGGGTGTGAACTGCCAAGATGTCAATCAACTTGCTGACTGCAGGACATAATGAAGCAAGACTCCATCCTTGAAACCTTATCCCTGCCTTTGATGTACCCCCTTAAATAAACCACTGGAGCCATCTTCTTTTGTCTAGTTCCAGCTCTCATGTGGACTAAACCTATCAGGGGCTCTGCTTTTGAAAATACATTTCTGATTCTTTGTCTTTTGCTCTTCACTAATTATTCTAGATTTTTTATTTCTCAGGTGGCTTACGCCTCTGCAGGAAGAAGCCCCAACAAGACCCTGGCTGTCACCCCATACTCCTGCTTGGAAAGGAAGCAGATTTTTCCTTAGTTTCCTTGGCTGTGTGGCCCCTATGGATCAATGGATTGTTCAACTCTTCTTCATAATTTGGGTGTCCATCAGAAGTTTTCAATTCATAGGGTGTGTTAGTGTTCTAGGCATGCGTTTCTTAATCTTACCTCATTGACTCCATAAATAATGAAAAATCTTTTTTGTTTTGTTTTGTTTTTGTTTCTAGTAGTGGTTTTCTGCAAACCTCTATGGCAGTCTATAATGATTAATAAGGAGATGGCAGTCTAGACACAGCTAGCCTGGTGCATGTTTTACTCAGAAATTCCAGCTGTACACACCTTAATTAGAAAAAAATTCCAAAGCCCAGGCATGTGATTAAAATCTATTTCAGAGTTACAACCATCGCTCTTGTCACAGACCCTATTTATTATGCAGAACAAAATATTTTTGATGCTTTTTCATTTAATTTAAATAAAATGTATTGTCAAAAATCACATATTTACAACAACAAAATCAATTGCTATTAAAAATAAACTAACCCAAAACATCATATATTACAGTTCAGAAGAAATTCCATATACAGTGGAAATTTAGTAAGCGCTGTTGGAATAATTAAAATTTTCTTTTCTCTATTGAGAAGTATTGCATTTTAAAATACTACTTATTTGGAAAAGAATGTTTTCATTTTCTAAATGTCCTGGAGATTTAAAAGTACATTACTAGATGTATATATTAATGTATGTAACTTAAAATACGTATGAAATATAATTTTCACGTGAATTTTAATCGGTAAATCATTTTTAATCATGATTTTTCAGAATGCCAAAAATCTGTCCTCAGTGCTGGACAGATGTAGCCTTTACTGCTGATGTGAACCTGAATATACCTATTACATATTCTCTTTTACACAATGATATCTCTACCTCTTTCCTACAAGGTGTTCAGTAATACAAATCCTTAGCAAATCAGTAGCTCTGAATTACTGACACCAGACAGTAGGATTGTTAAGAGATATTACTCAGAACTTGTTAAAACCTGGCAGAGAAACACACCATTTAAGAAGATCATAAGCAATAAAGTCATGTGTAAAGAAATAATAAAGGATAACATACGCTAAACAAAAATTAAGCACTATTCTAAGAACTTTATTGATGCTAATTTCTTGCTTGCAAAAACTAAAAAATCTGTACCATTTTTTAAATTTCATAAATGCTGCAACCAAGACACAGAGATAGTAAGCTTTTCATTGCTGTTACCAAAATTCCAAATATAAATAATTTAAAGGTGAAAAGATTTATTTTGACTGACAGTTCCAGAGGTTTCCACCCATAATTGGTCAGCTCCATTGTTCTAGGCCAGAGGTGAGGCAGAACATAATGGTAAAAGGGTGTGGTTGAGAATAATTCATAGCAGACAGGAGATAGGAATTTCGGGGCAAGGGCCAAGGAAAAGATATAATCCCCAGGAGCATGCCCCCAGTGACCTATCTCTTCCTACCATGGCCAACTTGACTATAGTTTCTGTAACCTCTCAGTACTCCATTGTATCAGTGGATTAATTCACTGGTTACTTTATAGTTCTTAGAATTCAAAGAGTTCTCAAAAGCCACATTTATGGACATTTGCTGCACTGGGGACCAAGTTTTCAACACATGAGTTTTGAGGGACATTCCAAATCCAAACTGTAACAAATATAGATGTTAACATCAAAATCATATGATTATTGCAAGGTGAGGATCAAGAAAGCCTATGTACATTAGTGGGATGGACTCTTGCTCATTTAAACATTACATCATTCAACTCACATGTAGGATATTTAATAAACATACTTTAAATGAAAGGATACATATGTAAGGAATAAAAATCATGTAATATGCTTCCTATTAGATATGGCCCACTCTTCTTATTATGGTGGTGATTATTAAATAATATGACATCATATTTTTAAGCAGGAATATATAGGAAAGGAAAAATATCCTAAAGAGGGAACTGAAAAAAAAAGTTTCTTCTGAAAATATGGAAACTCCTGAGATTAGGGCATTATATATTTCATTATGCTGACAGTACTTGGAACCACAATGAGAGAGTATTTCAACCTTAATTTCTGTTGAATTAATTCAACCAATAGTAATGAATTACACAAAATAGGGTTTACTGAAAACTTCAAATATGTCGAGGTCAGTCAGAGTCTATCATCAATTTTATTTCCCTGGCAGGTTGATGAGCACTGACTGCTATAGCATAGTATGATAAAGAAATTTTTAGTTTGGTCCATTAATGACATACCAAAAATTCAATACTGAGGTTGCATTTATTATATAAGAATACCATGGTCTATAATAAATGTATAAATTATCTATTACTGTGTAAAAATTACCAAAAACTTAGCTGTTTCAAACAATGCCAATATATTCTCAAGTGTTTGGCCAAGGCTTATCTGGGTCCTTTGCTTAGGGCCATGCAAAGCTGCCATCTAGAAGTCAGCAGAGCTGTCCCCTTAAGTGAAGGCTTGGCTAGGAAGAACCCAATTCTAGCCTAACTCGGGTTCTCTATAGAAATCTTTTCCTTGGAGTTAAGAGTGTCCAGCTTCTTTCTAGCTCTTCTCTGCAAGTAAAGCTCAGCTCCAGAGGTCCTCTACTATTCTCTTTGACATGTAAATTTTCCAAGTATGGCTGCTTACTTCCACACATCAACAAGGAAAATAGCAAGACAGATTCTTGTAGAAGGGAACGTTATCAGGCAATGATATCTGATCAATTTTTCCTCACTCTGATGTTTAGAAGCAAATTACAAGGGAGAGGGTTAATCAGTACATGCAAGAAGGCAGGGACTGTGTGAGGGCATCCTATGGTCTGTCTGTCATCTAGGTTGGTAACTCAGATGAAAATTTAAGAAATTAAAAGGCTGATTTAAAAAATTTATATTACAAAATAATGCATGAGGGAAGAATGACCTAAGGTCACATTCACCACATTGCTCCAAAAAATAACACAGAGAAAACATGTTAATTTGGAAATTTTCATGAGAGGAGATTTTAACAAGAAAAAATAATGAGTGGCTGGCTCTGGTTCTTCCTCATGGATCTCTCCCTGCCCAAACGTCTTTAGGCAGTTGTCTTCTCCTCTCTGTGGCTCAATTTTACTGTGAATCAAGGAGGCCATGCACCATCTATGGGGCTCTGCAGTTCGAGCATCACACAAAGCTCTTCTTTACCCAGAACATATCTCTGAGAGGTTGTTCTCTACTAGATGTAGATTGTTCAACTAACATTGATAGGATCTTCACTCTGTACAGAAAATGCTCACATAAATATCTGACAGCCGAATTCAGTACCTAAAGCACTCCCAAAATTGTTTCAGGGAAAACTGTAAATGACAACTGAGATTTGTCTAATCTCTCACTGGAAGCATGATTAACATTATTCAAGAGAAATTAAGAGACAAGGACTTTACTTTCTCTAGAGTGCAAAAGCAGTCTCTGATCTGTCCATGTTACCAAATGTCACAAACCAACTGGAATATAAAGTACATACTTTGGAATGGGGAATTTTTTTTGTTGTTTGTTTTTGGCCACAAAAATAGAGAAGTAAAATCTTCACAGCAAAACTGAGTACCAAATTTTAGAGAAATACATGAAAATAGAAAGTCAAGGCTTTTATTTTGGTAATATGGCAAATAATATAATTGCAAACTCTTATGTACTACAATATCTAGAAATGACAAACTATAACAACAACTTTTGAAATAATAGAGGGAGAATATAACTCTCAATATTCCTCAAATACTCATAATAATAATCATAATTTGGAAGACAAATATAGCCCATCATCTTGGAAATAAACATCTTGGACTATAGTATGACTGATTAGTAGTTTAAAATATTACTTATAGGGTTTGGGGTGCAGTTTAGTATTAGAGCATTTGTCTAACATGTAGGAGGCCCTGGTTTCAATTTCCAGCACTGAAATCAAACAAACAAATAAACAAAAACCCCTTAAACTCTAAACCTCAATTTCCTTTCTTGCCTGACATGTATAACCTAACCAGGCTATTTTAGGAATTAGTAAAATTGAACACGCTGTGAAACATAAAGTGATATTCACACCATAGATACGGTTACAACATAGATCTTCAAATAATAAGCTCCCATTTTAATCAAGATCCTTCAATTAGACAATTAGACAATTAGACCTGTATTTATATTACAGACAATTAGACCTGTATTTATATCATCAATCAAATGATAGAATACTTATAGGTGATATTAAACAGGATATCTTGGAATCTATTGATCAAAAGGGATTCCATGAGGACTATAGGGTATACTTAAGGAATAGAGAATATCTCAGAACAAGTGTTTCGAAGAGATGAAAAAACTGTAAGCTCTATAATGTCAGCTAGCTGAGACAACTGTCCACTCAAACCCTATTTAACCTACCCTGTCATTATTCTGACTCCTGCTAGCGATGAGCCAAAAATACAAAATAGAATTATTAATTTACTGCTAGCTTGTGAATAAAGCTTTTCTTCTAAAAGACTAAATTTTAAATGCAAAACAAAATCAAATTTTATTTTGTTACAAAGGTGTTTGTGGAGTTAAACTATTTAGAGAGCTTGAAAAACCCAGGAACTTGATTTCAATGTAGTGCTTGCTATCTTAAATGACACATTGTCCCTTGAGGATCTCCACAAGGAAAACACCAAGAGTTTTCAATGAAAAAAAGACATAACAATTTCCAACACGTATTTAGGAAACTTTTTTAAAAAAGCATCAACTCATAGGTCCAACGAAAATGTTCATAAAAAACTAGTATATCACTAGTACTGATTATTTAGATTGATCTTTCCAATTAAAAGAAACAAAAATGATGTGTAGTATAACATTTTAAAATGGCAAATTGTTCACAAGGTATTGAGGAATCACTGGGTTCAAATTCAGTACAAAGTAAGATTCAGAAATCAAGAGCTAAGCTGCATACCTGGACACTGGGGTCACACATATGCATATACTGCAAAAGTGGCTTTTTCATTTCTAAATTTTCTAAGTGCCAGGGATACAATGGAAAGTGAGTCAGACAGCCCAGTCTGCATGAGATATTTTTAGGACATCTCAATAGTAAGTGTACTTGAAATATTAAGAAGCTCCCTTGTTTTGGCTCTGGATTTGTGACAGATAAAAGGCAAGTAGGTGCCTAAAAACAAGGGAAAGCTCAACATAGAGAGGTCAAATTATACAAGGGCAGGTTGAATTTCTTTGTACTTTTGTAAATGCACAATAAAAATGTCAAGTCAGAGTATAGAACAGTGGAATAAGGTATCTTTGAAATATGGAAACAGTCCAAGAACATTATCTTGGTCAAAGGCTACTGTTTCACTTGAATATTTAACTTGAAAAGGCAGACCTCCAGATCAGGATATCAAAGTATTGGCACTGAATTAGGATAAGCATTGGCGTCCTTGACACATGGAAATTAGCAAAATCCACATATGTTCCAAAGCAAACTATTTGAAATTATTATATGTTTATTATTGGTCATATGCTCTGAGATGGCAGAAAAAAATCTCCCATAAGCGTCACAGTAATATGGATTTGCTCTGGTGAGAAATGTGTTGGTTTCTGCAGAATAGATAGGTCTTGCAAAAGACAAGTTCCTGGCATTTGCAGAAAATTACTTTCCATGACCCAGCAGTTCTTTGTTCTCCTTTCCTTCCTCCTGAATTCTCTTATCTGTAAGACAAGAATCTCTCCAGACCCAGGAAAAGAAAATAGGGTTCTTGAACAACTCCACTTTGCTAATGTATCAAGCAGATGGTTTTATCATGTTGGTTATGAATGATCTATTCAGAGTAAAAATGAATCAAATTAAATTAAAAATTGGAAAGTTGACATTAAAATTATAACATAGAATACTAATGCCTATTTTCCACAAACTTAGTTCTTTCCAGTACCAAATCTCCTCTTGCTGTTAAAAAGTTAGATATTTATAAAAAGAAAGAGAAAGAATCTAAAAATGTTTTACATGTTAATGTTATAGAATTACAGAGTAGAAAAGTGGCTACCAGAGGCTTAGGTAGTTAGAGGGAAGGGAGGTTGGAATATGTTGGTCAAAAGAATCCTGTGTGCGTGTGTGTGTGTGTTTTATAAGATAAATTTTAAATAGAGAGTACAAGAGATTTTTTTTTAACCTAGAGGTGCCATTTAAGATTATTGCCTTGGCTCTTTTATACTTGGGGAGGCTCCTTTGATATTGATAGTCTTATTTTTTAAGTTGTGAAAGAATAACTCAAGATTAAATCACTGGTCCATAATATTTTGTTAGTAATAGGAAACATCTCTAGAAAAACACTCAAACTTATATATGCAAATAATTATGCATACAACTTCAGGGGGTTCATAGATCCTCTGAGGCTCCTGCTTGGGCTCCTGCAAGAGGTTCACTAGGGAAACTCTGGGTTAAACTGTCTGTTAGACTCCCTGTAGTTCTTGGAGTACCTGCCTTGTAAACTAAGTTCCATTTGGCTAGCCTTGCCAGAATAAGTTGAATATCTGAAGGTAAATCCTCCAAGCATTTTAAAAGACCTCTAGATAAAGTAGAAGTTAAGCCATCCAAATTTTAAGAAAAATAGGCATCAGTGATTGTACCCAATATGTTCTCTGAGGTAAATGGTGGAATTTATATTTCTTTAAGTTTGTGAGAACACTATGAATTGTAATTAGAATACTTGAGAATGAACACCCACTTCTTCCTGTTTCACATTACTGAACACAAATATTTAATGTTTGAGAATCATTTTATGAATAGCATATTGAAATAAAATTCAATATATTATATGATTCACCCATTTAAAATATAAAATACAAAAGTTCTTAGTATGTTCAGAGTTATACAAGGAGCACCTCAACATTTCAGAACAGTTTTATCACACAGAATAAGCTCAATAGCCATTATAAATCATTCTTTATTCTCCCCTCTTATCTATCCTCTCTTATCTACCCTGGCCCCAGTAAATCACTTACTGATTTTTAGCCTATGTATGTGTGTGTGTGTGTGTGTGTGTGTGTATTATTGTAATTAATGTAAAATATATATATGACTATTCTGGAAACACTTCTAAAATTTATCACATCTAACTATAATTCTATATCTTTTGATCAAAACTCACTATCCCTGTCCTTGCTAAACACCCATGCCTCTGGTAATGACCATTCTGCTACTTCTATAGGATCAACTCTCTTAGATTACACACTTGAGTTGAGATCATATATTTGTCCTCTGGCGCCAGTCTTATTTCACTGACTATAATTTTCCCCAGGTTCATCCATACTGCTGCAAATGTCATAATTTAATTCTTTTTCTGGCTGAAAAATATTCAGTTATTTATATATACTACATTTTTCTTTATCTGTTCTTTAGTTGATAAATAATTGCTTCCATATCTTGGCTATTGTAATTAATGCTGCAATAAACATGGAAGTGCAGGTATCTCTTCAACATATTGATTTCATTGTGGGACTGATGAATTATAAGGCAAACCTATTTTTAATTTGTAGAGAAAACTACACACTGTTTTCCGTAATGAATGCTGATTTACATTACCACAGTGTGAAAGTTTTCTCTTTTTTCTACTTCCTCACCAGAAGTTATTATGTTTATTATTTTTGAAAAAAAAAATATATATATACACACACATACACACGCACACACATATATATGTGCACATGTATATTATTGAAACATCTAAATTATACTAAATGGTGGGTTTCATTGTGACATTCATATATATATATATAACACCATTTGAGGGCTGGGGTTGTGGCTCAGTGGTAGAGCACTCAGCATGTGCAAGGCCCTGGGTTCTATCTTCTGCACCACATAAAAATAAATAAATAAAATAAAGATGAAAAAAACCAACCACCATTTGATCAATTTTACTCCCCAATACTACTTCTCCTCTCTTCTCTTTCCTTACCCAAATACCTCCCTTTACCCTACTGGTCACCATTCTACTTTCATGGCATCCTTTTTATTTCCTCCAGCTTCCGCATATGAAGGAAAAACATGATGCTTTTCTTTTTTTTTTTTTTAATTTTTTATTGTGGGCTGTTCAAAACATTAAAATTTCTTGACATATCATATTCCACACTTTGATTCAAGTGGGTTATGAACTCCCACCTTCACCCCATACACAGATTGCAGAATCACATCAGTTACACATCCATTGATTTACATATTGCCATACTAGTGTCTGTTGTGCTCCGCTGCCTTTCCCATCCTCCACCCTCCCCCCTCCCCACCTCTCCCCTCCCCTCCCCTCCTCTCTCTCTACCCCCTCCACTGTATAACCCTGAGGGTCTCCTTCCATTACCATGCAATTTCCCTTCTCTCTCCCTTTCCCTCCCACCTCTCATCCCTGTTAAATGTTAATCTTCTTCTCCTGCTCTTCGTCCCTACTCTGTTCTTAGTTACTCTCCTTATATCAAAGAAGACATTTGGCATTTGTTTTTTAGGGATTGGCTAGCTTCACTTAGCATAATCTGCTCTAATGCCATCCATTTCCCTGTAAATTCTATGATTTTGTCATTTTTTAATGCAGAGTAATACTCCATTGTGTATAAATGCCACATTTTTTTTATCCATTCGTCTATTGAAGGGCATCTAGGTTGGTTCCACAGTCTTGCTATTGTGAATTGTGCTGCTATGAACATCGATGTAGCAGTGTCCCTGTAGCATGCTCTTTTTAGGTCTTTAGGGAATAGACCAAGAAGGGGAATAGCTGGGTCAAATGGTGGCTCCATTCCCAGCTTTCCAAGAAATCTCCATACTGCTTTCCAAATTGGCTGCACCAATTTGCAGTCCCACCAGCAATGTACAAGTGTACCCTTTTCCCCACATCCTCGCCAGCACTTGTTGTTGTTTGACTTCATAATGGCTGCCAATCTTACTGGAGTGAGATGGTATCTTAGGGTGGTTTTGATTTGCATTTCTCTGACAGCTAGAGATGGTGAGCATTTTTTCATGTACTTGTTGATTGACTGTATGTCCTCCTCTGAGAAGTGTCTGTTCAGGTCCTTGGCCCATTTGTTGATTGGGTTGTTTGTTCTCTTATTGTCTAATTTTTTGAGTTCTTTGTATACTCTGGATATTAGGGCTCTATCTGAAGTGTGAGGAGTAAAGATTTGTTCCCAGGGTGTAGGCTCCCTATTTACCTCTCTTATTGTTTCTTTTGCTGAGAAAAAACTTTTTAGTTTGAGTAAGTCCCATTTGTTGATTCTAGTTATTAACTTTTGTGCTATGGGTGTCCTATTGAGGAATTTGGAGCCCGACCCCACAGTATGTAGATCGTAGCCAACTTTTTCTTCTATCAGACGGCGTGTCTCTGATTTGATATCAAGCTCCTTGATCCATTTTGAATTAACTTTTGTGCATGGCGAGAGAAAGGGATTCAGTTTCATTTTGTTGCATATGGATTTCCAGTTTTCCCAGCACCATTTGTTGAAGATGCTATCCTTCCTCCATTGCATGCTTTTAGCCCCTTTATCAAATATAAGATAGTTGTAGTTTTGTGGATTGGTTTCTGTGTCCTCTATTCTGTACCATTGGTCCACCCGCCTGTTTTGGTACCAGTACCATGCTGTTTTTGTTACTATTGCTCTGTAGTATAGTTTGAAGTCTGGTATCGCTATACCGCCTGATTCACACTTCCTGCTTAGCATTGTTTTTGCTATTCTGGGTCTTTTATTTTTCC
Source organism: Marmota marmota marmota (assembly GCF_001458135.2). NCBI lineage: Eukaryota > Metazoa > Chordata > Mammalia > Rodentia > Sciuridae > Marmota > Marmota marmota. The sequence goes on along the minus strand of NW_026000174.1, from coordinate 38,034,917 downwards.
ATATGAATTTCATGATTGCTTTCTCTATTTCTACAAGAAATGCCGTTGGGATTTTGATTGGCATTGCATTAAACCTATAGAGAACTAACATGATGCTTTTCTGAGTCTGTCTCATTTCATTCAAAATTATGGTCAATTTTCCCATCCATTTCCCTGCAAATGATATAATTTTATTCTCCTTTGTGGCTCAATAAAACTGTATTGTATATATATACCACAATTTCATTTTCTATTCATCTATGGATGGACACCTGGGCTCAATACATAACTTGGCTACTGTGAACAGTTCTACAATAAACATGGCTATGCATTTTTCTCTACAGTATGCTGACTAATTCATTTGGCTAAATACCAAGGAGTAAAAGAGATGGATAATTTGGTGATTCTATTGTAAATTTTAGAGGAACCTCCATAATGATTTCTATAATACCAATGTATCCATTTTTTTAATCTTCCTCTTGCCTAATTGCTTCAATTAAAATTTCAGAGTTACATTGAATAAGAGGGGTAAGTGTGAACATCCTTATTTTATTCCTAAATTTATAAGAAATTCTGTCAGTTTTTCCCTATTCATTATGATGTTGACTTTTGTTTATCATATAATAGACTTTTATAAATAGAGATAAATTTGTTCTATCCACAGTTTCTTCAGTATTTTTATAATAAAAGGATGTTGAAGTTTGTCGAATGATTTTTCTGCATCTGTTGAGATAATCACATAATATTTGTCTGTGGTTTTATTTATGTGATGTACTGCATTCATTTACTTGTGCATATTGAACTCATCCTTGCATCCCTGGGATAAAAACAACTTGATCATTGTGAATGATCGTTTTAAATTCAATTAGGTAGCATTTTATCAGAAAAATTTTCATTAACATTCATCAGTGATATTGGTGATATTATCTGTAGTTGTCTTTCCTTGAAATGGGACCACTTTGAAACAAATTGTATACTTGAAAAGTTCATAAAAACTTATTGAAAATAGTCTTCATGACTTCATCAGTGGATTTCAAGAAAGGAACAAGGAAGTAATTCTCTAGAATAGGCTGAAAAATTGTACTTTAAAAATATTTAGCCTTGGGCTGGGGATGTGGCTCAAGCGGTAATGCGCTCTCCTGCCATGCGCAGGGCGCTGGGTTCGATCCTCAGCACCACATAAAATAAAATAAAGATGTTGTGTCCACCAAAAACTGAAAAATAAATATTAAAAATTCTCTCTCTCTCTCTCTCTTCTCTCTCTCTCTCTCTTTAAAAAAAAATTTAGCCTTTACCAAAAGGTTAATCTAAAACTAACAAGTTTAAAGGTGATGGTTATGTTTTTTTCTAACACACATTACATTAAGCTCATACCTATTAAAATTTTTAAGTTGTTACTGTGAATCTTCAATATTATTTGAAAATTATGCTTTGGCAAACATCTAGCTATAGCAAACCATTATCCTCTTAGCTTAAATTAAACTCAATCTGGATTTATTTATTGTTTTCCTTGGCAGAGTAAGATTTAAGACAAGGTGGGGGTAGTTTGGGCAGTAAAAGAGAAGAAAGAAATTCCCACAGGAGGTCAGGTGGCACAGCCTAGGTCATCTGAGTTTCAGCCAATGAGGCTGCAAGCAAAGAGGAAGATGAATGAAGGCCAGGAAAAAAGCTGTATGAATAAACACTGATATTACTATCTCAGGTTCAGAGTTGGACTAGCTCATGCCTTTCCTAACACACACACTAACTGCATCTCTATTCAATAACTGCACTGTTTTAAAGCTGATAAATGTCATAGATATTACATAACTTAAAAATAGAAATAAGAATATTAAGACAGGAGTAGACAGACCGTTAACTGGGAAAGCAGAAAAAATATTTCACTATTACTGATTGACAGATGTGAAACTTTTATAATGCACTCCTATTTAGAAACCAAACATAGGCTATAATTCTGTAAACGATTTAGAAGGTCATTAAAACCTTTTATGTTTCAGACAATATAGCCCCTGGAACTGCCCACAGCAGTCCTTTCCAGCAAATTCCTCCATGAATAATAACTAAATATGTCAGTAAATGACAGTGAAAACAATAACTTGCCAAGAAAGCCACTCACTTGTGAAAGCTTCATTAACAAAAAAGAAAACTCACACACATGCACAAATCTCTTTAGCAACTATTTTACGTTGTATTAAAGAAACAAAGAACTATGTATCATTATCATTTAATATGTTTTTGAAAGCCTGATCATTCAGAGTCGTTCAAGTGATTGAGAATAGAGAGATGAATATTAATCAGAAATATTAAAAAGACCTATAATAAGGATCTTTTAATACTACAGTTAAGCAAGAAGATATTTATTAAGTGCCTATTAAATCCTAGGAATCATTGCTTTTTCTTTACCTTAGCTCTTTCTCCCGTATCAGGGCCAGGGAAGCCTCCTACTGAAATATTTATTCTTCAGAGGTAAACAGACTTAAATTTGAACTCTGGCTATGCTTCTTACTCAGATGTTATAGACTTGGATTTTACTAATTTCCATATCCATTGGTTTCTTCATTCACAGAGTAGGACAAATATTTCCAACAATATAAAATTAATAACTTAATAATGTTATTCTGTTCTGTAGGCATAGGTGAAAAACAGTAAACTACACAGACATGGCCTCAAAATCTAGCTAGGAAGATACATGGGTTGATTTATGTAAAAATGATTACTAGGCAGTTAATGCACTACATTTATTCAGTAATTATTAAATGATTATACTTAGAGTGAAGGACAGGGTACGGACTCTATATGTACAAAAGGATAGTATTTTAATAAAACAAGGAGTAGATATTAAATAGCAAATAAGAATCTGACATTACATAGGCATTATGAAATATACATTTTTAAGAATCAATAGCTGGCATATAAGTTAAACATAAGAAGTCATCATGACTACTGGTGTTGACCAACTGTAGCTTTGCCAAACAAATGTTTTACTGATCAGACAGTATATAAATAAGATGACCCACAAGTTCAGGTACATGAATTTTTTTAAAAAAATTAAAATTATCAAAAAGGAAAAACACATTAGAGGGTGCCATAAAGGTTTAAGCAAGATCACTCCAAAATCGTAAAATCAAAATAAGTACTCACTCCAGAAGTGAAACAGAAGGGATAAAACAGAGAAAAACATGCATCTCAGCCCCCTAACTAATAAGACACTTAGTCTCATCCATTCTAAAGCCTCAAGGATAACCAAAATTTGTGCAGTGCCATTTTATTTTTAGATAACTATTATTCCTATTATAGGGCACAGGTCAATAATCCACATATTTTTGCTTATCCATATTGAAATGAAAAACTTCAGAAAATGGAAGAGTTTCCTGCTTGTCCTTATTATAATTGATTAATAAATGATAGGCTCAGGCTTTAGAAGTTACACATAGTGTTTAGAGAAGATAATAAACTATACGTGAGCAAATTAAATATCATTAGCATAAATCACCATTTAATAAAAATAAATAATTATTTACTTTTAAGCTCTATATTTTTGTTTTTAAGAATACTTTGACAATTACAAATTGTAGGGCTGCTCTAAATCTAGTGTTGTTTTTTAAGATGAAAAGACACATGGCATGGGATCTGCATAGAAGAGGTAGGCTAATAGTTCTTTCTTGTCCGGGTATGGGGCAGATGTAAATGAATGGTGCCAAAAAGCAGAATTTCTTAATGCCTAGCTTCCCATAACCCAAAACAATATTGTAACACTCAAGTCTCAAGAGAGGATGTGTCTGTTTCTTTATTCCTGAGACTTCTTGGAGTGTACTGGTAATGAGGCTTTCTGATACCTTGCTTGCATTCCCTGAAAATCCTTCTTTATTCGGATCTTTTCTTTTCGCAGATGCAGCCTGTACCCGCAAAAAGATATGATTTTTAAATTATCAACAATTTGGGAATCAGTTGACCTCACGTTTGTAGCTTGAAAATCAGCAATTTTTAAGATCACTGATCATATGTGTCAACAGCATGAACATAATCTCAAAAGCAAAAGAAAGTCAGGCCTGTTGGTAATCTACAAAATCAATCACAAACAGAGGCCCTTGTTTGTTATTTATAATCATTAAGTGGTACTTACCCAGTAACTGTTACATAGTGGGTATATACAGTCTAGGCAGATCAGGTAGGAGAGTTAGTAAATCCATCTAATAATTCATCCTTAAAGCCTACCTATGACCCTGAAAATCATAACAGTTCAGCCTCACAAAGAGCTCTAAGTTGGTAAAGTTCCACTTTTGCATTATTTCCATAATTCCCCTACAGGACATATGAAGAAATGTGGATGTACAGTAATAAATTAGTAACGTGGGAAAAGGCAGCAATAAAATACAAGTTCTATAATAGCCCCTGGGTATTTAATTCATACTCCTAGGCAGGATTTACAGCAGATGAGTTTTAATAGAATAACCAACCTACTTTCTAGACAGTTTTGGTAAGTTATGGTTTTTACATTGCTTTTTAGCCTCCTGCTATAAAGGGCCACTGCTGTGGTATAGTAGTAAAGAGCATAATTGTTTTTGCATTAAAAGAAAGTTGGGATTGATTTCCTGGACACTTGGGAAGCCAAACAATTCTATATCACCCAAAGGCCCTTGCAAATTAGGCTGGTGTCTGCAGGGCAGTAGCAGCTGCATTAAGTAATGATGATGAGGCGCAGATAGCATTAGCGATGAGTCTTAAAAATAGTATTCACAAAAATGTTTGGTTAATGCTACTTTTTCCCACTAAAAGCCTCCTTTCCTGTCAGCTTGTTTTGACCCAGTACCATGGTAAAGACCCTGTCAAAGGAAGATGACAGATTCAAAAGTGCAGGCTCCACAAGAGCAGTAGTTTCTCTTATCCTGAATCTTTCTTTTACAGATGACTATTTTTCATTCACTAATGAAAACACTCTACTTTAGTGTCAATGCTGCCCATAGCTTCTGCCCAAATCTAAGATGTCATGTCAGACAGAAGAATACCTTGAAGGTAGAACCCTATGTATCTTCTTGTTATCCAGGAAGGAACTGCTGACCTAAGAAGGACTAAGATTGGAAATTTGCCTCTACAAAGACATAAGTGCTTTGAGCACTCTGATAAGCAGTTTTTGAAAATACTGCTTTCCAGTGCAGTGCCATCACAAAGAAACACATAAACACAGCCACAGCTAATGTCAGTCCAGAGATTTCTGTCAGAATTGCGAAAAAATCTTCTTCGAGCTATTTAATTATTGTTTTAAATAAATAAATCAATGTTAAAGAAATCAATAAGCAAATCAATATTTGCTTTATTGTTACATTTCTTTATAAAAGACAATGTTAAATATATATTTTAGACAATACCAAGAAAAACTACAAATGAAACTCAATTATATACATATATGGGTTTTCCTTATATAGAGAAATGAAAATGCCCAAAGTCAGATCATTTATAAGTAGTATATTTTCTTATATGCATATATAAAATACTTATCCTCAACTTATTTCACAGTGTAAAAAGTGAAAGAAGGTCAGGCCTGTTGGTAATCTACCAAATCAATCTCAAATCACAAGTATAATCTCCATTGTGGTTCTTGTTATTCAAGAATCGAAAGGCTGAGGCAGAAGGATTTCGAGTTCAGTCAGTCTCAGCAAAAGCAGGTGCTAAGCAACTCAGTGAAACCCTGTTTCTAAATAAAATACAAAATAGGAATGGAAATGTGGCTCAGTGGTCAAGTGCCCCTGAGTTAAATCCCCAGCACTCCCCACCCCCCCCCCCCAAAAAAAAAAGAATAGCTTAGGAGTGAAGGGAGGGAAGGGGGTTTGGTGAGAAAAAGGATAATAAAACAAAACAGACATTACCTTATTATTACCTTATGTTCATATATGACTGCATGAACAATGTGATTCTACCACATGTACAACCAGAAAAATGAGAAATTATACTCCATTTGTATATATCAAAGTACATAAATGTATTCTACTGTCATATACAACCAATTAGAACAAATAAAAACATTTAGTTTTTAAAAAGAGTTGCTTAGTGGAGATAAAAAGAGAGGCTGATCTTTTATATACATATTGCTTGAAGTTTTATTTCCTTTGAGAAATTTCTTGGAGCAACAACAGAGCCCAGTTTTCTTTACAGCCCTTCTTCCCTCTCTGCTTTCTCAGTTTTAGATAGCCCACTTCTGTCAGGTGTCTTATGCTCCTCCTTCCATCCCCATCATGTACTTGGAGGTAAATTGTACCAATGTGGTCCATCCTAGACATGATTCAGCCCCTTCAAACACAACATTTTCAGAAACTAGCTTTCTACTATTCAACACTGTAGGTCTTTTTGTTTTCGGTTACAAACATAACATACAATAATTATGAACCTCCACTCATCATCATTATTTCCTTCCCAAAGTTCTCACCTATGAAGATTAGCAGAATTTTCCATGTACATTAAAAGGAAAATGAGAAGAGGTTCTATGTCACACAGAGATACAGAAAAATCTCTTCTTCAGGATTTTTTCTATCTTGCCCATACCTACTTTTTTCCTCTACAAACTTCTAACCACTTCCTCCTCTGTCTCTCCTTTCCCTACCCTAAACCTTGCTCCCTGTTATACAGAATCAAACAACTTGTGAGGAAAGCCATCTTGCCCACCACTATGTCTATAATTCTTGAATCAGTCCTTTAACATCTAAAATCCTTGATTTTCTGATCTTTAATAATATGACTACATTTTTAAGGAACATTTACTATGTTCCCATACTGTTAATTTTTTTTTCTGGTTCAAGAGATTGAACCCAGGGCCTTGGCCTTGTGCATGTTAAGCACACACTCTACCACTGAGCTATTTGAAGCTCTTTAATGCATACTCATTCATTCCCCACAATTACCCAGTGAGGGAGGTATTATTAACTGTCACTACCATGTCCCCACACATAATGTATAGATAGGAACTCTAAGGCCCAATGCCACATGACATGTAAATGAAAGTGCCACAAATCAAATCCACATCCTAATTCTAGGGGCCAAGTTCTTGACAGTATCAAGTTATATTGAAATATTTATATTCCTAGTAGAGGAAAAGAATCACATCAATTATTTCATATTCCTATTATGAAAGCATTATGTACTCTTTAACATGTAGCATTTGCTCAGTAATTTTGTAATTACTTTTATTTTTAATTTTTACATTTGCTTACCTCTGTGGCAAATATATAAAAGACCATAGCCTGACACTTTGTGCGTTATACATTAAAAAATTCTTTCTACTGACATACATGTCCTTAAGAATTAAACTGAGGTGTTAATAACAAACTCAAGAGGCCATTTATGTGAGGGATAAGATATGGAAGATGAGTTAACTAATAACACAGCTTCTGTTTCAATGATGTTTCAACTGTTGCTCAGTAGATGCTCAGTCATCTGATTTTTTAATTCAACTCAGTGTTAATAGTGCTTTGTTAAGTTTGAAAAATGTCATAGAAGTCTGTTTACGGATGCGTGTTTTCCTGGCATAGGACTTGTTATATAAATCCATATTTTCCTCACACCTGTATTCTCTCTCCAGCCTGATTCTCCCCACACTGTGGGCTGTAGCCAGGCAAGTCTCTGGCCTTGGCCCTGTACTTACATGACTTAGTCCAAACTTAGTACCTTTCCTCATGTGCTTCCTCCAATTACCAAAACCCTTTTCTGTGCTCCTAACAATGACATTTTTCAACTCCATTTCATTTTTCCCTGCTCCTCTTTTGTTTTTTTCCTATAACATATGAATGACATAAATAAATAGAAGGTGAATATATTGCAAGAGATAGTAGTTCAGAAATACTTGTTATTACAAGCTCAGAGTTGTCTTTCTCATCTCCATCTTCTAGAATATGGATTAAACATGTGTTTATGCATATATATTACATATGATGTGTAATATATAACACATATACACACATGGAATTAATGCATGCAGTTATACACTATTTTCTTATTATTCAGTATATCATGGATATCTACATTAACTAGGACACTTTGATTCTCCAAATAACAGAAACACAGTTCAAAACTGATAACCACAGCTTCTCCCTAACCACAGCATTAGCTTTTAATGTTCATACAATAGTATTTACTCAGCTTTATACCACTAAAATATCCAGAATTAGTTAGTTTTAGAAATAGCTGGTTCTGGAGATCCAAATGCAATTGTCAAGATTCCCATTCTACTATTACATCTCCATGTTTTAATTCTGTTGTGTTTTCCTCTTTCACTTCTGCTGTTAAGAGAAACATTTTTGACAATATAAAATTGAGAGTTCATTTGAGCAGAGAACCATTTGTGAATTGTGTTGCATACAAAACTGGAAGATGTTCAGAGTGCTCCACTCCCACTCTAGTAGCAACAAGCAGTGGACTTTTACAGGCTGCTTGCAAATGCAATGTAAGGAAAGCACTTAATGGCTATAGTTCACGTTCATCTTATTTGTGCATGGTGTATTGGGAAGTCCCCAATCTACTGGTTGTCTGTTTGTGATCAACTGAGGCCAGATATTTTCTATCTTGCCCTCTGCCCTAAGTCAGTCACACAAAAAAAAAGAAAAGAAAAAAGAAAAAAAAACCTTCAATTTTTGTTTCAGTTTGCTTACATAAAGTTCTGAGTAGAGAAAGAAATCCAAGCTAATAACCTTCTGCTCATTTTGCTTTAACATTACTAAAAATAACTTTCCTCCTATACCTGAGTATATGTGTGTGTGTGTGTGTGTGTGTGTGTGTGTGTGTGTGTGTGTGTATAGTGTAGAATTCAACTTGGGAAACTTATCCATCACTGAATCTTCATTGTAGCCAAGAGAATGGAAAATTCTGATTGTCCAACTTAGGATAGGGAATGAGGGCCAGCAAAAGAAGTGATGCTTGAGTAAAATACCAAAAGTCTGCCATATAGCTCTACATCAATATATAGTGTTATCTGTTGAACCTGAGTTGGGTCAAAGAATTTTAGTACCAGGTCTCACCGATCTTGATATGGTGACTCCCAGGAGTCAGTGATACCATGATTTCATATTCACATATTCTATGTATGATTGTGTATTTGGCCCACTCAAGGATTAGTAGGACACATTGGCCTTGTCCCCTTGCACTTTTAAGTAGCTGAACACTATTCATTTTTATATTTATATCTTTCTTTATTTACCTCCAAAGGAAGAATATTTAGGCTTGTTTTGCTAAATTATTTTTTGCTTTAATTCACAATGATGCAGTGAATATCCTCATTCATGTTTCCCTCTTAGCCTCTCCAATTATATTATAAATACAAATTCCTAGAAGCAAAACTAACCAGAAAATTTTACCTATTTTTAAAGCAATTTTGTTTTATTTCTTCATAAATGATCCCTTTTCTCTTGAAGGCCACATTAAGAATAACTATTTCACCTCCAGTTGCAATGTTGTCCTAATTTCTTTTAGTAGTTCACTCATTTAACAAGTTTTTTCCTGAATTCCTGTCATGAGTCAAATTCTGTGCAAGGTGCTGAGGTAATTACAAAGAAAAATAATCCAGAGTCTCTCTCCTTTAAGAGAAGGTAATATAGTCAGGGAGGAAGAAAGAGGATATATAATTATGATGTGGTGATTTCTGCCATTGTGTGTGTGTGTGTGTGTGGTGGGGGTTGCTATGATGGCAAAGATGGAGTCACTGTCCTAAGGAGGAGAAAAAAAAGCAACTTTATTCAAAAGTGACATGTGACTTGAGTCCTAAAGAATGCATAGAAGGCACTAAGTGTGGACATTCCCAGGCAGAGGTACTGAACATGCAAAGTCACCTGGGCATAGGAAGGGTAAGAGTACTCAAGACCCATTGGGTGTTGGTTGTAATAGGAGTAGCTCATACCTTGAAGAAATCTCAAATCACGAAAAGAATGCTCATCCACACTAACATTTAAGCACCATTCCTCAAGAGTCCCTTTTATTGTTGCCTCCACTAAAGTGCAAACTTTTTGAGAACAGGAACCAAGTTTTACTCATTTTGTATCCACTCTATATAGTACCTGGCTTAAGCATACGTGTGAAGGCAAAGACACACACACACACACACACAAACACAGAAATCAATTAATAATTCAACTTGTGATTACTTTCTCAAAGTCAATGATAGAGTTGAATTTATAGATTTTATAACAACATGCAATTTTTCTAACTGCAGAAATCAAAAATAAAGGGAATTTTAAAATCACCTGTATTCCCACTGCTGTCACTGATCTCACTCACACACACATACATGCACAAACACATAATTTTAATTTTGCTTTCCAACTTGCTTTTTCACTGCTTTGACCTGTTTGCATATCATCAAGTAAGCAATCTCAATGTGACTTTGAGTAATTGCCATCTGTGTGTTTAGATATCTAAGTGGCTTCCACATATTAATGTTGGAAACTGACTGATGGATACACATCAACTGCAGCCACTCTTGACCAACCCACCCTTGCTTTCCAAGTGGACTGCTTAAGGCCATCTCACCTCCACCACTGCTCTCCACTTTTGGAGACAGAGCAACACCATGAACACAGAAATCTTAAAAAACCCTGTGGACTTAGAACACCACTCCGGCTCCCCTTCATAGGCCTCTACAACACTGTGCCTGCCTGCTTACCTCTCTCTCTCCTCTCATCCTGGGCCGTCCTGGTGCTCAGTCTCTCTGTTCCTGCCACACAGGCCACATATCAGTTTCTTAAACACATAAGCTCTGGGTACCCACCCCAGGGCCCTCACAGAAGCCACTCTTCTTCCTTGAATGCCTTTCTCTCACTCTGCCCTCTACTGGCTTACTTTTCAGTTCCTGCTCTGAACACCTACCTACCTTCTGAGGCTGCCTCCCTGACCATTTGGGTAGCACTCTTCCATTACCCTGTACCTACTTCCTACAAGTTGTAAACAGACACTTTGCTTTGGCTTACCTATTTATTTTCTGACTCCTCCACTAAACTACAAACTTTACAACAATAGGGATTTTACCTGTTTTTTTCATGAATGTATTCTCTGACTTATATAGAGCTGGGCACTTAGTTGGCTCTCAAAACACCAGAGCTATTAAAGGAAGGTTTAGGCAGTGGTTCTCAGATAGGGTACATATGATGATGGATGCCTCAGGGTCAACTGGTCAATTGTTAAAAATGCAAATTTGAAGGCCTCTATTGAAAGTATTGTGAGTAGAAGCCCCACAGGTAGAGAGCCCAGTCTTCTATTTTTAAGAAGTCTTACAAGAAATTTTTTACATTCACTAGTTTGACAACCATTTTTATACGGTATTGGTTTAGAAAACATACAAACACATTTTGCCTCATTAGGGAAAATTTGGGAAGACCCAAAATTTCTTAGAATATGAGATATGAACTTCAAATGCCACTGAATTTAACCTCTCATTTTATTGAGGAAGAAATGTCACACAAAAAAATACATTTTATCCTAACATAACAATAAGTGACAATTCTACTTATAAGGTTGCTTTTATGATTGTGAAACATACATATTTCTTACCATATAAAATTTAATTATGTATCATATACTTTTTTGAGGAGTCCTCAAATATGAAGCTACTTTTTATATTGATAGGTGATTATTAATTAAGTTAAAATTTAAGTATCTGTATAGAAAAACTGCATTTTTATTTTTCTCAAGATGGTTCAAGCAATGAATTGACCCAGATAATTTATCCGACATTTTACTTTTGAGGTGAATTTTTCAATAGTGATTTTAGGTCATGTATTTAGATGAGAATTGTTAGTTTTTCACATTTGAAGTATCTTATAAAATAGAGTTGATTCACTGAGCAACAAAATATCATGTGATACCAAAAAAGAAGGGAAAATAAATCAGATTGGATCCAAACCACCCAAGTTATCTGTTTGTAAAGAACAAGACTCTGAACTCCATGTAATAAGACATGCATAAATGGAAAGAATAAAAATTACGAAGCAAGTCTAAATACTCAGTGTGAAATGTAAAAGGGGAACTAAAGAAAAGAGAGAAGGACAATACTGATTGAATTTCCATAATGTAACAGGCATTATGTTAAGTGCTATTTCCTAGAGCATGTATTTTTCCCCATCCAGTTTTATTTAATGAAAATCATAGATTCTCTGGTTTATCTAATAAAGATCCAAAGCCAATCATTTTTTAAATAGAATAGTCTATGATAGAGTTGAGAATAAGGTATTCTGCAGAGTTTTTAATGAAATAAACATTTTTTAAAAAATTTAATAGGTAAATTTTAAATGTTTCCTTCTTTATAAGCAATTTACTGAGAATATATTTGAGTATACTTTTCCTGCACACTGACTTTTACATGTTAAATAGTATTTAAGGAACCTTTTAGGTACTTATTTTTCTTCAAGAAAAGAACACCTATTTCCATATCAATGATTATCCCTTTTAAAAGAGCTCACCTTGAATGTAAATGGAGAAACTGAAATTCTGATCTCCAAATGGAAGCATTTAACATTTTAAAACAAACAAATGAAAGCAAAGACTGGGACAAAAATTATTTTTTTAAAAAAATTCCTTTAAAACTATTAGAAAATAAAAACAGCAGGTTGAAAACATTACATTCATTTGCTTACATATCAGTGAAATTCAAACCTGTTTCATTCAACATTTAATCCTGAGATATGCTTCTTTAAATTCATTTTTTCTATTAAATTATACTTTGGCAGACATTATTTCATAAAAATTCTTATATGAAATAATTACTTAAGAACATTTAGAAAATATTTATTTTGTAAATAGTCACATTTTATATAATTTTGCATCAAGAACTATTTTAGAGTAGATTTTGTAACTATTTCAATGAAATCAATAATCAAATGCATTTAAAAAGTCAAAACTTCAGAGAGGTGGCAATTGTTTCACATGCAAGAAAAACACTGACAAATAAAAATAAACACATTTAGATCATACTATTTCTTATTTTTTTTTAAATTATTTACCTAGTATTTTGAAATATATTCACTCACAATTTGAAATCAGTATCGTAGCAATTAGTCTTAACTGGCTTCTCTATACATGTTTAAGAAAAAAAGAAAAGTAACATAGTATTCCTAGAATGATGCACTTTTAAACATACCACAGTCAGAATTCTGGGTTCAGCGGCATTTGGAATCCTTCATTGCTGACAAGAGAGTCTCAAATGACAATCTTCTTTAAAGCACTCTTCAGCATGACAACTGAAAGTTCTCCCTTCCACCGCCTGCCTTTTCCATTAGCTAGAGTCGTACATATTGAATGCTGCACAAAGCATTTGACTGGAGGGTTTTTAGACAACTCTTTAAATGGCTGAGACTGAATAATGACTTAAAAAGAAAAAGACAATTCATGTCTTTATAAGAATTTCTGTATTGCTTTTTATTTTTAGGGGATGGTTTTGGGGTAGGTTAGGGGGCTGCCTTCATCTGTCACCAGTTAATAGTGCCTATGTATGATTCATGTAGGTGACATTTAGTCATAATGTCAGTGACATTTTGATGATTTTACTGTCATTTTTTAATACTTTATCGCATATGTGTATTTGAACGAGCAGGGTAGATTAACACAAAAGGTGGGAGGTATGTTTCAGTTGGAGTAATAGGGGTCGGGCAAACACAACTAACTTTATTATTGGCAAATCAAGTAATACTTTCCTGATAGTTAGCTGAGTGGGTTTCACCATTCCTTTTTTTCTCCTAGTATATAAAGGAAACTGCCTCATTGTCTTATCACTGGAGAAAGGTACAACAGAAACTTTTATTGTTTCTGAAAAATCCTGCATTTGTTAAATTTGACACTGCATTATATTGCCTCTGGGCTGATGATGTGAGCTCTGAGAACAACAGAATTTGCTGCTGTCTAAAACTAAAACAGACAAATAAAGTTGAACACTTTGCTCCCCTGTGGTTAACATTACATGATGAGATACAACAAAGGATTACATTTATTGCTATCAAGAAGCCTCCACCGGCAGCTTGTAATTGGGATCTATAAGACTCTGAACCTAAGAACCAACAAGTCAATTGATATGGTCTTGAATTAACCACTATGCTTACAAATAAATTGATTTTCCAAAAGGTTCATGAAAATAGGAAATTTAATGGAATAAGTTGAAACCTTCATGAAACAAATGGGAGACAAATGGAACCTCTGTGTTTAAAGTGCCTGTGGTATGAAGGGATTAGTAAAATCAATAGGTTTCTGGGACTGGGGCATTCATATGGAATTCGAGTTTGCATCCTGCAAGACTTCAACCACCACAAGAAAACAATTAACGATAATTTGAAAACCTACAATTATCAGACATTATCCAGTAAACTCAGCAGTGTTTATTTTGATGACTTTTCCTTTTCCACCAAGAATTGTGAGGAATTTCTCAAAATATTCATATTTTGATTGAATCATCTGGTGGAATTTGAACTGTGCATGACAAAGTGAATGCAGAAAGAGGACATGGGAGATAAAGGTCTGTAAGCAGATTGGAAGGGATAGTTGTTAAATAATTTGTTGGAATCTAAACATAGGTCCTCCATTTTATCATATTTTATCTTAGATATAAATATCGAGGAATATGCAAGATTTGTGGTTGGTACTGTACATGATCATTTCCTAGTCATGTGAATATGTTCCCTAAATCGTCAATATACTAGTCTGGTGACTTCTAGAGACCTTTGCACATACCTTCATTACAGTGTAGCACAGTGTTTAATAATGTGTGGCTTCTATGCAATCCTGCCTACTATCTACCAGCTAAATGATAACAGGAAGTTAGCAATCTGAACCTAAGTGTGCTCACCTACAAGATGGGGGTAAAATAAACTTTACTTTTTAAAGCTGTTGTTAAGGTACAGAAGTTACCCACAAATTCCTTGAGAGGTCCTTAATCAAAGTTAAGTGTCACATTATTTCATGTTATCAACATTTAGTAATATAAAAACTCCCAATCCATTTCTTTTTCTGCTACATACACAATCTAGAGATCTGCTTAATGATGCAGATTTGACTTTTAATATGCTCAAGTAATTTCTAATTGGATCTTTCTAGCTTTCTTCATGTCTCAGCAATGCAAGAACTGGCTTGATATGGATTTATAATTGATTGAATGTAAGAACCAAGTGGAATATTTGTTGTATTGTTTAACTGATATGCCCACACAATAATTTATTGAATTTGCTTTCACATTCCACCAATGTGAGTAAAATTTGTGCAGGCAAGTTATTGTAGCTCTCATTTTGGAGCTAAAATTCTCCAAGAAACATGTAAGACAAAGCTCTCATGAGGAACTCTTACACATTCATAGGGAAAACCAATAAATTTGCTATTTGGAAATCTTACTATGTGTCTAATTACCAAAACAATAGTGAGATGAGAGGGGAAAAAATCATTGGCATCTTGGTATGTTTCCTTGTATTAATTATAAAAGAAGACTTTCTAAGTAGGCATGTCACCTTCCAAAGTATAATTCTCTACCCCACCCCGCCCAAATTCAATCCTCATTGTTATGTTTTGTATCTGGAACATTGCACAAAAGCTTATGTGTTGAAAGCAAGATTCAGAGGTAGGGATTTTAAGCAATGATTGGATCTTTTGGTTTCTGGCCCCATCATGATGGGAACTAGTTGGAGGAAATAGGTCTCTGGGGTCTTGCCTGGTAGACTTTACCTTTTCCCCTAACCCCTTCCTCTCTCCCTCTCTGCTCCCTGGCTGCCATGATGTGAGCATCTTTTCTCTACCATAACGTTCTGCCATGATATTCTGCCTCTCCTCAGACCCAGAACAATGGAGCTGGCTGACTTGTGGACTTAGACATCTGACATTGTGAGCCAAATTAAACTTTTCCTTCCCTAAGTTGTTTTTGTCAGGTGTTTTGGTCACACTGACTCAAAGCCTAATAGTGCACTCATCTAATTCTATTCTCCCAGTTAAATATGTTCAAGTCTTAATTCTACTGGATTCATACTGTAGTTCAGTTCTAAACACAGCTATTGAGAGCTGCTGGAGCTTTGTGGAGGTAGAGGATGGGCCGGTTTTTCTTTATTATTGTTGTAGAACACCTAGAGTTATTCTAGGTTGGAATAAGCAGAGTCCATGGCTTCCATCCTAGATGTTAATGAATCTTTTACTCTTGCTACTATCATTTCAGACGCCAAAATTAACAACTATAGATGTTGCCCATAGTGAGTCTGGGGATACGAATCTATTTTCCAAATTACTATGACTTCCTCTTTGAAGAGATGTTGAGTATCAAATCAAACAGCAGAGGCAATAGACCAGGAAAATCTTGATATGAATATTTTAGCAGTTCATTAAAATTAGATCACAGGGCTATTCAGTTTGTGTCATGTGGCACTGGCAGATGGTGTTCCTCTTTTACTCAACAGGTAACAGGTGAGTAATGGGAATACTTCTGTAAGACTGGCATCACTAGCCATATGATAGGGAAGTTAAGAAGGAGATGACCTCAATAGTTTTCTACAATCACCTTTCATGTGAACATTTCTAACAATTTCACTTTCCTAAATGATTCTTTGCTTCCAAATCTTGTATAGGGCTTTTAGTGTTCTGAAGGTGATAATACACAATTTTCCAGAAATTAAGAGACAGTGACAATTTAAGCTACCAGATGAATGACTAAAATTGGACTTAAATAGCTGTTTTAATTGACAAGATTATACCTGAAGTGAATATAGTGAGTGCTCCATATCTGTGAGTTCCACTCACATGGACTAAACCAAACACACACTGAAAATATTTTAAAAAATTGCATCTGTACCAAACATGTTAAGTTTTATTTTCTTCTCATGACTACTACATTATCTACTATTTACAGAGTATTTCCATGGTATTAGGTGCCATAAGTAAGCAAGAGAGATGACTAGATGTAAAGTATAGGGGAATGTGTGTATAGCTCTATTTCATGGAAGGGACTTGAGCATGTGTAGATTTTGATATCCACAGGAATTCTGGAACCAATCACCCCCAGACACTTAGGAATGACTACACTAAGATGATAAATTCTATTTGCATTTATTGGAAAAAAGATTTTTAAAGATTTCCCTAACTTTAGGACATGAAGTAACCCTGAGGCTAGCTGAATACAGACTTAGATCTTGTGTAGTGCCATCTCCAATTTTGATAGCTTCTTGGGCTTCTGCATGTATAGACATATCTATCTCCTGAACTACCTCCTTATACTTGGACCCTAGTGTTTTCCATCTTCTTCTGTCCAGTTTTGCATATAGTAGCTTCCTAATAAATACTATTGCTTTATTGATTTTACTTCATAATATTAGATACTAATATTATAAATGGTTTTAATCTCTATAATATGAGAGTTTCCATAAAAATAACACATACTAAAAGTTCATGATTTAAAAACAAATGTTTGGGCTGTGGATATAGGTCAATGATGGAGCACATGCCTAGCAAGTGGGAGGACTTGGGTTCAAAACATACACACACACACACACACACACACACACCAATATTCTAAAGATAGAATTTATTGTTCTTATGATTAGCCTAAAAAACTACACAGTTGTTTGTTTATAAATGTACTGAGTGGTGGATACATGATAAAAATAAAAATTCACAACTGACTTAAAAATCAGTTAAGAAATGTTTGCACAATAATTGACAAAAATTTTTTTCAAACAGATGTAGAGTCTATCTACACCCCAATACCCACCAAACTAGTCAGATGTATTTCTGGATTTCTTGGTTTGATTTTACATTTGACAATTTCAACTGAGCTTCCTCATAAATTCAGAATAAGAGACTACCTCAAAGGATCTACAGTTATTTTCTATGATCCTAAACTGTAGCTGAAGACAAAGTTTGTTAGAAAGCCCTATTTGTTTTCTATAATCCAATTCTAGTTATTACTTGCTGCATAGTTTTACACCACACATTATTTTCCCCTTTTGAGTTTGTACTCCCTTCCATTGACTATTTATGAACTTGCTTTGTCATGTCTTAAAATGGTCCCTTTGCAACTGTGTAACTTTAGTGAAAAAGTAAAATATCAGCTAGTATGCACAAAGTGCACAAGGAACATCACAACAAGTGCAATTATCACAAATGAATGGTGCTGTAAAGCATAGGTTTTTAGATGTGCAATTTAATATATATACAAAAAATTAGGGCTTTGAATGTACCTCAGTAATAGAATGTTTGCCTATCATGTATAAGGCTCTAAGTTTGATCCCAGTACCACGAAATACTCTGTGTGTGTATCAGATTATATATATATATATATATATATATATATATATATATATATATATATATCCATTCTTCATAAATATGAATATAAATATATGTTTTACATATAAATGTCAATTTGAACCCTATTAAAGTAGCTATTTGTGGGTCACAAAGTAATGAAGATCATCAATTTCATGATATCTAACCTAAAAGATATATCCCCACTATATGCACAGATAAACTCAAAATTTCAATGTGGGTTGTAAAGAAAAGAAGGCCAACAAATTTATAAAGTATATGGTATCCAGCTAGTAGTTCAATCAATAAAAATTAAGCTCAATACATTTTTGTTTTTCAGATTTCCTGTGACAAATATACACAAAGCATTTTCTGAGCAGATTATATTGCTCCTCCCTTGTATCTAAACTTTTCAAGTTCTAGCTAAATGACTTTCAAACAATTTTTTTTTTTTTTTGCTATTACAGTACAACCCTTTTTCAAATGGAAATTGTGCTGCACTCTAACCTCTGAAATGGTTAGAAAAGTGGACATAATTTGATAGAAGCTGGGAGTGTGGTCTCCTGGGTGACTCTGGATGCTTTTCCGGTTTGAGCAGAAGTGGAATAGTTGATGGGTAGGTAATCAAGCAGATTCAGTAGGACGTCTCACTAGGATTTTTTGAATTAGACTACTGTGGTCTGTTAAAATATTCTGATATTTTACTATCAAATCCAAAATATTAATGAAGGTTTAACTGATAATTTTTAACATTAATATTATAAAGGTTCAAGCCAAGTCAAAGACTTGGATAATGGTTACTATGACTAGAAATAAAATGATAGATATCACTGCTTGCAAGGTGATAAATTCTGAAGAGGTAGATAAGAGAATATATTTAATTAGCTCATTTTCTATTTATTTAAAGCTTTTTAAAATAATATTATAAGCACCCTAAGGGATAAGATCTCAATTTCTCTTATAATTCTTTCTATTGGTTCAATTGAAATAGTTCTTCACAAATTAAAGAGACTTTCCAGATAATCTTTATATTGACCAGACACAGGGAACACATGAAGTTAATGCAGAGAGATAAAGCTCTGACTTGCAAAGAAAATCTGAGAATCACTGGAATAGAATTGTAATCCTCTTTAACAAAACCCAGAGAAACAGAAATGAAGAAACTTGTTATAAACAATTAGCCCTGAGTCTATTAATGTTTGGTCTCACTCATGATTCTGTAGTAACATTAAAATTCTGCTACATTTCTTCACAAATTCATCAGTAGTGACTAATAAAGAACTTGCAAAATTAATCTAAGCAAAATAAAATCAAATATCATGCATAAAATTATAATCAAAATGTGATTATTAGCTGTGCAATGATCATTGAAATAAAATTCGTAGTCCTTGATCTAAATTAAATACCCCATTTTTTTTACATAAGTATCCCTACTTTATTCAATAGAAAAATAAAATAAATGAGCTTAGCCTGAGCTTGGATTTGTCTCAGAAGGCACCAAAGGGGAATATAAATCCCATGCAGTTATAATGATAAAAACAAGCAGCATCAATTTGACATTTGGTGCTAGATGGTCATGCTCAGATGCTTTGAAGTGTCTATAAAAGCATTTTATTTGATGCATGGTAAAAACTGAACTTTTCTTCAATATTGCATTTGTTGATGAACTACAATATCAATGATGTATTATCAATCTCCAAATTGTTATAAAAATATGAGCTGTGGGCAGCTTTAATATCCCCTAGACACATTCACATAGTTATCTCATTTTTTTCTTCAAATAATTTTGTCAAGCAGAAATGATTCAGTTTTTACAGATGAGAAAAAAGGCCTACTGAGTATAATTAATATCATCAAGTTATTGCAACTAGTTATTAGTGAAACTGGAGTTCAAATATTGGTCCATTTGACTAAAATGTATGAATTTATTAAACCATACTAATTTTCAAACAAATATGAAAAATGAAGGAAAAAAATCTCAAAAAAGAATACTACTGAACAATTATACGTTTCAGATCAAACATTTTAAAATTCTGTTTGGTAGACATAATGTTATTTTTATAGGAGGACTAAGTTCTGGTGTTCTATTGCACAGTCCAGTGACCACAATTAACAATAAAGTGCCATGAGCTGGAGTTGTGGCTCAGCGGTAGAGCGCTCACCTCACACCTGTGAGACCCTGGGTTCGATCCTCATCACCACATAAAAATAAATAAATAAAAAAAGATATTGTGTCCATGTATAACTAAAAAATATTTTAAAAAAACAATAAAGTGCCATATATTTCAAAAGGAATTATGAATGTTCTCTGCACAAAGAAGTAATAAATCTTTAAAGATATAGATATTCTAATTTTCCTGATTTGATCATTATAATTTATACATGTATTGAAACATTACATTATATCCCATAAATATGTATAATTATTACATGTAAATCAATATCAAAGAATAGAGTGTAAAGAAGAAAATGTCAAACTTTGATAAAATAAAGTTATTAAATAATAGAAATAGAATATGATATCTGTAAATAAATATTCATGTTTGAGTCTTTAATAAAGATACATATTAACATTTGTGATCCTTTGTGTTCTTCAGCAAAAAAAAAACAAAAAACAACTATGTAAACTATTATTCAAATATTTTTAAAATTCAGTATAAAAATGATGTATTGGTAGTTTTGTTTGCATTACCTTAGATGATTTTGCTTTGGATTCAGGTTTATCTTTGATAACAAAGTCATTAATGAGACGCGATCGATCATAGTTAGCATGTTCTGATTCATCCATGTAATCCTTCTCTTTTCCTAGGGCTGAAAAACAGAAAGAGAAAGTTACATGTTTATACTTCCTCTCCTTTTTCTCAATAAATATACTAATCTCTTCAAGTTTTCCCAAGGTTTAGGTAGGCATAATGTTCACATTATCCATCCTGATATTTACAAAAGAATAATCATATGGAAGTCTGCCTGTAATTTTATTAATGCTTCCATAGTGACTCTGTAAGAATTCAATGAAGCTGTGCTATTTGAAAGCTATTTAAGTTTTTTGAAAATAAATTTATAATCATTCAAACTATACTAGACAGATGATCTGAACTGAACTTAAAGATAAGAGATATTGGTAAGAACAGAATTGACTCATAAGCATTTATTTGCTTAAGTAAAACTGCATTAATTTTGAGAATTTGTTTTCTTAAAAGTTGGGAAGTTTTATGAATGTGAATTTTGCTGAAGGATAAAGAAATCCATAGAATAAAACCATGAACATTATTCCAACAAATACTTTTTTAAAAAAGAGAGAGAGATTAGAAAGTGGAAACTATAGCTGCCAAAAATGGAGAGGAGATATGAAAAATTATAGTTACTATTGGAATAATAAAAATGTATAAGAGATTATCATATCAATTACAAATAAAGATGTATATGAGTGATCAATAAGCTATATTCAATGTGAAAGAGTATACAACAAGATATCAGAATAAGAAATCTCCATGGGATCCATAATTATGACCAAGAATTTCTATACTTCATAAAATTCCTATTTTGTATGATACAAATATTACTTTAAATTTTAAAAAAAACATTTAGATAACTATATATTCAGCCATTTCAAATATATCAAAATGGCTTGAATAAAATTATTTCATTGAATCTCTTGATACCTATCAAGTATTAATTTTGACCTGATGAACAAGTATATAAGGTTTTCTTAGTTTAATCAGTTGAGGATAGAGCTGTGGCTCAATGGAAGAGCATATGTCTGGCATGTAAGAGGCCCTAGGAGTTCAAGAGTTCAATCAATTGAATTATTACAGGGAAGAAAACTTAATTTCTTTTTTAAATAATGTGAAGCTAATAGTTTGATATTAGCAGTGGTATAGCTAAGATTGTGTAGGTCGTAACTTGTTTTTGCATGAAATTAATGATCAGCTATGTTAAAATCTTCTAAGTATTTAGTGATTACATCTAGGCCAATTAATAATACCTAACATTGATAATATTTGCTAAGTACATATTAAGAAGCATAAACTTTGCATGCATTATTTCCTATTAACAGTTTTATGAAGTATGCATAATTCAACCTACATTTAATAAGTAAACTAAGGCACATAGAATGTAAATGATATACAAATTCATTAAGCTAGTAAGAGTGTATCTAAAACTGAATCACATCTGGCTAAGACTTCTAAGTTGATGTTTGTCAATATAGCATAATGTTTCTCTTAAATTTAGGTAAACAATAATTCATTTTTTCAACAATTATTTTTTAAATACCAATGGTATGAAAAAACTCTTAAAAAGTAGCAAACACAACCCTGCCTTAATAGAACATTCAAGTAAGAGAAGAACAATTTCTTAAAAAAAATTAAGTAAAATATTAAATATGATTTGTGATCAGAGCACTGGAGAAAAATCACAGTAAGTAGAAAGTATGCAAGTGTTAAAGGCAGTGGGAGGATGCTATTTTATTAAAGAGACTAGTAATAACATGTGAGCTTAGATCTGAAGAGGTGAAGCAGTGAGTCACATGGGTGAGCTACAAGAATGGTCAACACACAGAAAATAAAGAAGACAACACTTGCCATAAAGAACGGAAGGGGAAAAGAGGAGCACCATGTTTTCCAAAGTTGAGTAATGTAAATTCTGCTGTCATTATTCAGTGGGTAACCAATCTATTCACCCTTTTACTTTCATGAATTTTGAAGAACGAAGGAACAAAATCAACCACACTATGCATGAATGAATATGCCACAATGAATCCCATCTTTGTGCATAATTACAAGGTACTAATGAACGAAGTATACATGTTAGTAAATAGAAGGCAAACAGAAGAGCAGAGAAAGGGAAATGGAAAGACAGAAGGGGAAGGAAATGGGGAACCACTGGGGAATAAATTGGAGCAAACCATGCTGTGTGCATTCATGAATGTCCCGCTAATATGCATATGCATAATGTGCAAATCAAAACACACACATATATTCACAAAGAATTTAAATGCACTCAGCAGATACAGAATTCCCCCTCCATCCTAAGGCAGGGTATCCTAAGTCTGCTTTTCCACAAGTTTGATCGCATAATCACATATCAGCCTTCTTACAAGAAATCTTAGAGGAAGGAATGGGGCTTCTGGACCAGAGCTATGCTTTATACTGGCTATGTTTCCACTTATGGTTTTCTTGAAAGCTGCAACAAATTCACAATTTCTAGTTTATTTCAATGCACAGCTGGAGAAAGGCAAATTCAAAATGGAGATGTACTGGGTTTGGCAAAATTGTAGAGCAGGAGAGCTGTGTCTTCAGAGGCTGTATGCCTTCTCTTAGGTCAGCCCTTATCTCCCTCTTTGGAGACAGCATTGTAAGGTTGTAAGATCAGGGTCAGGCATTGAAGTCATGCATATTTGGTTTGAATCTTAATCAATTTGCTAGGTATATGACCTTAACTTTTTTGGTCCATAGTTTCATTTTCAGTTAAACAGTGTTGCTAACATCCTGCCATTAGAGCAATTATAAAAATTAAATATAAAAATGTGAAAGTACCTAGTGTATACACATAATAATGATCAATAAGTATTAGCTTCCTCTGTTTAATAGTCTTTCCAACAAACTGAAAATTTATATTTTTCAATGTAATTAACATCCCGTAACAGCTGATTTTGAGTTAGTGAAAGGGATATTGTTCTGGGTAGGTCTGACTCAATCAGATGAGCCATTAGAACAGGCTTTAGAATTCATAGACGGAAATCAGAAATGCTCTCTATTGCTGCTGTAGAGAAGTAAGCTACCATTTTTAGTCCTATACCTGTTGCTGGCAATAGCCATTTGAGCCTGGAAGAGGACCTCAGAGCAGATCTCAACCATGACTGACATCTTAATTGCAGCCCTTGCAGAGTTAAGCTGTGCTCAGACTCCTGACCTACATATATAGTAAATAACAAATTTGTTGTTTTAAACTGTTATATGTATGCAAACAAGTTACACAGCAATAGATTATTAATATAATAGGGTGATGGTTGATATTGGTGCATGTCCACACTAAAAAGTAGAATCACACAATTATTCCAAAACTCACAGTGAAAATAAACAATTAGGAATATACATCGATCGGGGTGTGCTTTTATGATGATCTTTTCAACATTAAACATGAAGTTTATGATTCCAAATGCCTAGTTATGAACTCTAGTTATGAAGTCTATTTTTTAAAATTGACATGTGACTTTTGTGAAAAACTTCCATTTAGAATTGGTCTCTTCAAACCAGACAATATGTAAGAATTGATCCAACAGAACATTGCCTCGTAGATACAAAGAGTAAAGTAGTGATGGCCTAAAGTTTGGTTTCTAGGGGCTTTAGCAGGTTACAAATAAGGAGTGTAGGTCTGTTTCATTTTGAAGTAATGGAAATGTACTATAATTGATTTGGATGATGACTACACAACTATGATATTACAAAAAGGTATTGAACTGTACATTTTAAATGGATGAATTGGTTGGTATGTAAAGTATGTCTCAGTAAAGTTATCTTAAAACAAAAACAAAAAAAAAAGAGAGAGAGAAAAGAAAAAGTACAATATCTAGATTTTTCTTGAACTGAAACATAAGCAAAAATGAAACTGCAATTGGGGGTTAATCTACTAGAGAAGATACCAAAATTCTACCATCCTCAACTTTCCAGTTGGTAAGGCACAGATGCTTAGTATTGCTGTTGTGTTTCCTTTCCCTTCCTCTCTCCCTGATCCTGTCCTTTCTTTCCTTTTATAGCAGAGAGCAAGCAAGAAACCAGGGAGTTTTTAAACAGCAATAGACAAACAGCATTTGCTACTGGGGAGGTGTGGTGGTCTGTGTGTTCCGGGGTGCCATTTCTCACCCTAAATTTGTCACTTCCCACCCATGTAATTTCCTTTTCTTCATCTGTGAACAGATTTTTTAAGAAGGCCTTCAAAGTCTTTTAAACCTTAAACATTATTTAACTACTAATTTCATGTTTATAATGATAATATGATAACTTACATTAATAAATACCTTTCATTTCCCATGTACTACATGAAATGAAACTTATGGAGAATTTTCACTCATATAATCCGATTCCATTGAAAAAATTTAGGCAGTTTTTTGTTGTTGTTGTTTAGTTTGGCTTAAGTTTTCTCCTGTTTTTCTCTTTCATTTTTTATAAATATTCCTGTACAGAAATATCCTTACATCATCTTGCTAAAGGAAGGGTCATTCAGTTTTGAAAGAATCAGCATTTACCATCTATCCATGAAGGTGGTATTTCCTCCTCAGATCTTCTTCTGCTATCCCACTGCCCACAGCCCCAACTAGATCTCCTCATGTTCCCTTCTGAATCCCATCATAATAATTTTCCTCTTCTTGTTTCTTTTAATTAATTATTTCATTCTTCCTTGGTTTCTTATCTTTTCTTTCTTCCTTCCTATTTTTTTTGGTTCCTTTGAATATGTCTGAAATGTCTGAAATTAAGCAATTATTTCAGGGTCTAGGGTCTATCTCTATCACATAATTTTAATTGCCCATAGAGTCTGGCATGACTTGGTTCTTAGAAGGCACATTCAGTAGAAGACGAAAGAGAAAGAAGATGAGGAGGAGGAGGAAAGGAAAAATATCCTTATTATTTTAGAAAATTGAATTAAAATGACACAATTCAAAATTTCCTTGAAGTTGAGAGTAGAATGGTGGTTACCAGAGTCTGGGAAGAGTGGGGCAGTGGTAGGGAAAGCTTTGTTAATAATTATTACTCAGTTAAACAAGAGCCAAAGATTCTGGTGTGCTCTTGTGACTGCAGATAAAAACAATGGGCTGGGCATCGCAGTAACCTAGAAGAAAGAATTTTGAAATTTCACAGCACAAAGAAAAGTGATAAATGTTAAAGGAGATAAATTATTCTGATTTAAACTTTATACAATGTAAACATTACATGGTATCCCATCAGTTTGTATAATTCTTATATTTTCATGTATCATTCAAAAATTTTTAAATATTGGAAAAAACAATAAAATTCTTTCATCAATATGTAGTTATCTTTCTTCTTGCCATTTTTCCTGAAATTACACAAAAGTTCTCTTCAATATTCACTGCAGGGCTGGGGATGTGGCTCAAGTGTTAACGCGCTCACTTGGCATGTGCGGGGCGCTGGGTTCAATCCTCAGCACCACATTAAAAATAAAGTAAAGATGTTGTGTCCACCGAAAACTGAAAAATAAAAAGTAAAAAATTCTTTCTCTCTCTCTCTTTTCTCTCTCTCTCTTAAAAAAATATTCACTGCAAACTCTGCCATTGTCATATAAGTGGTAATGCTGTGTTTGACCATATTTGTAAAATGTCTCAACTCAGAAACCAGAAGCCTATGTTCTCAGAAACTCTGCAAACACTTTTCCTGAATATAAAACAAAAGTCTTAAGAGAATTTCTATTTTTCTTGAAAAATGCTTGCTTTTTTTAAAAAAACAAATATATATATTTTTAGTTGTCAAAGGACTTTTATTTTATGTATTTATATGTGGTGCTGAGAATAAAACCCAGTGCCTAACACATGCTAGGCAAGCGCTCCACCACTGAGCTACAACCCCAGCCCAAAAAAACACTTGCTTTTTTCTCACACTATACCACTTCACTTCTTATAACTATGTGAATATCTAAGTGGATAGATGATGATAGTGTACAGTTACTACCTGACAGGTGCCCTTCATTCATTAAATACATGCAATGAGTTCTGCTCTGTACTAGGGATTCTTCTAGTTGGGAATCAATGAAAAATACAATGAAAAAATTTGCTCATGAACTTGAGAGTATTAGAGCCAAAAAAACAAACATCACTCTTATATATTAGACAGTGATGTGATCAATGAAGAAAGATAGAGGTGGGCAGGGAAAAAACGAAAAAAATGTGTGAGGGCAGGGAATAATCTTGCTGTTTTAAACACAGTGGTCAGGATTGCCTCCCTGAGGTGACCAACATGGTAGCAAAGATGCCAAGGAGGTAGTAAGCCCCCGGCTGAACACTGTAGGCAGAGGGTGCTGCCAGTGAAGGACCCTCAGGTGGGCCATGCAGTCCTTGTCTGTTCACAGACCAGAGTAGTGTGGATGAAGAGGCAGGGGCAAGGGAAGGAGAGGAATCATTTTATGCTATAGTATTAATGAAGGGAGTGCGGCAGGTCTGGAGTTGCAGGCCCTAAAAAAATTTTGTCTTTTATTCTGAGTTAAACATGGTGCCGCTGAATAAATCTGAGCAGAGGAGTATTATCTTCTCCCTTAGATTTAACAAAACATTCTGGTTTCTGAGAAAAGAATAGGCTGAAGAGGCTAATGCAGAAGAAGATTAGAATATACTTCAAAATCTTGGGGAGAGAGGATGTGGTTTGGATCACGGTAGCAGGAAGATTTTTTTTTTTTTAAATCAGATGGAGGAGGATGATAATGAGAGGATGATAATAATAATGATTTGGTACTGGGACAGAACACAGGGGTGCATTACCCTGAGCTATATCTCCTGTGCTTTTATAATTCATTTTGAGACAGAGTCTTGCTAAGTTTCTGTGGCTGGCCTCAATCTCGTGATTTTTCTGCCTCAACCTCCAAAGTTATTGGGATTACAGGTGTGGATCACTGTGCCTGGTTAAGATTATGAAGAAAATCAACAGGTCTAGCATGGTATCACATGCCTGTAATCCCAGAAATTTGGGGAAATAGGAAGGAATACAAGTTCTAGGACAGTCTCAGCACCTTAGGAAGATGCCCAGAAACTCAGTGAGACCCTGTCAAAAAACAGAAAATTAAAAGGAATGGAGATGTAGCTCAGTGGTAAAGCACCCCTGGGTTCAATCCCCATTGTAAAAAGAGGAGAAGGAGGAAGGAGAAAGGAAAGAAGGAAGGATGGAAGGAGGGAGGGAGGGAGAGAAATAACAGAATTCTATTGGATATGGCATGCAAAAAAGAAAATCAACAATAACATTAACATTTGTAGTCTGAGCAACAGAAAGGGAGCCATTTTTGTGTATTATTTTATTAAATTCTTAAAATCCAGTGTTATTAGTCTCCTTTCCACTAGTGAAAAAAAATGGGCAATTACCTAAATTGTACATTTTTTTCTTGTAACAGAATTAAAGCCCATCTAGGTCTTCTATTCCCAGCCACTGTATAACACTGCCTCTTGTATAAAATAGATTGTTGAGCAGCAATTTGTAGAGATGATGATTTTGGAAACTTTAAAGCAACAGAATGTTCACGAATGAAACAAAAAAGTAACTGGGTTATATAAAAATGTTAATATACTTGTTGAACGAAAAAAGTGAAAATTCTGAATTATAAGTATAGTGTCTATGACTCAAACACTGAAGATTAAGATCCAAAAGATAAAAATTATAAACAGACAAGTAAAAAGTGAGGTAGGTTTAGTATAGACATTTATTAAATATATGGTTTAATATCCTCTGTGGACCAAGAATTGAAAATAAAAATGGTCTTATTTTATGCCAGTACATACTTTTCATTGCATCTTAAGTTTTAAGTAAAAATGTCAAAAGCTGGCAAGATGCTAGGAAACTGATATATAGTCACTGGCCTCCCTTATTAATATACATTTTGTTAAAAGTGCTGGGACAAAATTTATATATATGTTTCAACAATGCAACTAAAAAATAATGCAAAAATCATAGTCCAAAATAAAGAAAATCAATTCTCAAAATAACATTCCTCTAAGCCTGTGAATATCAAAAGAGAAACTATTACCACTTTAATAAACAGTAACTCCATTTTTCTGGTTACACCAGCTAAAATCCTCAGAGTGACTTTGATGCCGTACATTTGATTCTCAAGTCAATTTTCTTGATTTACCATGAAGCATCATTTTCCTGATTTACTCTTTAGCACATATCACTACCTCATATATGATTATTATTAAATCTTTAGCATGTGGCAATGAGAGATTTCTTTCATTTATACCCAGATCATCAATTAAATTTAAAATAAAAAGCACTATTTAAGAAATAACACTAAATTGCAATACCAAATACACAACATGTTTTTTTAATAGCTTAATTTTTATGTTGTGCTAAGGATGTTCTAGGCAAGCACTCTACCACTGAGCTATAGCCCAAGCCCTGTATATTCTTTTACTAGATGACTATCTTACATATTTTAGCATTTCTGAAATTAAGATAAGATAAATAGTCCATATATTTAACAAATGTGGCAGCAACCCATTTTTTCTAAAAGCCCTTACTAATTTAATGATGCTTCTCAGAATAGATAGTGTCTTCAAATATAGGAAGCTTAAAAATTAAGAAACAATGACTTTGAATACCAAAACCAGTTTCTGGAACAGTGTTCATAGGATAAAAAAATAAAATGGGATGAATAAAGTGTTAATAGGGTAAATTTAATTACAAAAATTGCTAAAAATTGATTAAGAAATTCCTGCTCTTCACTTGCAAGATGATAGGAGGACAGAAACTCCATAAAAAGTGGACTTCTCAAAGTTTAAGAAAATTATTTCATATGTTGAAGTAGGGAATTTAATTTAGTACAAAGAGAAACATATTCCTTACAACAAAGCCAAGTTAAAATCTTGGTTTTGTCACTTATTACCTGGATGACACTGGTTCAGGAATGTTTTTGTAATTTTAAATTTTGCATAATAAAATATCTCATAGATTAATTCCATGGAGGAATAAATTATGTGAAGTGACTTGAACAAATAAGGCATTATATAAATATATAACCTTTTTCCTTTAATTCACAATTCTAGGATTTCAAAATTTGCAAAAAGATGCAATCTGGGGGTACCAAAAGGCCATATCTTCCATTTAAAAACTTAAATCAATAGGAAACAATAGAATTATCATTCATATTCCAATGAGAAATTTAAAATTTAATCTACAAATGCATTAATAATCTTCAATATCACCAATATTATGATCATGATAAGATATGTAGACTCAATGGGGAATGCAGTAAGTCTTTTAAATGTTATTTGCAAATCAGTACTGATTTGAAATTGAAGGGGTATGAACAATGCAGCAGGTTACTATCTTCAGTGCACAACATTAAAACTATAGCCAACTTCAGGATTATAATTTTAATAACAAGATGATTTCAGCTCTATCATTATTCTTTATTATAATGTCATTCATGTTGTTACTTCATCATATTTTATTTTAACTGTAGGAACATCTGCAAATGAAGGAGGTGTCTCTTGGAGAATTTTAAATATATAATTAGTATTAGTCTCTTTCCCTTTACTTGTAACTGTGCATCCTTCCACACATTGCTAAGAGTTGTTTGCTCCAGGATTTCTAGAATAGCTGAGGATGCAAATTAAAGTAATAATAATAATAGCTAAAGGTTATTTTCAGACTTTATAATTTATGTCATCTCCAACATATATTGTCTCACTAGCGTCTCACAAATGCTCTTAGTAGAAAAATTCTATTCTGCTCAATCTCTTTATTTGTAATACAAGAAAATATCAGACAGTAATTTGTATCTCCATTTCAAAACAAAACAAAACAAAAAAAAACCTGAAGAACAGATGGTGTGTACCCAGGTAGCAGGACAGTTGGTCCCTAAAATTGTCCCTTCTGACTGCTACCAAATTTCATGACTTTCAAAGTTACTATTCTACAAAAGTTTCTTGTGAAGCCTATATCCGCATGTGATTCATACATGGTTTTCTCAGAGTCTAGAACCTGGTGATTGTGAGGACCCATATATTAATTATTTGTCATTCCTTTATTGTCTATTTCTCCCTAAGCACATCTTTGTCCTAAAGTTCCACTACTAGATAGTCACTTTGAGGGCACTGAGGGATCTGTAACCAAGGAACTCACAGCTAAGCAAATCCTGCAGATAAATTGGATAAATTTCAACAGTGTGGGAATCCCCCCACCATCGAGTCATCCAATCATTATTTATTCACCTCCATCATTGAGTAGATAGTACATGCTAAGCAATATGAATAAGACTGATGCAAATAGCTGTGTTATCAAATAGTGAGATTAATGAAAGTCCTATCCAAAATGCAATAATTATAGAAAGGCAGACGCTCCCAAATTACTGAGTAAAAGGAAGGACCTCACATAAGAATAGTGCTAGAAAGGCAATTTTACTACTTAATCAGAATGAAGACTTTTATGTCTTTGAATGTTCTGCATAAAGTCTATGAACACAAGTTAAACGAATAAGAGCATATTCAGCGCAAAAATGAACAAAGCACTAATTCTGAACAGGTGAGAAATCTCAGTGATGAATGATATTAGAGAGAGCAAACCATGGGCAGATTCCACAGCAGTCCATAAAGATGTATGTGTGTCAATATTTTCTGTCTTATGTCCATTTAGGTATTGCCACTAGTCCTAAAAATATTTTTGAGTACCAGCTATGTGCCAGGTACCACTCTTGATTCTGGTGCTACAAATGTCAGCAAGATTGACAAGGTCTCTCTGCCTTTTAGAAACACAATGGGTAGGAAGGGGGGTCTAAATAAAAAATTCACAAAATTTGGAGTAGTGATAAGTATTATGAAGACAGATAAATCAACATTAAGGGACAGTACTTGAAGCTGTTGTGCATTTGTTTTATCTTATCATCAGGCCTGGGATAAGAGCAAGCCTACTATTACCATAAGGGACACAAGAAACTTCTGTAAGCCATAGCACTGTGAGTAAAGGGAGGCATTAGAAAAGGGCCAGAGAGGCCAGACCTAGATTCTGTGAGGCCTCCAAAGGCCATAGCAGGTTTATATTTTAGATATAATAGAAATCCAGGAGGAATTGGAGCAAAGAAGTAATAAAATGTCATTTTTCTTTTATTAAAGCTTCCTGTAACTGCTGGATGGACAACAGACTATAAGGAGGCAAGAGTTTGTGACCAGTTAAGGAGTTACCAGAGCTGGGGAGTGATATTGGCCAAAGCACGTTGTTAAATTATGTGTTGTGTGCATGTACAAATATGTAACAACAAACCCCGTCGGGATGTACAACTATCACACACCAATAAAAAACATGGGGAGAAAAAGAAAGCCACTGCATCAGTGTACCAAGAGAAGGCAGACTGGACCAGCTAGTGGAACAGCTAGTGTGATGAGCAGTCTTCAGGTTTTAGACATGACTTGGAAAGTGGAGACAAGATGACTTTTGAATATGTTAAATAAATAATTAAAAGATAAACCAAATGCACAGAGACCCTTGGGCTGCAATGACTGAAAAATATTGTTATTTCAACAATTCTTTTATTTATGTAATCCCTGAATAGGCTGAAACATTAGTAGAAAGTTCTTTCTTATATGATCTTAATAGGGAATGTTGCTGGGGAAAATTATGGAAATCAGTGATTTTATAAAATTATGAAATGAATGCAAAAATTACCAGGTACTTATTTGACCATAATTGTTTCAAGAAATAAGAACAGTGAGTACTCTACCAAGATAAACTATTAAATTTGTAGAAAGTGAACAAATGTCTTAACATTGTAATGTGAATCACTTCCTCAGTGAATCACAACATATTAGCAAAATGTTGAATTCACTGCAAGACTGAATAAATGCATTTGGTTGGTAGAGCTCAAATTATGCTGGTCTTGATGAGACCTCCATATCTCATTTCCAAGTGACCTGATTTTATCGTACATGGTCATGAGCAGCATCAAATCTATTGCTGGGTATTTCTTTGTCCTTGCGATTTTCCAGCATACTGAGAAAAGCAAGTGGCAGGCAATGGTGGTGAGCCCCCGAAATAAAAGGATAAGATTATTGCCACACCAGGGTTTCAATATCATTGTTACTTGCCTCAGCACTTGGTACAATGATTTGTATGTGTGTATCTGGTGGAACAGTGTGGAGTGATACACTGGCTTTATGACCTGCTCTATGAAGAACAGAATTAAAAGCTACGATATTACCAACAAAAAATTAAAAATAGTGCCAGATAATTGTACCTATCCCCAAGGGTTCTTATGAGAATTCAGTCTGATGAGGAAGGCAAAAGTATAATAAGCAAGAGTTCAGTAATTTACTGTTTTTCCACAATGTCTTAAGCATTATATTCTGATGATATTAGAAACAGTTGTTTGATAAAGATATCTCTGGATCCAGAAAAACTAGGTATTGAAAGACAAGCTTGGTAACTGTCTAAGTAAAAAAAATGAACAAATACTTGATGTTCTAGGAGCTATGCTAGAACTGTGTTCCTTGATTTTATTTAAAAATCTTACAGAGAATGTATCCCAGATTCTAAATTTATAAATAAGTTCACTGAGGCACAGAGAGGTTAAGTAATATATCACAGTCAGAGAGCTTAGATATAAAAAAGAAGATTTAACCCGTGTTGGCTTGAAAAACAGAATTTCATCCATGATATAGGCACACTGCTAGACAAACTTAGTGGAAACTTCTGCTGAGAATTAATAGAACCATGAAATTCTTCCTTTAATGAAGGACTGACATCATGCAGTTAACTCTACCACAGCACTAATATTCTCATGGGATGGCTCAAAGCAGCTCACTGTAAGGAAGAAAACTCATTAACCAGATGCATTTGTCAGACACCACTGGTCCTTAAAAATTCCAACCCAACATAGAAGCTGATACTCCATAAAAGAAAAATTGGAAAAATTAACCGCTTTGCTTTACTAAAATACTTACGCTTTCTACAATTATACTCTTGATATATCTGACATCATTTTGTTTGACCTATTCTCAAAGATGATGAAAGAACCCACATTATAGACATGGAGGTTTCTTGAAAAAGTATTTCCCACCCAGGAGCTACATCCTGATGGATTCCTGGATTGCTTAATATTATAATGAGGCAAACACCTCATCATGCAAATAGGTTTTCATCTCTTCAGCAGTTGGCATATATCTCTAACATTAATGAATTCTAGACTGATACAGAAAAACTGAGTGTGAGGTACAATACCTGGAGAGATGTCCACCACATCAGGAGGTCAATTAATAGTCAACCAAAATGATGAGGAGAGGAATGGGAGTTGGTAAGTGCTCAGAAAAACCTGCTTTGACTACTTGAAATAAGAAACTTCCAAAAATTGGGTTCAAGGAATTGAAATTGAAGGTTTACATGATTAGAGTGATTGGCAAACCATTAACTAGTATTAGTTGGGGAGAATTATCAGGAAAAAAGCCATGGAAAACTTACCACATGTGTAGACATTTTGGACAAAGAAAATATTAGTGTTTTTCTTGTTTTGCTGTTGTTTGTATTTTTGTTTTATTATCAGAAAAAAAGTGATAATAACCATCTCTTTCAGACTTAATTGCTATGGGAAATATCTTTGTACTCTGAGCAATGCATTTTTTTCTGGTGAAATAATCTTTTGATGTTTACATGAAGTGAACCTGCTGCTTGCTTTAATTAGTAAATTTGATAAACCAGTGCTGTTTCTATGCCACACACATTCAAACAATATTATGAGAAACCTGACTAATTTTCAGTCATTTACAATGTTATCATAAATTACATAGTTCGCACCTTTAAGAATGATAAAAATACATTACCAATGCCTTGAGAAACTAATGATCAAATTTGAGGACAGAAATTCTGAATCCTGGATACACTTAATATTTGCCTGTGGAATTTTGGAACTGTATGAATACCTATATTACTCCTTCAACAAATTAATACTGATTCTCTGGAGCTGGGACAAGGAAATTTTAAGATCTGAATATATAACCAGGTTTGAGAACCTTAATGTAGACAACATAGCCAGGCCCCCATGTTCTTACTACTGAAAACTCAGGGCTTAATTTCTTATACTTATAAATATATTCACTCCAAAGTTGCAAAATATGTGTTTGGGCAAATTAGTATTATTTTTTGATTAATTCTTTCTTTTTTATTAATATTTACTTTATAAAAAGGAAAAGTTCCAGCTGGGCATGATGGTTCGCATCTGTAATTCCAGGGCCTTAGGAAGCTGAGGCAAAATGATCCAAAGTTGAAGGGTAGCCTGGGCAAATTATCAAGACCCTGTCTCAAAATAAAAAATAAAAATGTAGAGTGCCATTGTGATCAATCCCCAGAAATGCATGAAAAAGACAGAAGAAGAAGAACCACCACCAACAATAACACAAGGAAAAGTTCAAGTTCAAAAGCATCACTCATGAGAAAGGACAGCAAGGTGTTGATCTGAATTTATACCTTGCTCAACAAAAGCAAATCTCATGTGGTAATAGCAAAAGGCAAAAGAAGACACTCATCCTCTTGAAGATGACTCTTGAAGAGACCGAGTCAATTGTCACTGCTAGAGGAAAAGGAAATAAACATTGTCCTCTAACGTAAGAACAGAATCTTTCAGTATTACTTTGATTGCAAATATCAGGTGCCATAATTTGATAAATGTAATATTAATAATAGCATAAATGTACTAGGCAACAGCAAAAATTGTTAACATTTTTATGGGATTGTTGTTCATAAAGGTGTTGTTTTATGTCTTATTATTTGAATTTCAAAATGTACAACAAATTCCTTAATAATTTTTAACTTTAGAATATTATATTCACCAATGGAATGTTAAAAGACAAAATCTGTTTAAGGTTTGAAAACAGATTTGGAGAGAGGAAAACAAGGAGTGAAATACGGAATATTAACTCACCCAAGCAAAAATCACTGAGGTCAGCAAAGGAACATTTGAGCACGGAGTCTTTTTCATTCTCTTCGGGGTTAACTGAAAGAAAGAAGACACATATTAGTTTTGGAAAATAAAAGTATAGTGACTGAAAAATTATTATTATATTTGATGGACAAATGATGGCTAAAATGAAGAAATTTTTTATGTTAATGTTTGAATTATTTAAAATAAATTTTGATAAGTGAAAAAATATTTATGCTACATTTAATACATTTATCCTCTTGAACCATTAGTGCTTTCATTATTGAATAAGGCTGTAATTTGGCTTTTTATAATATGTAGTTATTTTGCAGTGTTATTAAGAGATAAGTTTTGGTATTTTCAAGTTATTCAGGGAAAGTAGCAACTCAAAGGAATCACATGAATCAATGTATGAAAAAGCTAGAGATGAATGAGAAAAACAAACTCATCTTTGAATAATGGGGAGCATGATTTTATTTTGACTCTTGATTTTGCAAATGGTCTAAAATCATAACAGTGTGTCTCTGACAAGCCTATGTGTGTAGAAGACAGCCTAAACTCAGCCAGTTTCTTTAATGTGTCATCTAGCTAGAATGTGCCTAAAATTTAGCTCTTGCCTGTCAACATTTTGTTGCAAATACTAGTTCATGTTCATGGAGCCAAATCTTCACTGTTTTATAATCAAGATTAAAATCTTTGGTTTCTCTTTTTGGGAAATGGAATTCTTTACTGATGACATTTTATTTGAACACTGCTTATAAATTCTAACAAGGAATGATTTTATTAACAACAGGCAATGTAAACAATGGCCCTTTGAGATAGTGATTCATGCATGCACTTGGTCTGTCTTCTGCTGCAAACAGCAAGTATGTCCAGATTATTATGGGACTGGCCACCTGCAAAGCAAGGAAGGAATAAAAACATTTGGCCAACACTGGGCCTTTCATCTGATTGGCAGAATGAGGGTCTGCTCTCTGTCCTATTCTAGTCTCCTTTCTGAAGAGCTCTATTAAAACCAGTCAAATGGAAAAAAAAAAAAAGAAAGGGTGCACTTATTTTTCATAAGTTGAAGAAGAAAACAATAATTGCTGCTCACCTTGCTCTGCTTTGTCAGCAGAGATTAAAGTTACAGAGGTCGGAGCCTGAGATTCACTCTCGGTTGACTGGAAGAGCGAGGTAGATTGGCTCAAGCTCTTTGAATGAGTATAGCTGTGGGCAAGGCAAGGCAGGGATCTCCTAGATGGTTTCAATGAAGTTTCTTTTGTTATCTCACTTTTGCTTACATTCATACCTGCAAGTTCAAAAAGATGAGCTTTAGAAATGATCTACTTAGGAGAGGTCAATAAATAATTTTCATATACCATGTAGCTTTTAGAACTCAGATTTGTTTCTGTTTTGTTAGGGGAAAATGTTGAGATTTTTGTCAAATAGTTCTGAGAAATAAACAGTTTCTCTTTCAGTTTGATATTTCAATATATTTTCAAATTTTTTTGAAAAAAGAAAATGGAAATCCAGGGAGTTATAACAACAATAATTTGTATTGTCTTTGCATAAACCTAACCATTTAGATTTTCAAGTAGTGAAATAAATAAAACCTAACACATTCAAATTACTACTGCTAAGGAGAGCCCTTCTTTCTCTATCACTTAACTACAAACATAATGCATTAATAGTAGTTGTTACAATTTAGATCTGGAATGACCCCCAAAGGCTCATGTGTTGAAGGCTTGGTACCCAGTGCAGTGATGTTCAGAGCTGGGCTCTGGGGAAGTGACTGGATTATGAGGGCTCTGACTTTATTAGTGGAATTAATCCATCAATGTATTCACAATTTGATGGTATTATTGGGAGGAAGGAAGTAACTGTAAGAAGTGGGGCCTACTTGGAGAAAGCAGATCACCGTGAGTGTTTTAGTCAACTTTTTCACTGCTGTGACCAAAGGACCTGACCCAACTGATTGTAAAGGAGGAAAGGTGTATTTAGGGGCTCCTGGTTTAAGAGGTCTCAGTCCATAAATAGCAGGCTCCATTCCCTGGGACTTGAGGTGAGAGGCAGAACATCATGGCAGAAGAGTGTGGTAGAGGGATCCAGCTCACAGGATGATCAGGAAGCAGAGAGACTCCACGCCCCAGATACAAAATATATATGCCCCATAACCACGCCCCCAATGAACCACTTCCTCCAGCCACACATCACCTGCCTCCAGTCACCACCCCATTAATCGCATCAGTGATTAATTCACTGATTAAGTTAAAGCTATAACCCAATCATTGCTCCTCCAAACCTTCTTGCATTGTCTTCCATGTGAGCTTTTGGGAGACACTTCACATCTAAACCATAACAGTGAACATGCTCTGGAATATAGATTTTCCTTTCTTTCTCTCTCCTTCCTGGGTGCCATGGGGAGAATCAGCTCTCCTCCTCAATGCCCTTCTTCAGTGATGTTCTGCCTTGTCTCTGACCCAAAGCAATAGGACCAGCTGATTATGGACTGAAATCTCTGAAAACTGTGAGTGAAAATAAACCCTTCTTGCTTTGAGTTGTTTATTTCAAGTATGTTTGTCACAGTGATCTGGAGACTGCATAAAGGTAGCAATGGTTTGGCACAAAAGCTGGATCAAGAGGCAATATTCCTGTGCTTCTGTAAGAGTCCCTTTCCTCCATTAGCAGCAGCCCCTATCACTGCTACACTCTAGCAAAGAATGCCTCCCTCTCCTTTCTCCATCTATCTTCATTCACATTATGTCAATCCCAAATCAATCCTCATCCACAGAATTCTAATCTCCAAATATTTTTGGACTCTGTCATTTCTGACAGTGTCTTCCACTAAGACTGCTTCAATAGGTCCTTGGGAGTTTACATCCAATGTCAGAAAAACCCACTTAGTATCCTCCTCAGCTTTTTCTATGGAAAATTCATTTTCTTACCCACACCTAGCACTGCCCCTTACCCCCCACCGACAATACTGCTTCCCTTATAGACCCTTTCCCTCCTACAACCTCATAATTCAGGCTATCCGGCTTCAGGTGGAGTAGGTATCCTCCTAACTACTAACTGCCTTTTTCAATCCATTCCTCTTTCTCCCTATTCTCTGAAACACACACACACACACACACACACACACACACACAATAACAACAAAAACCCTTATCTCTCAAATTCTTATGTAATTAGGCTATTCATTAACTCTTCCTTGCTACTGTCCCTTTCAGGTTATTTCACATTAACTGTAATAAATTTGGCTTCTAAGACACATATCTCCTCTATATTTTCTTCTGCTTAACATCCACACCATATGTTTCTTGTGTAGCTTTTAAAATTCCATATACCTCCTGGAATGCACGTTCAATGAGAATATTGATTTTTGTTGTGTTTATATGCAGTGTCTAAATCCATGCTTGGCTCCTGAGAGGCATCAACAAATACTTGTTGGCCAAATGGACATCTGAACAGTTGGCTGACTATGCCTATAACCTGAGTACTTATTAAGTAGCTTATCTCTTCTCTTCTTTGTGTCCACTGCCACTGCCAGTGCCTAGAATGTTGAGTTGTGACTCAGCTGGCTCAATAAACTTATTTTCTCTATAAGTTCTTAAAAACAGAGATTTACAACCAAATTTGCAAAACAAAGGAACTGGATCAACCTGGTGAACTCCATAGAATTCACAGCTATAAAATGTTTTTCAGAAAAATGGTTCTCACATTCCTCCTTTCACTCTGCCTGCACAGATACAGCTTTTCCAAAGCTATATCCTGAATTTTCCAAAGTTTGATCCTGAATCACGCCCTAAATAGTTTCAGACTGACATCTGAGTTAAGCAGTTGATACATGTGGTGTCTGCATTATGTAAACAAAACCATGAAATCAACTTACCTCAGTGCTTGGTCTAAATCTCAGACCACATAAGGCAAAGGGTCTTATTGTGACTATCAATTACATGACAGGCTCTGTGGTTGGTGCGTTTATTTATTCATTGTGGGGTATATTTCTTTATTCTACATAAGCAAATTATAAACAAATATTCTCATTTAAAAGGCTTGAAATTACAGAGGTAAACAGAATAAAAAGCCAAAATCATTTTCCCTGTGATTCCCAAACTCAGTCTCCAAACCAAACAAAGCAAATGTTATCACTTACTGATATTTTTCTGTGTATATATATGCATAAGCACGTACAGAAATAGTTTTCTTACACTAATGGAAGTGCATAGTGTGTTGCATTACACATTTGTCCATTTAAGAAGTCTTGGATATTTTTTTTTTTCATTTCAGCCCACACACATCTATCTCAGACTTTATTTTATTTATTTATTTTTGGCACTGGGTATTGCACCCAGGAGTATTCTACCATTGAGATGCATCCCCAGCCTTTTTTATTTTTAATTTTGAGACACAGTCTCATTAAGTTGCCCAGGCTGGCCTCAAACTAATGATCCTCCTGCCTTAGCCTCCTGAGTAACTGGGATTACAGGCGTGCACCATCATTCCACGCTTACCTCAGACTTTTAAATCTACCTTAAAGTATTCTACAGTATGAATAAACTATAGTTCATTCAATCATTCTCCCATCATTGGACACTTAGGTAATTTTCAATAATTTATTTCAGAAAGAATATTCCTACCAGTATTATTATACATATGCCTTGTCCTTACACATTATTTATCTAAGAGGAAAGACTTAGATGTAGAACTTCTAGGTTGAAAGTCATGAATATTTATCATTTGGATAGAAAGTGCCAAATGGTCCTCCCTAAAAGCTTTATCTTTTATACTTCCATGAACTGCCCAAGGGCTATCATGTAGCTCAGTGGGAAAATGGTTTGTCTCATATTAGTAAAGTCCTGGGTTCAATCCCATGTTTCAAAAAAGAAAAGAATAAAAACAAACTCCTCCAAAAACAAAAAACTCAAACTGCCCAAGACAGGATCCAATTGCTTATGCCTTGGCCCAATCTATACCCCAACGATAGTTTTGATTTTGGACAAAATAAAAAGCCCACAAACAAAACCAAAAACCTTCATGGTTTTAATTTTCATTTTATAAATTGAGCATGACTTCATCTATTTTCTAGCCAATTATTATGCTTAAGTGACTAAGCTACTTTGTATGTGTTAGACTTTTTGCTTATTGATTTATAGTCACTGATAGAATTTTATTTAATATACATTATATGTAATATTTTTTGTTTCATTTCATAATATTCTTATTAGGCAGACATTGTGTTTTCTACTAACTATGGGGAAACCAAAACTGGAGATGAAAAATAACATGCCATAGATTACACTAATATATGAGAAAAAAGGGAATTTATGTTCCAAGCATTTCTTAACACTAAAGTTACCCCATCATAATACATGTGTAAATTAGTTTGAAAATCCCTAAAACAACATCTATTCACCTCAAAAGTCACAGATATTGAAACGTATCACTCAAAAATTCTATATGGATAGAGGTTAAACACAGAAAGAACAACATAGATGCACATTTGTCAGCCCCTACCACCCTATGAATCCACCTTCCTGATATCTGATCCTCTATAATAAAATAAATTTCAATTATAGTAGCTAAATGGTGAAGAGGATAATGCAAATTCCAAAGTATACAGAGAATTCATGTAATAAATGTTTGCCTTATAGTTATTTATCTTAATTTCACTTTTGAAATGGAGTAGAATTAGGGTCATCATAGTAGGTAAAAAATCGAGGAGAGATATATTTTTCATAATTATTTTTATCATAACAAAAATAGCTACATTTCACTCACATGGGTCAGGTCATTAATTTGTAAAAATCTTATTTTGTAGTCATTTCATGAATAAGCCCCAAGTGTCCAAGAATCTCTCCAAACACATGAATTCAAATAAAATAAAGCAAAGAAACCAAGATGCATGGCTCTTTAAGGCCAATAGAAATTTTGAAATAGAGTAAAAAAGACAGTCCTTGAAATGGGTTCTACCAAAATGAGATATGGTTAAACAGATGAAATTCAGATAAATCTAGGAGTGATGATTTTTATCTTTTCCTTTATAGAAACATGTTTTTATTATTTTCACAGTAATTCTCAATGAGCAAATGTAACCTAGAAGAGGATGCAAGAAAGAAATGTGAATTGACTAGAAGAATAGCAACCAGTCCCTTAGCTCTCTGGAACCCTGTAATGATAAGGACAGAACATTTTGTAGAGGAATTCTCCAAGGTATGCTGAGTTTCCATCAAAATACTATATTATTAACTTTAGTTGAGGGCCAATAAATGCTTTCTATCCATCCCAGGAAGAGTATAGAGGAAAACTCTGCTAGTAAGTTTTTATGCCAGTGAATACTTTTTAATATGAT
Source organism: Marmota marmota marmota (assembly GCF_001458135.2). Lineage (NCBI taxonomy): Eukaryota > Metazoa > Chordata > Mammalia > Rodentia > Sciuridae > Marmota > Marmota marmota. The sequence goes on along the minus strand of NW_026000174.1, from coordinate 37,992,760 downwards.
ATTGTACTTCTTTAAATTTAAGAAACATTTACAGTGTGGGGGGAGGGGGGCACTGTGGTGCATGTCTGTAATTCCAGCTACCCTGAACATGGAGGCAGGAGGCTCACAAGCTTGAGGCCACCCTGGGCAAGTCAGTGAGACCTTGCTTCAAGTTAAAATTAAAGCAAGAGTGAAGAGTTGGGCATGTAACTCAGTGGTAGAGTGCTTATCTAGCCAGTTGGAGGCCCTAGGTTCAATCTAATACTAAGAAAAACAAACAAACAAAAACACACTAATACATAATGTCAAGTAATTAGATTTCTGTTTCTCGGTCCTAGTCGAGACTATGACAATTAAGGATAAATAAATGAATAAATCCCCAGAGAACATCAGTCCATGTTTTCCCCACCTAGAGTGCACCAGCAGCTTTCTATCCTTTCTTGCTTACTACACTGCAAATAGAGTTTTATCCATTGTTATAAATAAAAAATTCTTAGCCTTTTACTCTAACAGAGAACAAGCGTAAAAAATTAATACTTATTTGGGATAAGAGGAGATGCACAGATAAAGGCAGAGATGGTTGATGGTGTAGTTGTTGGACGAAGTGTGACTGCTCTCTGTATTTCCTGAGCCTTGAGTGCTCTGACAAACAGCCTTGACAGGCAATCAGTCATAACACTATACGGCTTGAGGGCTTAGTTCAGAGGTAGAGCTCTTGCCTAGCACTCATGAGGCCCTAGGTTCTATTCCCAGTACCACAGATAAACAAAAACAAAAACAGATAGTAATAATATAAAACTTTCCATGAATTAACAATGTACATAACTGAGTTACACATAAAAGTATCAACATGATTTTCCAAGACTGGTTTTCATTCATCTAGTTATTACATCATTTCTTTAATAATTCCAAAAATTCTTGATTTCTTTCTCTAGGCCTGTCCTTACCTTCCCTTTTTTTGAGGATACAAAATGGTGCCCACTCAGGGGAAACATATACATAAGCAAAGTGACTGGATCCAATAAAAGAATGCACAGGGTATTATAAAATCACCCACAAGGAACCCTGAAACCAGGTAGTAGCATCAGCAAAGCCATCAAAAGAGCTGATTCTTTTTTGATGTTTCCTTTTTCTAAGTTTTTATTTATTTATAATTATTGGATTTAACACATTTTCTTCAAAAGATTATGTACATAAGATGAGAAAGTCCACAGAAGATACTGCATAATTCCATTACTGCTGAACATATTTGTTAAATGCAGCACTCAAAGGAAATAGAGAAAATAACAGTAAAGATGAAGCAAAGATCCTCCCAAATGCCCTTCATTTTCCTTCCCAAGTGTCTTTTGTGAAGTGCTTTCTCATATCCTGAGCTATCTAAAATTTCCAAAGCTATCTCACAGATCATCTTTTCTAAAAACCAATGCAATCTAAGTGGAAAGTCTGATATCCTAGTGTTCTCAAGGCTCAAGGGCACAAAGTTCCTTTCAAAGTTTCTCATTCAATGTCATCACATTTCTGCTTTGCATTTCCAACAGTATCTGCTCTTTACTTAGCACTATTAAAATTATCCCCAAAGCATATTCAGGCTTTTTTCCTCCTATATTCCCAAGTTCTGTCCCTTTTCTTCTATACATTCAATGCATACACATGAATAACATTATATAATTACCCATCTAAAGCTAATCACTAGAAAACAGATCAGAGTAAGTGCCAGTTTTGCTAGGCATATACTGTTCCAGAGTTCAACGATAAACCTATAAGACTGCAGAAAATGTGTCATATCCTATATTTGGAACTTTTTTTTCTAAAGCAACAATGAATACAAATTCCAACTGTTCCAAAAGCACATTGTAATTGCTCCCCTATTTAAAAGAATTTGATGAAATGACAGTTTCAGTTGGATACACACAAAAGTTGAAGACATGTAATTGCAAATAAGACATGGTCTAAAGAGGCTTTCACATAATTCATGACTTGAGGATGTTCCCAGGAGGAAGAGTTGTTATTCAGACACCATTAAACTCAATGGGCATTGAGCTGATATGAAGTCCTTAATTGGAAAAACAGATCCTTAGAAAACCTGAAAGGGATGATTCAAGAATAAAGAAAAATTGGTCATTGTTCCCAACAGAAAGAACACATTTTTCAAAACATCTACCCTCTTGGTGAAATTTCTCTTCAAGAAAATGAACTCAAACAAAGGACTCATGTGAAAGAAAAGAAATACTTAGTATGTTACATAACAATAATCTTTGAAAATGAACCAAGTAAATTTTCAGAAGAAACCAGAATATTTGTACCAAAAGAACTTGATATTCCTACCAAATGGATTTTAAATCACATCCATAAAAGATAAAATTTTAAAATAACAAATATTTTTGCATCCTATGTGCTTTAGTAGAACTTTGTAATTTTATCAGAAATATTTGATAATTGGTAGACTAAGAGTGAGTGGTATCTTGAGAAGATTTTTAATTTTATAAAATACAAATATTTAAGGGAGGGAAAGGGGAAATATTGGAAAATGAAACTGACTGAATTATATTTTATATTATGTGCATTTACAAATATGTAACAACAAATTCCACCCTAATGTACAATTATAATGCATCAAAAGCTATATGGAAAAGATAAAAAATGAATTGTGTCTCTGATGGATCAAGGAGGGATAAAATGATTCGTCCAAATCTAAAAGAAAAAAAATTCACTTTTCTATATTAGGGTATATAATGAAAGCATATTTAAATGTGTGATAATCATTGGGAAGAACTGTAGATAACCCATTCTAATTTGTCTTCTTTGTCAAAATCACTGTTCCTTTATTTTCTTTAAAGCAACATTTCTGGTTTACTAGTTGATTGTGACATTTTTGGTGGAAGGTATTGCTAGTGATAAATCACTATTTATTGAGTATCTACAGATTGCCAGGTTCATCCTGTATGTTATTGGTACTACTCATAATAGTCCTATTAGGACTTGTCTGCATTTTACATGTAAAAATCCCCAAACACAAAGGACTTGGGAACTTGTCTCAAATCTCACATCCAGGAAGTTTTGGAGCCTAGAACAAACCAATTCTTCACAGCCTCTGCTCTTTGCAATACATCATACTATTTATTTGTTTACTCAGAAACTTTTTTTACTGTAGTTTTCTCTTCACTTACTTTTTCATTTTACTCTCCTTTTGAAAAAGAAAAGAAAAACTGATGTCTATTGATCAGAATTCTAGGGCTAGTTAAATTAGAGCACTTGAAGAAAGTTTGGTAAAAGAATGTTTGCAAGGGTGTGGCCTGGATTCAGGTAAACCAATAAAGGTTGGTAAAGCTCCCTAGAATTAGCAAGGGTCTGAAACCTTTTATCATTTTTAGATATGAAGGAATAAGATACAGGATCTTGGAGACAATGACAGCTGAGGGAGAGGAAATCTAGCAGACCAAATGCTGGATGGAGGAGTGCAGCCACAACTAACCCAAACACTGGCAAAGATCCAGGAGGACAAACACTCAACCTCTCTCTTGTCAGCACCTAATCTACTGCTCATGGCTACCACTGCTCCAAAATAAACAGTAGATGGAAGACATGGGGACCTGTGGTTGTCACAATCCTTAGATATCTGCTTCCAGAGGGACATGACGATGTGGGCACAAGCTCAGATGCATAAGCAGAGAATCAGAGAAACTGTTATCATAACCTTTTGGTCTAGAAAAGCAACATATGCACTTTTACCACTACATAATAAAATGTATGCTTCCCCCATATTGTGACTACTCTGAGTCACTAAGAAGTAAACATGGAAAGCGTAACTGTGGACTGTAATGTACTTTTAAGCTTGCTTGTTATATACAAAACTCTAGACAGGACACAAAAGTGAATAATACATACCCAGCCCTTAAATAAGAGTAACTAATAAAATCAAAATTTATCTCATTCAATTAAATTATTAATTGAATGAGATAATAGGTTGCTTAAGAAAAGGTCTCTAACAAGTTTAATGCAAGACAGAATACAGAAAGATACAAAGTTTTGAAGGGCTTCATAAGTTAATGGAATTTGTTTTTAAAATCTGGATAATGAACTTTATGTTCATTTCTGTGCACTGTTCTTTAGTTTGATATAATTAAATAGAATTTTCCATGTCCTTGTCTTTTTTCTTTGAATACTTTACTTCTTCCCTCTTCAATGACACATAAAGATTATTTCATAGTTAAAACCTTCCTTGCCATAGGAAACAGTCCATTAGAATTCACACACTCATACTAAATAGACTCACTTTTCTTGCTAAATGTTCTCTGAACAGCTTGTACTTTGACCATAATAGAACTTCACATGTTTGCATTAATTTTATTGTTATTTAGCCTATGTTCTCTCTAGCCATAAGGTATATTCCATGAGGGCAAGATTCATGTTTGGTCAGCACACACAAAATCCAAGTGAGTGTGTCCTAAAGGAAAGACTGAGAGAAGACCCTACAAAGTACATAATAAGCAAGTCTTTAAGCAATTTGACAAGCATTTGTTGCAATATGTGATAGGTCTACTTTCTAGACACTAGCCATGAAAAAAAATGGATAAAACTCCCTGACTGTATTAAAGATTAATATATAAAATAACTCCAGTCATTTGCTCTTCATATTATACTATTCTGAAACTTGAGTGCTCTTATAAACCTATGTCCTATAATTCTCCTATAATTTTAAGTACAAATAGGTTTTTGTTTAAATTAAATATTCATTTGACAATATCATAAGTAAAAGTTGAATGTTATTACAAGAATGGCGAACCATATATTGAACCACTCCAAGTGGTACCTCCATCAACCACCACTGTCATTAAATTTCTTGCTTCACGCCTAGGACTCTAATGGATTTGCTGGGGAGGAATTGACCTTAGAGTCATAGAAATTCTTGTTGCTTGTAGGAGGTGCTATCATGAAAAGAGCTTTATTTAGGATGTACAAAAAGTAGAAGAAATCCCAGAAGTCACAGCTAAATCTAGAGTGGAGATTTTTCCCATTAAATTTCAACTTAGTCAAGCTCATAAATTCATTAGATAGAGGCCATATAAGACACAGTCTCCTTATTCCTTTGAAATGTTTGATACATTATTTCCCTTTTATATTTCCCCTCATTTTTGCTTCACTTTGTTATGAAGATTTTGCCTATTCAAAACAGGGCTCCTATCGCTGACAGTTTCTTGATTCCCTTGGGCAACATGAGCTACCACATACCCTGGCCTTCTGTAAAACATCTGGGGTACATCTATTCTGGTAAAAACATGTCTTTCTGTGAGACCAAGCACTCCCTCAAGTTAAGAACCAACTCTTATTCATTTATGAGATTCTGGATTTTTCCTCCAGTTTTGTTCATAGAGAGGTGGATGGATGGGTAAATAAAGCTGATCCTTTTACTAGTTTATAAGACCTGACATATTTCTTATTTTTAAAATATAAATAATAATAAAGAATTATGAGTGGGACTATTCAATAATTAAGTAAATATAAAGTGCTAGAAGAATGGCTGGCATTTAGAATATCTTACCTACATGTGTTTGCTATTATTGTAACTGAGTCAATGTTATTATGCATATATATGATGTAATAAGATTTCAAGTCTGAACTATAAATATATGGCATCCAGAATGACAAAAGGGGAGCTTCTGGAGTCTTACATGTATAAAAAATAGAAATAGCTCATTTTCCTAAAATATCCATTTTACTTTTAGCACATAGATGCACTATAGAAAACGAGAGTCATACCCAAATTAGTATGAAATGGTGTCACAGTGATGTTAGCATAATTTATATAAAAATATAGTTTTTACATCATGATTCATCACTCATGTTTGACATATAATTATGATTAGAATACTTATGCCTTTACATTTTAAGTATTGTCAAGTATTCTAATGATGAAAGTAGCTTGTCTGAGGATATAGTCCCACACACATGGAAGTACCACTTCCTAAGGAATGCCATAAAACCAGATGTGGATTTTAATGGCTAAATAAATAAATAAAATGGCCTCATTGGGCTGGAGATGTACCTTAGCAGTAAAACACATACTGAGCATGCACAGGATCCAAATCCCCAACACCAAAATAATTTAAATATAAAAGACACTAAGCAGGGGGAAAAGATACCAAAGTCATAGAGACCATGGAGTAATAGGCAAACATTTCTAATGTTTTTGTGTAAATAATTTTAACAAATTAGGAAACTAGGTGGAGGCACCTAAGGTATTTTCCAAGGAGGGGGTCAGCAAAACAGTATAAGGTAAAGTTTCTGACCATCACTGATTTCTATATTATGCCTTGAGGCTGAAATGTTAATGTCATTTGAGATGATGTGCACAGGTGCCTTGGACAAGGAAAAATCTTACTCACCAACAAATTTAAATGTGACCTTTAAAGACAATCCCTTCATCTGTTTGGTCTTGAATTAAATTATCCCCCATTATACCAACATGTACTGATACTGAGAGTTAGAAAAGTTGTGTCAAAATGGTTGCTGCATTTAATTAAGGTTTTTAAACTTTAGTGAGGGGAAGAAAACAAGATTTTAGTGAGGGGAAGAAAACTAGACTTTTGAAAAGGAAAGCCACATGGTATTTAGCCAATGGAGATTAATAAAAAATTTAAATGTTAATCCAATAATATTCTTCCCCCTCACCTGTTACCTTTTCTTCCACTGCTTTCTTTATTTTCCTTTCATTCTTCATGAACCTTTGTTGAGCACATTTCATGTACCAGGTACTGCCTACACTTCAAGCAATAGACATGAGAAAAAAACACAAATACAAAGACAAGATCCCCTCAAAGAACACACTGAGGAGTTGCCTGTTTTTAAGTTTAATAAAATGCTTTTATACACAATGTATTGAGTATCTTATCAATGGTGGTTCCAGGCTTATGGACTGTGGTAAAACTCTGTCCCTAAGGTATAAGCGCATACTCCAGTTTATGCCAGAACTAGGCGAGCTTGTCCAGGTGCAGGTTATAGCAAGTGCAAAAGGAAAATTTCCAGAGAAAACCTATAAATAAAATTAATTCTGAAGAAGAAGCAGAAAAAGGGGAGCTGAAGTAAGAGTTAAAAAAGTGGGTAGAGGTAAGCCAAAAGAGAATTTGTATTTTTCACAAAACAATATACCATTATCTGTGGGCAAGTGATTTTTTATGTTATATTGCAGGGTGCATTAGTGCTTTGAGGGATGACAGTAAAAAAAGTACTTCCAAATACTTCAAGCTTCAAACTCAATAATGCAAATTGTCATATGAATGACATTTAAAATTCCTGAAGCTAAGAAACTGGTTAGACTATCTAAAATATCATAGATTTTTAAAAATCACATATTATATCACACAACCTAATTGTAAAATGTTGTACATTTTAAGAGTACCTCTTAGACAAGAACCTGCCTTATACAATGGGTCCTGGTGTACAATTACAATGGAGGCTGAGAATAGAGAATGGATGGTAGTACCAGTTCTAGTATGTGGAGTGTATTTGCTGTGATCAGATGAGATGATCTGGAGTGGAGAAGCCATTTCTTAAACTTTAATGATAATCCAGATGCTAGAAGATGAAGGCTTGAGATGAGGTGCATTGGTTTTGAATAGAATTACTAGGCCTAACTTTTACACTAAAAGTACATACTTGGAGTACATGATAATTAATTGTGTCAACTTGATGGTATTAAGGATAATTAGAGAGCTGGCAAAGCATTATTTCTGGGTGTGTCTATGTAGGTGTTTCCACAAGGGAGGCTGGCATGTGAACTGGTGAACCAAGCGGTTGGTTGTGGTCCATGGAACAAAAAGACAGAGGAGAGATGGAATTTTTCTCTCTCCATTCTAGGGCTACTGGGGCTAGGACACTCTTCTTCTTCTTCCCTTTGAGGTCAGGACTCAGTTCTCCATACTTCAGACAATGAGACTTAGACCAGCAGCTCACTGAGTTCTCAGACCTTTGACCTTAGACTGAGAGTTACATCATCAGCTTCCCTGGTTCTCAGGCTTTCAGACTTGGGCTGAATAGGCCCCCCAGCATTGTTAGCTTGCAGACAGCCTTTCATGGGACTTCTGACACTATAATCATGAGCCAATTCCCCTTATGATCCTCTCCCATGCGCCTGTGTGTAAACACACACGCACACACGCACGCTCACACGTGCACACACGCACATACCCTAGAGAACACTGAAAAATACAGAATTAATATATATAAAATTGCTTATTTTAGGAGAATAACTTTTAAAGTGACAATGAATGTTAACAACATACTCCCTAAAACAGAATTTTAAAGCTAAAAACTAAATGAGAAGTCTACTGATTTAGGACTTTGCCACTCCAACTGAAAGATTTTTTAAATGCAATATGTCTCCAAATTGAAGCATCAGTTGATTAATGATATGCATATAAACATATCTTTATGCATCCACTTTATTAGTCTATTAAATATTAGCATTGTGGTCATGGATCCAGATACTTCAAAATGAAATTTAACAGAACATTTTCACATTTACCTTCATGATACATTACTCTAGTCTCTCTTCCATTCTGGACCTTTGGACATAAATACTCATCTTCCTTATTTGGAGATGCTATAAATATGACCAACTACCACAGCATAGTTGGATGAGTTTTTCTTCTGTATGTAACAAATAGCTTCAACTTTAGTGGCTTAAAACCACATGTTTTAGCTAGACACAATAGTGCCTGTAATCCCAGCCACTTGAGAGACTGGGGCAGAAGCATTGCAAGTTTAATGCCCACCTGGGCTAGACCCTATCTCAATAAAATAAAATAAAATAAAATGAACTAGGGGTATATTTCAGTGTTAGAGAATCCTTGGGTCCAATCCCCAATATCAAATAGACACACGGATTAACTATTTCAAAGGTTTTGTGTTTCAGAAGGCATTAAGAGTTGCTCCTGAGTGAATAGTACAATATTTGAAATGCATGAAAGAATGAGTCTATCTTATTCAAAGTGAGAAGCAGTTCATGAAATCAATGTTCAAAAGATAAAAAAAAATAGGAATCGTGGATTCTTTATACATTCTTATAGAACGTTAAAATTGGATGATGGAAGCAACCATTGTACCAACACTGTATTGGGAACTGATCGAGAATTTCAAGAAAAATGACAATGATTCTGACAGAAAACACAAAGCAGAAACTAATGTTCATCCGGAACTGCCTTTCTAACCACAACTTCTAATAGGGTTTAAATAAAAATAAATAAGTAGACATTATTTACACATGCCCTGATTCTTTTGTGTTTGGAAATCATGGGAACATGAAATGAAGACAGTCTCATTGCCACCAGTATCACAAATCACCTTGAGCAGGTGCAGATACCCCCCCCCCCTTTTTTTAATATGAGGAATTGAACCCAGGGCCTCTTATCCACTGAGCCATTTCCCCAGCTCTATTAATCTTTTGTTTTGAAATACAGTCTCACTAAATTGCTTAGGGCCTCACTAAGTTGGTGAGGTTGGCTTGGAACTTGCAATCCTCCTGCTTCAGCTTCTGGAGCCACAAAGATTACAGGCATGTGCATGTACCTGGCCAGATATGGTTTTAAGAAGACCACCAGATATATTTGAAACCTTGAATACTTCCTTCCAATCCATGCACCACAGATCTCCTTCATGCAGATGAGAGAAGAAGACTTATTGTAACAAAGATGGATGATGATCTTGGTGAATTAACATGTAGTAATTTGGGGAGAAATTGAAGCAATTAATGATTCTTTATCCCACCCTATATGCCTGGAACACATGCCGCTTAATCTGTTTCTATTTTGTGACTCAAAATAACTTTTTTAACTTTTTACTAGATTGGGCAAGATATTTAGGGTTTTGGTTCCCAAGCTATATTTTGTTATGAAGTCAGATATAAACAAGGAGATTTTATTAACAGTTGCTTAGTGTCAAGTTCACAGGAACCTGGGTGTAAAAAGTTTAACCAATCTATTTGTTTGTTTGTTTATATTTTCTAGAACTACCATGACCACTGACAAATGACAAATCTCAACACTTAGACCCAAGTCATGAAAATGAAACCTTTGAATGTCTTGAAGGTATCATTGTGAAAATCATATTGCTGGCTTCTCAAAACACATACAGCGTGCTTTTGGTCCATGTGCACAAGAGTAATATGGAACTCCTCACCATTCTTGCCTGCTTCATGGAAGGAGACACCTACTGAGAACAAACCTTGGGTTTAGATTAGGATATAACATTTAAAATCTTACAGTGCTTCTGGCAAGCTGCAGAGTTATACTTCACACCATTGCCAGCAAGAATGAGGAGGAGCAAAACAGTCTGTTCCAACCAAGGAACTCAAAAATGGCATTTAGGTTTTGGCTGAGCTACATGGTCCCAGCAAGAAAACCCCTATTACATCCTGTCCAAGAAGTGGGGAAGTTCTGAGGACTCCCACAATATCTCACAGGTCTATGATGGTATTTTGAAGAACTAAAAATCTGATCTAATCTCTTCCACACACACATACACACACACACACACAATGTGATTGGTAAAACCAAAATCTTACTCAGAAGCAATTCTGCGAATAGGTAGAACTGAACTCAAGTACACTGTGCCAAGGCTGAGCAGTGCTACATCGGGGCAAAACCTGTTTTATATTTTTAGCCTGTCATGAACATTTGCAACCACAGAACTTCCCACTTGTCACCACCTGCTGCTGTTGTTCCTACTTGTGGGTTTCTCCATACTGTGCCAAGGCTAGGAATTTATACATCTGCTTTTGAACATAGTACAAATAATTTATAATTAAACACTAATTTCAAAAGCTTAAGAATGAGGTAAATTATTTCACTAATGCTAGAAGAAAACAGAACATAGTATTGTTTCTGGATACTTTTTTCCAACCAGTTGAGGATGACAAAATTTTTGTTGTTACTACTACATGGGGTTTTGAAGACAACTGACCTGTAGTAATCATAGAATATTACATTGTTTTCATTAACTCTTTAATTATTATGTTTGTATTGCTAGTAGTTAATTTGCCACCTATTAGCCAGCTACTGTTCTTGGTGAAATTTATTTTATAAAATAGTCAAAATACAAGTCTTAATTTAATACTAGATTTCATTTTTTTTTAAATTGTGTTTTGAATATCATCAAATAATTTACAAAAATCAAATAGTATAAGACACTTTTTCCAGGGTTCCAGAGAACAAATTATATGATATGTCAACCAAAGTGGTCCTTCTTTGTCTTGCTTCTGTACTCTATGTGCCTTTAATGTATTGGGACTCATAAAATGGACATTGGAAACAGCATATGCTCATGTAGCTAACCCTGATGAGGATAGGTCAGCTATGTTGGCCTACACCTGAGAGATAGATATGTTTTCATTGTTTTTACTCAGTCTTCAAGGGATGTGACAGTAAGATTCAAGATTAGATACAGGCCAGAAGAAAGGAACCTATGAGGCCAGGAGATTTGCTGTTGTTTTATAGTTAAAGCATAGCCCAGTTCAGCAAAGCCAATAATTTCATTCAGAGTTTTGAGGCCAAGTCTCTAATTAGAAAAAAAAAAAAAGAAAAGTATGTCATTTTTTCCTGGGTGTGTTTTGTCTGTTTTGCATGTCTGTTTTTTTGTGAATCCGTATTAAGGTTTGTAAATAATTATTCTGAATCTTAAATTAAATATTTGTCTCATTATAACATGTATGAATCCTCAGGAATTCTAAGCTCATATTTTCATTTTATTATTGGAATCTACATTCTAAACTAAAATACCAAATCTCAAATATTGTCTGAGAGAAAAAAAAAAGTATTTAAAATAAATACCATTTTCTTTAAGGTACAGGAGGATAGAGTTTGGATAATCCTGTGAAGAAAATGTTTGAGGTATATAGAGCAAGTACTCTTATTATATGGAATGTACATTAATAAGAAAACAATTGCTGACCCATAAAATAATTGCTGAGAATGTTAATCATTACATTAAAGCAGAAAGAAACATAAGAATAATTCTTCTAATTCAGTCAAAATCAAATGTCAAAAATCTCAAGGGACTCTGTCACCTCATAAGTTTTTTTTTAAGAGCTATCTGAATATGAATGTTCTAATCTTATAACTATAGAATGATAATGTATTTTAAATTGACAGGCTAATATTAAAGAATGCTTTCAAAATCTCTCACACTGTGAGGATACTTAATGCCTTGTTCAAAGATAGCGGAAAAGAGAACATGGGCCAGATTTTATTTTTCTTGCTTTCAAAGAATCACTGGTCCTGGATAGGTTTTATTTCATAGTGTTTCACAAAAGAACAAAAAATAAGCTTTGGAATTTTTTACCCATTCTTTGAAAAAGGAAAATGGCCCAATCAATAAAGGGTCATATTTTACAATGGGAAAGATATTGTGCAAAGGATTGCAAGGTCAAACACAGATTTGAAAGAAGCTATCTAACTGGATGTTTTGTCTCTTTTAGTAGACACTGCCTTCATTCCTCATGTAGGTATTCACTTTCATTGAGTTGGCCTCCTTTGTTTTTTCTTGCTGAATGGATTAGAGGCTTATAGCACTCAAAGAACCTGCAGTATGCTGGGAGCCATTAGCCAAGTAGGTATGACAATTTCCTTGCCAGCGTACCCCATGTTGCTTAGTGGAAGGACTCTTGGAAATAGGACATTTTGCAGTGACATTGCATGTAGGTGACCTTGCTCAAGGACCAGGGCGGATCCGGGTTTAGGGTGTTCCCGGTTTAGGACATTCCAGGTTTAAGGTTATTCCTGCTGGGAATAGGGCGTATCCTGCTGCCTGAGTTCCCCTTGAGTTCTCACGGGATTCAGACAGTATTTTTGGGGAGACAGAAGCCCAGTGGGGGTGGATTTGGGCAGAGAACGTGGATTTCCCCAGAACGTGATTGTAGACGGCTGGTGTGAGTTCGGGAATAAAGAGTTGCTGTTTGAATCTACAAGCTGTGTGGTGGCTCGTGATTTTGTGCCCAGCCAGACTGCGGCAGCAGTAGATAAACAAATGACATTGGAAACATTATAGGTCAGTGTTAGCACTGAAAGTTTATATGCCGTATCTTCAGTCTGGCTCCACAAGGCCTTTCTAAATGCACATGAGAGCATGAATAGATTGAGATATATCTCTCATTTCAGAAGAGCACACTGTCTACTGAAATTCCTACTAAATAAATCCTATGGCATTCCTCAATATACCAAATGGTGCAGTCAACTCAAGGCAGGTGGAAGAACATTGGGGGTTTCTACAAAGATTGTGGGCAGGTCTGTTAACATGGAGGCCTTGGACAGGAACACAAACACATATGCCCATACTCGCACACACACTCATCTATCCCAAATAACTTTTGGACAATTTGGCTCTACCATGATACTCTGGCTATAGTTTCATGGCCACACATGGTGGAAGACAAAGGATAGATGGTTCCAAAATGAAATAATTTGGTCTTTAAAATGATTTAAAAAAAAAATTCCCAACAAAACAAATCAGTTGACAAGATTATATTGATCATGAACTTTTAAATTTTAAAAAATTCCCAAATCAGGGGATTATTCCAATACTTCATGTAGATTATTTTCCAAAGTTCTAGATGATTCCAGTTTTGAGATTTTAATAATCTATGAGTTCAGTGGTTAAATACTGGTAGTCTCTAAGAGAAGTCTCCAAATATTCATTTCAAATTTTGTTCTAGTAATATTTATTCTCTGTATTTAACCTTTTCTCAATTTAATCCTGCTTCTGTAAAGCTGCCAAAAGCTATAAAATCAGTTGGCATAATTTTATAGTTGGAAAGGTGCTATTATGTATAAATTATCTCTATTAAATTAATTCCTATGCTCTGTTTTTAATGGAAATATTAATAAAACACACATATTAAAGTATCTAAAGGATATGAAAAATATAGTTTATGCAATTAGTGCTTTAGAGTTATGTTACAACTCTTTCCCTAATTAAGTAACCAGCTTCATATTAATTTTTTTAAACAAATCTTAAACTAGCTTTCTAGTATATAGAAACAGACTGAAATTTATGCTATTCCTATGTATGGATTAAAATAATGAGATTTCTCCATGAAAACAGAGAGAGTAGACTAAAATTGAAAATTAGGCAATTTTAAGAAAATCCACCTAAATCATGTTCAGAGAATAGTCCCCCCACCAAATTCATGATATATTTACCTTGAAATATTCTTATTTCAGGATTAAAATATACCATGCAGGCAATCTCATTATTATCTCTAGTTTAAAAAAAAGGAATAATTTCTTCAGTGGAGCACCTAAGCAAAAAGCATTCAGGAATTATGAATTAATTAATTTGCAAATATGTATTACTGAACTGGGCATTGTTCCCTTTGTTTCTTCCTGCTGCTTTTATGAAAACCATGGGCAACCCAGTGCTTAGCAAGGACTTGGCACTGCTGAAGTATCTAGTTCATGTATGCCATGGAACTGTAGGATTAGGTAAACCTACTCATGCCATTGTCATTCTGAGGCACACGTGTACAATGTTCTGGTTGCCATGAGTCTCTGAAATGAACTGCTGGGTTCAGGAACAATTGTGACCACCTAAAACATTCATTCCCAAAAATACATCGGATTTTTCTGGCTGGTTTTATACCTTTAGAGATTGACAGATCAAAAGAGGAATGGGTATTTAATTTAGAGTAAAGGGGGACATGAAGAATATGATTCTGAGTCATCTTCTCTATAATTAAGTATACCTAATAATGCATGAATACAATATAAGTATACTTAATCATGTATACAGTATTATCTTCTTTTCTTCCCTTAAAAGTAAAGTCTATTTCTCTCTAATTTAAATTCAAAAACTAAGGAAAAACACAGCACATCATCTGCTTAAGTAGTAAGGTAATTTTTATTTTCATTACAATTCTGATGAGCAAGCTATATCTCTAATTGGACTCACTCCCTTGTGGTTGGGACTATAAATGCTTGTTCATTTTCTCCACCATGGCTTGTTCAGTGATTTAAATCCATAGGAAAACAGGAAACATCACCTAGATTTGTGTACACAGAAATACTGCTTAGATCACCTTTTTTAATGATTTTGATGATTTATGATTTATCTACCAGACAAATTCTGTATTTGACTTCCTATTTTTTTAATCAAATATTATTATAATGAAGATTGTATTCATTAAGGGTTTTCTATACTAACACTCTGCTAAACTACTTACATAGAACACTTTTGATCACGAAAGATGTATATCATTAGCCTCATGTAACAAGTGATTCAAAAGATAAACTCAGATAAACTAATTAAATTGCTCTTACTCATAGAGATAGTTGAATTGATATACAAAGCCAGATTTATATTTATTCAATTCCTATGGAATTTTCACAGAAGCTCTCTTATTTTTCTGTAAACATTCTGAATTTTTAAATTAGTATTTCATTTCTTTAAGGAATTGTCAGTATAGAATTTGGAACTACTTCTTGTTAGAGATCATATTAAAAATAAATATAATGATTTACTTGATATTTACTACAGACACCATTTTGTCCTGTATAGAGAATCCATGGTATTCATTGGTGCCCCCTTCATCAGCCCTATTTTAAAATGTTTCCAGGGCAGCAGAAGTTATTGGATTATAATAAGTAGTCTCAGAATCTCTGAGGAACAAAAGGAAAGTCAAACTTCAATCTTCCAAGACAATGAAAGTTAACAAAACAGTCATATGACTAAGTTACACTTCAGAACAGAGTACATAAAGTCACATATAATAAAAAAATAGGAAAGGCACAAATAAGGGTTGGTTTCTTAGAATAATCAAATGATCAGAGATAAAAGGAAGGAAATGAGTTAAGTATGAAAGTCTATACCAGGGTATAAGTGTTGACAAATATGTTAGCATCTCTCTTCGGAATGACACTATCTTTTTTGAGAGTATTCTTGAGTGTTTTGAATGCAATCAGCAAAGGATAATACTTACTAGAATGAAAAAGTTTATTAGCATGATCAATATATTTAATAATCTGAAAAAAACCTTTTTCACAATATCTACTTTCATATTACCTAATATTTACACTATGGTTGGCCACCTCAAATAGAAACATTAGTTGAATTTATGGTAATTTTTGGAAAGAGTGAACATGACATAGAACTTTTTCACACTGGCAAACTTCTCAAGTACGTAGTTCATCTTATTACTATTAACACTTTTATTATAATAAATGCCTCCAGAGCTGAACTATAGCTATTTACTTACAGCACTCATCTCTCATAGACCATGAGCTACTTTTAGTCAACAGCCCCAACTAATTTATCTTGGTATTTTCTGAATCCTGGGATGCTATACTTGGCATATTTTGCATAGTAAGCAAATGACTGATTGAAAATTCAGTATTTCAATCTTCATTTGTATTTGAGTTGATTTTTCATATGATACTTCACAAGTAGGTGCCTTTTTATCCATACAAGTGAGAATTTTCTCTTTGTTCTACTTCGGTAAATTATTGCATTTTAAACCAATAGATTTATCCTAAAATTTGACAAGCACCTTGAACAGGATGACTATCTTCCCAAATAAAAGGAGTTCAACTGACACTACTCTAACATTGGACTTTGCAGTTATTCTTAGATTATGTTGTTCCTGGGCTTTAAAACTGTCAGTGACTCCTAAGAGAGACTCTTCTACATTCAGATATTTCCAGCTGTTGAAAACTTGTTTCTGTAGAACAGAAATTTGCCTTCCAAGAGTTCTCATAATTGGTCCTTATTGTGCCCTCCAGAAAATCAATATAAGCACACTTTTTATTCAGTGTGACAGCTTTTCAAATATTTGCAGACAGTTCTCTTTAGATCTTTTCTTTTCTGAAACAAAAATTTTGTTTCTACAACTGTTTTTTGGTATGCTGCCCAATCCACCTCATCTCCCATGAAGGGGTAATAATTTCTTGGAGTTCAGCTCAGAATCAACCAGTATTCAATTCCATATGTAATCTGCCATTATTCAAGCTCTCAATATAACAAAAGAAGTAAATGGCTTTCCACTGTTCAGGACATATTTTCCAACATAATCTCCATTAAATAACATTTCACTATATGTTCTCATCACATACAGGTATCCCAACTGTAATTAAATATTGCCTTTTTATCTTTTGATTTTGTTTGCTTCACTGCTATGCTAAGTCCTCAGAAGGCAGGGAATTTGGCTGGTTCACAGATATGTTGGGTGAAGCAACCACAGTGGTTGGCAAACATAGTAGGCACTCAAAAGTACACCAAATAGATATTCTTGCACCTTTGTTAAGTGAATATTGAGGAACATTTGAGTAATAAATACTACTCATTTAAGCTTTGTTTACGTTTATAAATGCTCAAAGCATATTTTCTTGACAATTCTTCCTAGGCATTTATGAAAATATTGAATATGGCAAGGCCGAGAAAAAGAATTTTGGATCAGGGCTCCAGAGGTTAACAACCATGTAGAAAATTAATGTAGCACTGAATATTGTCACTGAGACACAGTCATTTAATTACTCAATCATACTAACAGTCAGCCATATGGCTTTCTTGTCTCTAAGGGTATTATAGCATTATCCCCATTCCCATATTATTTTGCTAGAAGCATGAAGTGGATGTCATATCACTTAAATTGCCATACTACTCATACACAGTTTAATTTCTTGCCAAAGCACAAATAGAGACAAGACATGGAGAAAAAAATTGAAAATAGATAATATTCATTGTTTTCATGATAGTTTCTACCTTGGTGAAAGTGAGAGAGGCCCATGGTATTTCATCACATATGTGTCAGTATTTACATTGGCACTTCCTATAGTGAACTTAATAAATTGGCATGAGTCACTTAATTGTTTCTTCAATGTCAGGTCATCACAGAGCATATGTCAGGAGTCAAGGTCCAGTGTTACATACTGGAGATGAAAAAAAAAACGATTTCATTTGGCATTTTTCAGTTGTCTCCAGGCCCAAAGTATATCTTTTCCTTTATTTGCCAAGAACAACATGAACTTAGCATACTTACTTCAATACTTCTATGTTGTTGTACTCTTATTATGTGCCAGGGATAAAATCAGTATTAGGGATAAATGATGTTAGGTAAACAGGGCACCCTGAAAATGTATGAGTACTTCCACTTATTAGAATGTAGAAGCATGATGATAGGCATGTGACCAAAGTTCTTGCAGCATATGGGAAAGACTTCTTGTCCAAGCTTGGGGTGGGAGTGGGGAGCAGAGAAGGCTTTACAGAGGAAGGGATACTTTAGAAGATACTTGAAGAATAATATGGAATTAGTCAGATAATATATTAGAGATGTGACTTCAAGAGAGAGGTCATACTATATGAAAACATCTGTGAGGGAAAAGTTTGGTATTACTGGGAAGCAGAGCAGAAAACTAGAGGACAGAGATGGCACTGAGGAGGGTAGCAGAGGCCAGGTCTTGAGGGGTCTGGCATGGCATACTGAGGAGTCCAGACTTTATCATAAGGGAAGTGGGGAACAATCGCAAGCATTTTTAAGTTACTGAGTGTCATGATTTACTCTGCATTTGAGACTTATCACTGAACAGTTAGTGCAGATAATGAATGTATGTAGAATACAAGAGAAGTCATGGTGACAGGGACAGAGTTGCTTCAGTTGTCTAGGGGAGAAGAGATGATGCCCTTAAACTATGGTCATGTACTAGAGATAAGTAGAGTCAAGAAAATTTTAGAAAGTTAGAATTCATAATAGGCCATGACGTTTGACTGAAAATATACATTTAATAATAAATACAGGAGAACCTTCTATTAATACTAATGTATGTCCCAGTGGCACCAAAGCAGAGAGATAGCACACATTAGTTCCATTTGGGTATAACAGGAATAATAGCAGAAAATAAAAGTCATTTGAGTTGTGTCTTAAAGCATGCATATGATTGAGAAAAGGCAGAGCTGAGCATTTGAAATAACAGAACAATTAAAAACATGGAGATAGATGCATTCATTACACATTCTGGAAAATGACTGGAACAATTGATTATAAAAACTTTTTTTTTTCAGTACTGAGGTAGTCATACCAAGGTTCTTATGCATGCTAGGCAAGCACTCTACCACTGAGCTATGTTTTGTTTATATCCTGATGAAACCAGAAGTAGACAAGCAGTCAGTATAGTCAGTATAGATAGGTAAATTGAGTCAGGTCAAAGAGGCCATTTTTGAGTGAGTCTGGGAAGTTGGAGACTGTCCCCTGAGGGACTGAAATGTTAATTCCTTCAGAGCCCTTCCTCCACCCTTATCAAGAACCTGCCCCAGCTCTTACCTGTTGTCCAGGAAATCTGCCCCAGGAGTTGTCTCTCCCTATGAAGAGCTATAAGACTGCTAATGTGTCCTTGGTTACTCCACCCTGCCCTTCCCACTTCAGCCCACCTGTTTCCCACCTTTGGGACATCTCACAAAGCATTCCTGGGTCTAGTCACTATTCAGGGAGGAGAAAGATAAGGAGGAAAAGGCAGGAGAACAAAGGAAGCCTAGAACATAAAAAAGGGCAGAACACCTCATCTCTTGGGATACCAGGATACCAGCTCTGGCCCCCTTCTCCCTCCCAGGAGAAGTCTATGTTACACCTTTTTAAATAAACCCTGCTTTCTTGCCTCAGCATGCTTCTCTAATGTTTAAACTTCAACATGGGGAAGCACGACTCATCACTGATAACCAACAGTATCACTAATCAGAGCATAGTGTTGGATTTTAGACTCAAAACATAAGTATTTTCTAACTCTGACACATAAATTTAAGTCTTCTATTTTCTAGCATTTACAAACATTAAATCAAGGCTTGATTTCTGTGAAACATAAATAATCATCATTGCAGTAGGTTACAAACTTGAAGGGAAAGAGAAAGCATATTTTCTGTTTATGGAACAATGTAGAAAACTGGCATTGCACACGATTGTGTGAGACATCATCAGTAACCCACCCACACATGCCACACTGCTATAGACTGCTGGTCCTTTTGCACTGGGATGGCTTAGTGTTTTATTGTCTGCAAAAATCATCATCTGAAATTTAATGATATGTCACATGTTCAGTCTTATTTTATTTGTGAGAGATGTAAGTTCATACACCTATCTATGCCAAACTAGCCTTTCAAGGAACTTGTAATTCACCGAGAAAACATCTACTAAAAGATAAAATTAATGCCTGGTATAAATGTTAAGTGTTACTTTCAACGGTTGCCATGGTTAAATGGCTGTGTCCCTACCAGGTTTCATGTTGAAGTGTAATCTCCAAGACAAAAATATGAAGAGGCGTGGTCATTGGGGTGTTTAAGTCATGAGGGCTGTGTCAGGTCAGTGGCAGTGACCTAGGAGCAAAGCACCAAGCAGCCTGCCTGAGGAAGAAACGTCAATCAGGGGCAGTGGGAAAGTCTTGTCAATCAGCGGAATCTCCTGGCTAACACCTGTCAATCAGCAGAGTCTTCTGGCCAATCCTGGATTTCAGACAATCCGCACCCCCCCCAACCAACTCCAGTGGGACAAGGGAATCTAAAAACACCTTTCCCTGTCCCAAACCCTTCCCTTCCTGCTGTAAACCCCATACAATTCCAGTCGGGTCAAGTTCCCACGTTGTTTCTCCTCAGACCCTCCTGTCCACTCTGTTGGTCTGATCATGTTCTGCCAGGGAGGGAGTTTCAATAGAGCCTCCTTCAGGGGCCCTTTTAAATCTGCCTCCTTTGGTTGCCACGGGTTGCCTGACCTCACAGGCTGTGCCCTTATGAATGTGGTGAGCACTCATAAAGGGATCCAGGTTGAAGGGAATGTTCTTGTGCTCTTCTGCTCTTCCACCAGGTGAGGACAAAGAAGATCTTCACCACATCCAGAATCTGCCAGAAAATACCTTGATCTTGGATTTCTCAGCTTCCAACCATGATAAATAAATTTTTGTTTTTTATTAATTTCTCAATCTGCAGTATTTCACTGTAGCACCATAAATGCACTGAGACAATGGTCTTTCAATAAAAGAACATAGCTTCTATTTTCCTTACTAGAACCCTGAACAAAATAACTTTAAGAATAGAATCTGTCACAAGCTCAGAAAATATTTGTGGACTATTATAAGTTCCAAATATTATAAAGAGGAATTCCAAAAAATGTGTGTTTGCTGATAGTAGGTGATAAAATACAAAGCAAATGACATTTCATCCAATGAAAGTTTCTCCTGTTTTAAGTATTGTGGATTTTATGATTTTTCCTCTAAGCATCTCATCTTTTCTGAAGACTTTTCTATAAAATCATTAATTATATCTCCCCAGGTAGATAGATGCTCATCACAGAACAAATAGTTTGCATTATTAAAATTATAGGTTTTCTAAAATGACCCTCCCTTCAACTCCTCACTAAACTGAATGTCTTAAGAAAAAATAAACAAAACAAAAATGGAGTTTTAGTTGATAATAATGGCAACTACACCTATTGCTCCTGCTATTAATGCCAGTAGCACTGTCACTTTTCATTGAGCATCAGCAACATTGAAGAACTTTACCATCATCAATTTTAATATATATAGTATACATGCTATTTAAAGCCTCTTCCTCTTTAAACACAACTTAGAGAAAGGTCTACTTAATAAAGGAAACAGCATTATTCCACAGAACGGAATAAATTTGTCATGGGATACAGTAGTTTTTCAGTGACCAGGCAATAGAATATTAAACTGGTCTCATAAAATGTATAAGCCCAGAATTCTTGTATAAATATGGAGTCTTGCAAAATAGAAGCCCCACATTGTGACACTTGTCTGTGGTTGGATGAAAACTGAGGTTATTTGATGCAGTTTTTTCTTTGGATTCATCTTCATTCAAATATCTGCATGACTGAGCATTTCCATGTGGCAAACATTGTCTGGGCCAAGCATGTCAGGAGGACAAGCAAAGTGGGCACGACTCCCTTTCTCATCACTCATGCCCAAGCAGGAAAGACTCAGTAAGGACAGGCAATGTCAGGATTTTAAAACTATTTGGAAGTTCGGCAGGAGAATGCAGAGGGAGAAATGGCATGATTTAAGATGGGCAGATGGGAAGATCACAAAAAATCCAATCTAGGAGTTGAAGAATGAACAAAAACTGAATGAAATGGGGACTAAAACATGCATCCCAAGCTAAAGGCAGAGTAAGGAGTAAGCACAGGTATTTTGATTTAAAGATTGGTCCAAGGAAACTCTGAAGGCCTCTGTGGCCACAGAAAAAATGAGGACAAATGTGGAAGACGATAAGATAAAAGACAAAGCTACTAGCCATATATCATAGTAACCCACAGACCACAATCCAAAGGTTGTATTTCATTCCACATAAGATGGAAAGTCAATAGAGTGTTAAGAACAGTGACTTGGTCCTAATGGCTAATTTTGAAGGTTTGCTCTGCTACTATGTGGAAAACAGGTTGGAAGAAGTAAGTGTTGAGACTGCAGGAATAATTAAGGTGCTATATCATTGTACAGGTAAGAGAAAAGAGAAATTGCTCCAGTGTGATAGGGAAGGAGGAGTTGTAAAAAGGTCTATTCAAGCTACGTTTTCAAGCTGGAGACAAAATGATTTACTCATTAATTTTGCCACATTTTCTCTGTGAGGATATAAATATGTATCTGAATTCAACTGAGCCTTGATTTCTCTATCTTTAGAGATTTTGTCCTAGTGAAATAATGAATCTAGACAATGATCACAATAGCTGTTGTTACTGGAAAAAAAAGATAGAAAGAAAGAAAAGTAAGAAAAGAGAGGGAGAGAGAGTAGCAGGCATTATGTGTTGCTCCATGGACATATACGACACTAACTGTGAGATGCTTTGGATAAAAACAGAATCTGCATCTGATCACATTTCCAAAACTGACTTTCAGTTTACAGAAAATACAGGGGAGTACATTCAATTGCATTTAGAAAATACACCCAGCAAAGTCTTTGAAAGAAGACAAAGATAAAAGATAAGTTGTTCATCAAATAAAACGCAAGAGGCAAAAGGAGAGGAAAGGAAAGCCGATTCATTAAAAGAGAAGAGATCTGATAGACACACAGTATTTGAGCTGGTGAATTGGTATATTAAATAATCCTGAGAGAGTCCTAATTCAGAGTGGCTGCTTATGTGAGAAAATAAGTATTCCTCATTGTTGAAACTGTTTTGAATTATATTTTCTATTCCTGTCAAAGCAAAAATTTATTTAGGAACAGCAGGAGATTGAAAGCCTCTCAGAAAAAAAATCTGACATTGTCTGGGTTAAAGAGATAGAATAGGAGTTAATAAACTGCATCCTGCAGGTCAAATCCAACTTGTAACCTATTTTAGTAAACAAAGCTTCATTGTAAAACAGCCCCATCTATTTGCTTAAACATGAGTTATAGCTCTTTAATGCTACAATGTCAGAATGAGTAGTTGCCACGCAGACAATATCTCTAGCTGACAATAGTACACAATGTATTTACTACCTGATTTTTCTTGTCCTTGTTGTTATTTTGTTTTGTTTTGTTTTCTACACAGAGTGCTTAACTCCAAGATGCAGCATAGAGCATTGATCCCCCTGTCATTTCAGGGCTAGAAATAACAACACCTGTTATGAGCTTATAGAACAGTTTCTTAATTTTATTCTGTTCCTCAAGTATATAACATTAATGGAAACGATTTTTAAAAGAATCAAAAAGCTTCCATATGATGACTGATTTCTTCTTCTTTTCTGTAAAATCAGTAAACAGAAATACATGTTGAAAATTGATTTAATAAAATTCCCGAGCATTAAAAAACAAAGATTTGACAAATATTAAAGGAAATTGGCTCATGAAATTAAGCAGAGAGGGGGAAACAGAATAGCTTTTCTAGGAAATTCTTTGTGGCACACAACAAAAATTGACTTATAATTTGGAGGGCTACAGCTTTGCAAATGTTGACCTTCTTTCACATTAAACTGTGGGAGATAAGCCAGAGAAGTAAGAAATTCAGCAAGAAAAATGACCCAATACAGAGGAAAGTGGTTTAGAGGGGAAGTCTCATGTTATATAAGAACATGAAGTATTTGGCTACTGGTATTAGTGCATGCAATTGTCAGGAAGCAAGTGATCACTAGCATACTAAATTTGAATGAAACTCTAGCACTGAAGAAGTCTATAATTTGTTTTATAAAGCCTTCAGTTATTTAGCTTTTAAAGTTGCCTCTGGATCTCTGAATTCTGACTGATGATGTGATTTCTCTAGAAGGAGCATACTCACAATTGGCCATCTCAGGTAAGATCATAAAAGAGAATGGCAAGCCAGATTTTTTTCAGATGTCAGAAAGGGGACAATGGAGGACAACAAATAAAGGGAATTCTCCCCTGGGAGCTGAAGCAGATACTGTCTAATAATTGGGCAATCATACCACTCATTCCACTTCCATGACCAAGAATCTGTATTATTTACGTTCATAGAAAAATTCTATATGTCAAACCCCAGTGACTACTGTGTTTGTTGTTGATGTTGTTTACTTGTTTTTTTTTTTTTTTTTTAATATTCTGACTTTCCTTTTGGGAATGTATCTATTTCCCCCCAGAAATTTTATTCCTTCTGTGCCATGACACCATTCACATCTAATTTGTTTTCTAGTAATAGAACAATATTATCTGTATCAAAATGTCAATGGCATTCTTCATAGAACCAGAAATAAATACCTTAAAATTTGTGTGAAACTACGAAACATAACAAAAGAGAATAGCAAGAGCTATGCCGAACACAATAGAACGAAGAAGGAGTAGCTACGTCACCTATCATTGAAGTATTCTTTAAAGATGTATTAATCAATACAGCATGGGATTTGTATAAAAACAGAACCACTGACCAATGGAACAGAGCAGAGAGCTTAGAAGTACACCCATACATAAATGGTCAACTGATTTTTGACCATTTTTGTTGAGCATAAATGGTCAACAAAGGAGCTATGAATGAACACACATTAGAAAAATGACTATCTTTCCAGTAGCAATGCTGGAAAAACTGGATTTCTACCTGCAGAAGGGTAAAACTGGACTCCTCTCGCTGGTTATAAAAATCACCTCAAAGCAATCTTAAAAGCTTGAATATAAGACCTAGAATTATGAAGCTACAAGAAGAAAGCAGAAGAAAAGTCTTGAGGACATTGGAATTGGCAGAGACTTTTTGGAAGAGACCCAGAAAGCACAGGTTGCAAAAGAAAAACTAGGCTAATGAGATTACGACAAACTAAAAAGCTTCTGCACAGCAAAGAAAGCAATCGATGGAGTGAAGAGACAACCTACAGAGTGGAAAAAAGAAAAACTATTATCAAGGTGTTTCATATCCAAAATAATTACAAAACTCCAAAAACTCAGCAGAAAATAATAAAAACCAATTAAAATAGGCAATAGACCTAAATAGACATTTCTTAAAAGAAGATATACAAATGACCAACAAGCATATGAAAAAATATTCAATGTCACTTATCATCAGGGAAATGCAAATCAACCACAATGAGATATCGCCTCATCACAGTAAAATGGGCTATTTCCCAGTTCCCAAAAGTCAAGGAATGAATGTTTCTCTGATATGCGGAAGCTAATCCAAAATGACTTGGGTAGGATAAAATGGAAAAAATAGAAAAAAAGATCAGTGGAGTAGAGGAAGGGGAATGGAGGGAAGGGAGGAGGGACATAATAAGGAAAGGCAGTGGAATGGATCTGACCTAACTTTCCTATGTACACATATGAATATACCACAGTGAATCTTACCATTGTGTACATCCACAAGAGACTAATTTTTAAAAAATGTATAAGTAAATAGCACATCAATAGAGCAGAGGGGAGGGAAGAGGGGGTGGGAGGAGGGGAAGGAAAGGGGAAGTACTTGGAACTGGATTAGAACAAATATTTTGTGCTTTTATAATTATGGCAAAATGAATCCTAATGTTATGTATAACTAAAAATAACCAATAAAAATGAATTCATTAAAATATTTTTTAAAAATTTAAAAAGTGGCTATTTCAAGAGATTAAAGATAACAGGTGCTGGCAAGGATGAAAACAGGAGCCGGTGCATCCTTTGATGGGGATATACATCATTGTATGGATGATATGGAAAAAATTCAAAAATAAAACTACTATATGATCCATTAATCTGACTACTGAGTATATACTCAAAGAAAATGAAATCAGTATGTCTGTTGAAGCACTATTCACAATAGCCAAGATAAGGAAATAAACTAAGTTTCCATTAACAGATAAATGGGTAATACAATTTGGTCCATATACACCATGGAATACTATTTCACCATAAAAATAATGAAATCTTGCTATTTTCAAAAACATGGATGTATCTAGAGATCACTGTGTAAAGTGAAATAAAACAGTCACAGAAAGACGACTACTGCACAATCTCACTTATACATGGGAATCTTAAAATGCTAACATAGAAGTTAGGAGTAGAATGGTCATTATGAGAAATTGGGGAGAGTAGCAGGAAGGGAGGGCTGGAGGGAAAATGACCAATTGTTACTAGGTTAGATAAGAACAAGAAGTTCTGATGTGCATTGCATAGTAAGGTGATGATACATAAAAATTAACTGTACATTAAAGAAATTTAAAATAAATATATTGAAGGGTTTTAATCACAAAGAAATACTTTATTTATTTGAAGGGAGACACTTGAAGCCCCTTAAATGAAGAATGATTGAGAAGATAGATGTACTTAAACTGATCTAAATATAACAAAATAGTGCATCCATGTGCCTGAACATCACAGGCTATCCCATTAATATGTTTCCTTTATCCTTTTAATGATTTATTTATTAGTTAAAATAAATTTAAACCAAATAAAAATTGTCCTAGGTAGAACAATACAACCTACAAATTGCATATGTCTGTATGTATATTGTGTGATTCATTCCTGTAGTACAAGTTTCATTGCCCATTGTATCTTCAACACCTAGCCATGACACCTGACAGAAAGCAAACCTTTTAACAAAAGAGCAGGAAACTATTAAAGACAAATTATGGAAAACATCCTGCTAAATAACAGATACACTATGTTAATGTATGAAGCTGTGTCAACTATAATGTACCCCTGGTCAAACACAAAACACTGATGTACAAAATAATGCATTAAAGTCTTTATTTCAAATTATTTTTAATATTATTTTGTTACATTTTTTAAAAAAATAAAATATAGAAGTTGTTCAGAATGAGCTCTGTATACTATGATATTTTTATGCCCTGTAAACAAACATGGGATCTGCCTCACATCTGCATTAGCTTACAGAAGCAGTTGAGTGTTTCCTAGAATTAAGATTTGATTATAAAAATGACCTAGAAATCCACTGTAAGCTCATAACCAGTAATAATCAGAAGCCATTTCTCCTGATAACCTCTCATATTGAAGTTTCCTCATATGGCTTTAGTTAATGCCGTAGATCAGGAGCATAAAGGTGAAACGTCTCTGCTTTGCAAAATTGCTACACATGGGAGTGGACACTTTAGGGCTTTGGCGTCAAATCCTTCCTTGGGTAACCGAGGAAGTAATTCAGTCTGTATGTGGTTAGCAGAATTACATGCATTTCTTAAGTCTTCCTAAATACTGTGTGAATTAATATAGTATTCAGTCTTTGCAGGCTGCAAAATGTGAACAATTTAGATCCAGAAGACTATATCCTAAACTAATATATTCTGGTTTGAGGAAGGCAGTTGATATTGTGAAGAAAGAAACACAAAAGAGAAAGAGAAAAGTGTTATTTCCAGACTGTTAGGGAAAGGAAACACAAATCATGTTAAATCCATTAAAAATGGTGTTTGTGGGAAGAGCGGACACACACACACACACACACACACACACACACACACACTTTCACACACTCCATTCAAATATCAACAAAAGCAAGGGTTATTTTTAAAGAGAAATGAAGAAAAAGGAATTAAAAAACTAAGCATGTTCAGAGGCTAATAACAATAGAAGGTTTTCTAAGTATTTAATATCTCCTACATTTAAATATCATGATCACTTTGAAAACTAAGTACTTTTATTCCATTTGCAAGACTCAACACTCCCTGAGGAAATAACTTGCCCCAATTAAAACTTCTGGTAATAGTGTAATAGAGCGCCATCTGCATCTGCTGCTTGGGCTGCCAGCCATCAACATTCTTATAGGCTTCTCCTGGAGATGAAAGAAAGTCTAGGTGCTAAGGGAACATAACACAGGGAGAGCAGAAAAGGAAATTGAAACGCTGTGCAAAGACAGATCACTGGGTTCTGAAGGTCAATTAGGGAGCTGGTATTTAATGGACTTTATGTATTTGAAGGTAGGTATCTGAAGCCTCTTGCATGGAGAAAGCTTTGTTTTTCTGTTATTCTATCAAGGGGCTCTATCACTGTAAATCCCATCCTTCACCATGCTTCTGTCTTGGAATCAACATTCCCCATTATAGAGGTGACACAGTTTATGACTTCAGTGCACAGGAGTGCATTCGGGAACACAGAAAAATACTGATGGATGGAGGAAAGTAAAATTAGTCTATTAGACAAAGAGGAAAAAATGAGGCAGGACATAATTTCATCTCTGCAGATTTTGAGCCAATTTGAGCTTTGCCAAAGAACATCATGTCTATGGTGGACAAGAGTAAAATTCTGAGCTAGAGGAAAGTATGAATGCCTTAGATTCACTTCTCTACGACTTCACTTATACTGTTCCCTCTGCCTGGAATGACCCATCTCTTTTCATTACTCTGCCCTCTGCCTAAATTCCAACCTGGTTCAAATGTTAACCACATTCAAAAAACTGGTCCTGCCTGCTGGGTTCACTTGCATTTCTAAGTAGGAAATTCCTTGTTTTTCTCTCCCATCCTTCCTGACCTGCTGGCACAAATCTCATGATAATTTACCTAAATAGACATGGAGGGCACATCCTGCCTGGCTCTGGGAAGAAGCCCTGCCTCCATTCCATAGTGAAAGCTCTGCTTACATTTCATTCATCTTTATATCTTCCCAAATGACTCACTTAGTTACTTTCACTCAGTCCAAATAATAATCATCAATACTGTACTACACTATGAGATCTTACTTGACAATCAATTTAAGAAGGATAAAATAGCCTATGTATGTAGAAAGAAAATAGAGAATAATTCAATGAACACCCCAAGTGATAATTGTATCTGACAAAAATTAACATTTCATTAAAACTGCTTTAGTTTTGCTTTTTTTAAGTCACAAAACATTTCCTGCCCACGTGAAATCTACTTTTCATGCCTCCCCAGTCTATGCCTCTCCATTTCTTTCCAAAGATAACACTATAAATATAGGAACCTTTTGAAAATTACAGAGAACCCATTTCCCTTGATTCAATGCTGGATAAGAGTTCATCATTTTTTTCCAAAAACTTACTCTAGATTGCTTTTAAAATCACTTGGGCTCCTTGGCTTCCCCAAAGTTAAGAAACCAGAATACTGAATGGAGCATGGGCCTGGGTACCCTGTCTCACAATATGTTCTAAGCCTAAGCTACCACTTGGATGTACACTGGTGTGCTCCTCTGTTAAATATTTATTGAGCTCTGCAGATGTTATTGACACATTTGTTTTGTTATATAATTCTATTTCACAGCAATTTTATTTTCAAGGGCACTTTTCACCCATCCTTATAACAACTGAGAAAAGTTGAAGAGAACAGGCATTGTGATAAAGCCCTGACTCTACTTCAGGGTGAAGGTTTTCTTCATCATTTTGGAGTGAAACATAGAGTACTAAAAAATGTGAGAGACAAACTAAAAGTGTCACAATAAATAAAGGAAAAAAGTCATCAAACTATGTCTTCTTAAAGGTATTCAGAGCACAGTGGCATGTTTTCAGTGATGTTTTCTTTTTATATCAGAGAATTTCAGCTCTATTTTTATGTAAAAATCTTCTCAGAGAAATCCTGAGATTTTTTTGTCCTTCATGTATTTACATTTATATTTTAATGTCTGGATAATTTTTTGTTGCAAATAGGGAAGACTAAATAAATGACATTATGATACCAAATGAAGATTTCAAAGCCTATGCTATGAATCCAGTTCTTATCTATCACAACTCTGCAAAAACCATATATAGATACAACACAACACATTTATCACTGAGGAAACCGCTGTTCAGATTTAGCACATATATATTTTTTTTAAATCAAAGATATTCATGCTTGGGATCCAGTCTGCCTGAGAATTATCTATATCACTTTGTCTTTGGTCTTCAATATTTTTCTTATTAATTAATCGGATTAAATAATATTAATTGGCTACTTATAGGACTGAGGAATGAAATTTTCCCAATTCTTGTGACGAGCTTGAGACAATATAATACAAAACATAATAAAAATGATGACAGCAGAAATGTGCCCACCTATGCTAGGAGTGGAGAAGAAGGCAAAACTCCCAGGGGCTACCTAGTCCAGGGAGTAAGGAAACTGAGCCAACCACACAGACATATCAAATCAGTGCCTGCAGTACCAGTTCTCGTAAGAATTAAATAAAATAATCTAAGTTCTTAGTCAAATTCACCATGCATAGTTAAAACACCATATAAATATTTTGTTAATAATACCATGGAAATAAATTCAACCTCACACTGTATAGAGAACAAATAGTATGGAAAAAAAATAAATTGACATTTTCCTTACAACCATGTAGCAACAACTACTCCAAGATTGAGGATACGATGTCAACTGTGGGAGGATACCCATGGGAATGGCACTTGTTTCTTGTACTTGAAAGAACATAATGTAGGGAGGAAACGGCAAGTTTCAAATACAAGCAATAGAAAATGATCAGTTCAATGATAGACACTGCCAAGGGCTAAGGAGATGTGAAGCTGAAAAATATAATGCTCAGCAGACTTGAGAAACAGACTTATGGAGGTACCTGGTGACCCAAAGTGACCCAAGGAAGCTGCTGGTGCTACGCAGCACTGAGGAACAGTGGATGATTAAATAGATCCTCCAACCTTAGATTGCTATCCGTAACATAAGGACAAAAATGTTCTTTCCATATAATTTTGCAATATAGATACAAAACAATGCATTTATCATAGGACAAATTGGATATGACCATCAATCATAACCTATCAGTATCAAACTAACATAAGTGATCATTCTGTTTACTTCTTTGATATCATTAATGACTAAAGTATTTTAAGAGCAAAAAAAAAATCTTCAGAGTAGTTTGTTGAATTGGATAACTCTGAAATTATCTATTATCTTGTAATACTGGATTGTCACAGTATCCATTCTTTTTCCTCCTGTTTTTGCAGATCACACTGAAGTTAGAATCTCAGATGTATTTGCCTACAAGGGAATCTGGAAATAAGAATGAACTATTCGAGATGTGGGAAAAAAAAAAAAAAAAAGAACAGTTCAAATCCTCTGATAAAAGACCACTGATATTTTGTCTCAGAGTAGGGGAAAAAGAGGGAGTGGGGGGACTTGGTAAACTGAAGAGAACTTGACCACTTAAAAGGGTGGCTACACCCCATTGATAAATAAATACTACAATGCAGGGATATGGGTCAGAATTACCAGATCCCCCTCTTTTTCAGGAGATTGCAAATCCCAGAGTTTTTGTTCTTATTCTTTTTTTTATTCTCCCAATTTTGGCAGCAAATATATATTTGAAAAAGGAAAAGAGATGAATACTGAGCAAGTCAAGTACAGCAAACTTTGAGTCTCATGCTGTGCACAGCTTGTTGGCTTTAGACTTGGGATCTAAAGTATCATACCAGCCTCCCAGTCAAATTTTTGATAAAAGTAACTTCTTTGTCTACATGCACACAGCACATCACTTTGAACCATTCTCACCTTTCCTGTTCATTTTTTTACCTTTATTATAGCTCTACACTTATCACTGCTTTTAGATTTTAAAGTCAGTGGAGAGAACTATCACACAGGGACTTATCATTTCATCCTTTATGCTGCCTAGAGTGTCCCAGGATCAATGTACAGTGAACTACAGATCACTCTATAAGAAAGAGAAAGAAAAGCTTCTATTATAAATGACTAACATATAATTTATCACTTTGTTAATTTATACATTATTAATTAGAGTTTTATCTATAAAACATGTGTACAATAATGTGCCTATGTATTTATAAGTATGTGAATATGTATGTACATGAGTGTACCCTCTCTATATATAAATATTTACGTATGTGCACATGTGTACCTATATATACATGCATATGTTTTATATTATATATACACACATAGCATAAATGGAATCTACTCAGCATTCTATAAGAAATAATTACTGCACTAAAAATTTGCTGTTCATTTGTTCCTAGAAATAAATATTTCAGCTGAAAACCTTTTCCCTTCCCACAGCATATAATTCTGTTCCAAAACATGCTGATGAAGGAAAACAAAATTAGAAGAAAAGTAACCAATTCTTCTCCATTTGGTTACTAGGAGAAGAAGTGATGATCAGCACTGAGAACAGGTCTTAGAATTTACCTGGCTCATTCAGGGGTCCTACTGCAAAGGCACTTCCGTGGCACTCGATCTGGGCTGACCAGTGGGAGAGCTGCCTGTTCTCTGCGTGAACTACTCTATCTAGAAATCTCTGGGTGAACACTAAACTCATAAGTAGAGTTTATCTAAACCTTCAAATTAGACCCCAAATTCTGCACGAGTTTGTTCCTGTAATATAAGGCTGTTTCCAGGGGCCTCTGGAGAATGGGACAAGGACTTCTGAATAAATAAACATTTGTTGTATGTTTGCTTATTTATCAACTACTAACAATGAGATTGACAGCTGTGTAGAAAACTGTGAAAATCTATAGAAATCCAATTTAAAATGCATCCAATCTATTTTTTATTATTAAAACTATCAATCAATAATTTTTTTACAGTCAATTTCCTGACTTGATAACTTTTTCAATTCTCATTTAGCTAAAGTTTTGCAAGCCATCTCCTGCAGGTAGATCTGGAAATCACTGTAGCAAATATTTTGTAACAAATTAGAAAATATTAGAATTTTACTTAGATATTGAAATTGATAGGTCTTCATGTGGTTTGGGAAAATAAATAAAACCAAGTGACTTGTAGAAGCTTCCCTACAATGAAATGGTAAAATTTTGTCAGTTAAAACTTTAACTTTTGGTGTCCTATATTTAAATCAGCTTTATTTGTCAAGTTGGTCAAAACATTCCATGACCTAGAAATGTCATTGGAATCAATGTTAAAATGCATTTGCAAATCAGCTAGATATTGTTAGTAGACTGATTTGAAAGTAAGTTCAATTTAATATCTGCAGGCTGGAAGGTTTTGTCTAAATGTAAAAATAATCCTTGTTTCCACCAAAGCATTAAAACAATTTAATTGTATGTACCTTAACAATTCATGTGAAGTTTTAAAAATACCTTTTTATGAAAATAACAACTCTCAAATTATATTTTTGACATCAAAGGAAAAATTGAGACTGATGTGTTTACTATCATATTAATAAGATTCAGAAGATTCAGTCTGTTTTTTACCTTCTGATCACTAAAGCAACATTAGTATGGAAATTTAATATTAGCTACTATGTATCCATTAGGACCATGCCACAGTACAATCTAGCCTTGATTGTACTAAAGGACCTTTTTACATATTCCTCTTGGTCTCTTTCTTCTGCCTATGTATATAATAATTTCTATCTTTTCTTTCACTCATCCTTCTTTCCCAAGAGAAAGCCTACTGTAGTGCTATTGGGCTTATGCTTCTTTTGAGAACGACATGCCAAGAAAGGATTCAAGCCACATTCACTGTGTACACAGGACAGTGGGTGGTTCTATGGGGGATGCTCAGCGGAAGAGAAAGATGAGGGCTGTATAGGGCCTACCTAAGACGTAAAAGGCAGAGCCTAATAAAGTCATACAATGAGGCTGACTGTGAGCAACACTAGAGAGAGAGAGAGAGGTAAGAATAAAGAAGCCTGGAAGAATTTTAAACACACAGGTGTGCCTAGCTACTGTTGCCATACAGAGCTATTTAGAATTGGAAGGTGTTTCCAAAATCATTTGCTCTCACCATGTCAGGGACCTTTTAGCATATCAGCAGCAGAACTCATAACAGATAATCCCTAACTATGGGGATTATCAAGATACACAGGCATGGTGGACTTAGTTATGTGGTTTTAGGATTTAGAAAGTTTTTTTCATAAAGTTTTAAATTACACAATCATCCATTTGGGTAGATATCATTATTTTAACAATGAGGGAGAATTACTATTTCAACCTTTTCAGCTAGTGAGCAACAGACCTAGGGTTTGCAATCCAGTCAAAATAATAAATCATCTCAAAGTTGAAAGAGCAGTTAAAAGTCACATAATCTTTTCACTTAATTCAGTTCTTTCTTTGCCTCTCTCTCCACAATATAATGCCAACTTTTACAATATTCAATACAATGTTAGTTTTGCAATAGTGCTTTTATCACTTATTGTAATAACCTCTCAATGTCTTTTATTCTTCTCTGTGTCTATTCTTTCCCATCTATAATTCACCTTGCATGTAACTATGACATTAACAAAGACCACTGAAAACAGTATAATAATACCACATTCTTATTAAAAATATTTAGTGGGCTGGGTGGAGTGGTGCATGCCAGTGATTGCAGTGACTCTGGAGGCTGAGGTGGGAAGATGGACTTAAGTTCAAAGCCAACCAAAGCAATTTAGGAAGGCCCTAAGCAACTCAGTAAGACTCTGTCTCAAAGTAAAAATATATAAAGGGTGGAGATTGGCTCAGTGGTAAAGCACCCCTAGATTCAATCCCTGGTACTAAACAATAATTTCAAAAATATTTGGACATTCATTCTTAACTGAGAAAAGACAAATTTTGCTGATCAAACCCTTTCAGAATTTATACCATGGATTACAGCAAAATGTGTACTCATACATAATTCCCTCTGACAACTACTGCCATCTGATAAATCCTAGTTGTATTTTTTAAGTCATAAATGTACGGTAAATGTAACAAAATATTTTAGTCAAAACAATTTTATTTTCACATTTGGTTAAAGCCCCACATGTCAGATGCTATATTCCAAAGAAAGGTGAGAATCTACTATGTAGGTCCTAGACAAGGAAGGGTGCAGGAATTTTCATTGAATCTTTGTCCTCTTAATCCCAATGGGGTTCTTTAAAATGATTAGAGCAACAGAGATTAGGGGGAAAGATTATGAAATATTTTAAAATAATTGGAGAATCCATGGCATGCTGTGTATTCATCATCTCAAAGGATGATGCAAACAATGTTAGTTTATGTCAAAAGAGAGGGTGTCATAAGGAAATCATATGAAGAGCTCTGTATTTTCAGAAAGGTGTTTGATTTATGTCTGACATGGAAATAGTGAGTGACTAACTAGCTAACAGTGTTAATAGGAGAATAAAACAGTGTTTCTGTATTTGCATCATTCTCTGAACCTAGATCAGGCAGGACGAAGAATGCGTGAATGTTTCTGCTGGATTAGATATTGGCCACACAGAAAAGAGCTTACACTTTGTCCCAGAAGTCACCTTCTAAAAAGTTGAATGATACTTAGAGACAAGGTCTCCTTGGGGATGGACCTGAGAGAACCAGTAAATTCAAGGCAGCCAGCAAGACTATAATATCTTCCACAAATAAGAGATCTCCAGGGATTATAAAAGAATGAAATCATTTAAGACATAAAAATAAAACAATGAAAATTCCTTCCATGAAGGAAGGGTTGGTGCCAAGCCTTGAACATGAGTACCATCACACATGAGTAGTGGTGAAGTTAAATGTCCCACCCCTCTAGGCTCTACTCCTAGAGGATCAGGAACAAAGGTTTCCAGATTTATGGAGAAAGAAGAAAAGCACAGACTGTGGCTGAGAAGTCTTTTTTGACTTTCAGGGGCCTACATTATGATGGACCAAGATAAGAGATCCTTAATGTTGTCAACAGTACTGTGTAGTTTGGATATAAAGTATGCCCCAAAGACTCATATGTAAGATTTAGTGCAGCAGTGTTCTTGGGAAGTGTGGGATCACAACGGCTGTGGTCTCATGGATGGATTAAAGCATTGATGGTTTTCTAGTTGATAGCATTATCTGCAGGTGGTGGAGAATGTAGGAAGTAAGTTCTAGTTGGAGTAAGTAGGCCATTGGTGGCATGCTGTGGATGGGTATATCTAGCACCTTCTATGCTTTCTCAGTCTACTTCCCAGTTGCCAAGTGGTAAGGAGCTTTCTGTCACCATACCCTAATGGCATTATGTTCTACCTTATCTCAAGCTAATACAATGGAGCTAGCTGATCAAGGATGAAACCTCCAAAATCATGAGCCAAAATAAATATTTTTTCCTCTTAGTTGTTTTTTCCTCAGTTATTTTTGTCACAGCAATGATAAACTGTGACTAAGGCAACTACCCTAGAAAGGACATATTAACTTTTGTCCAAGAAACATGGAAGAAGACATAAGGTAATGCAACCTGCCCCATATTTTATCCAGGGGCAAATAAAAAAAAAATAGTTAGCTGAGGAAAATTCTTACATGGTAGAGAGAAAAAGAAACGTTGCCTTTGTCATATATCTGCATATCTTGCTTGTTCAATACTACCAATTTTACTAACTGTGTAGTAATTCATTATATATTGGATGTACTATAATTTACTGAATTGTACCATATATTTATTAATATGGTATACATTTATTTTTTATTGTTTTTTCTTTAATCACTTCATGTGTGAATACTCCCAAGTTTACATTGTAAAATTTATATTTATTTTTGAGACCTGGTCTCACTATCCAGAGTTATCTGAACTCCTGGGCTCAAGTGATCCTCCTGCCTCAGCCTCCCAAGTAGTTAAGACTATAGTTGTGCACCACCACACCCAGTGTAAAGTTCATATTCTTATGAGTTATCATGAACTTATTCCTTTTATCTCTCAAACAACATTTTCAATAAATGATAATTTACCAAGACACTGGTGGGTCCTGATGTTATAAAAAAGAAGAAGTGATGGTGAGTTTATTTATTCATGTCAAAGCTAAGGGGTGGTAGGAAGATAAAGGAGGAGAAAAGAACAGTTGCATGTACTTGGCCCAATCAAATACAAGAAATCAACATTAAAGAATAAATCAAAACCCATTTTGCCTTTTAAATGGGGAGGTTTTCTCTTCTGAATTGCTCAGAGTTTTAACATCCATCCAATAAAAAAGAAACATTTGAGGCATGATTTGTGCACAGTTCTGTAAAGTTTCACCAAAAGAAAATTGAAAGATACTCCTGGTAATATTCCAAGCATTCAGCACATTATTCTCTGCCAAGCACAAAATCACTTCCTACAGACTAAAGCAGTTTAAAGACACTTAATAAAGGATAAAACCATTCTAAGGCAGGCTAAATGAATGACTTGTTGATAATTTTTCTCTTCATCTGCCCCCTTATTCTTTCACTCTTGCCTGCTCTGAAGAATTACCTTCCAATTCAGATCCTCACATGTGCTCAGTGCTTGCCTCTGCAGTTAGGCAGCAGAGGTGCACACAGCATCTTAATTATAATATTTCAAAAATACATCAAGTTTATTGTTAACCTTTTTTAAATTCCAGAATTTTAGGGAGTACATACAAAATTAGAATTTCAATATTCCTCAGTCTTTTATTCAAGAAGAAAATAATACCTTCAAAAGCTGCACAATGAAAAGGTGAAGCACTATGAAATGTAACTTGAGATATTCAACTTTTAGACAAAATTAGCAAACATGTGGTACTTGATACATATTCATGATTATACTGTAAGACTTTTCATAGGAATCAGAGCATTCTTTTCAAATGCTAATCAAAGTTCAAAAGGCTAAAAAATAGTATATATAGCTATCCATTTGCAAAGAGGAGTTCTTTTGAAAATAAGGAGCTGGCACTGGCTATAGTTGGAGAAAAATGATACATATATGTGCCAGATCTTGGAATTATTTATTCATATTCTGTCTTTCTTTATTCTTTTGTTTATTTCTCCATTCTTTATGGTTTCCTTCCTTCCTTCTTTTATTCCTTCCTTCTTCTTTCTGTTATTATTTAGTTATATTTTTCACCTAGCCTTAAACTTCATAATATCCTTCCTTATAAGATAGCAACTATTGACATGCCCATTATGTTGATGAAGAAACAAGGCTTTGAGAGGTGAAGTTAGACCAGATGCAGAGTCAGCAGAGCAGTTGGCATGTGAACCCAGTCTCAGTATGCTTCCAAATTCCTTACTGCACTATAGTTTTCCACCTATCACACTAATGAAGACATAAGTTCTCTCTCTGACGTTGGCCTTATCTTGCTGCTATAGAGAGAGAATGAAAATCAAACTGTGTGACCATATGAATTAATTTAACATATCCAACAAAATTACCCCTACAGTTCATTGTTTAGGAAGAAATTCTGTGCAACTTACCTCTAAGCACTGAAGTTTGCTTTCTACAGAAAAGGACACTTCAAAATTTGCTTTGAGTAAATATTTGGCTTTTCTCTGGTATAAAATGTCCTCTAATATTTCTTCTAAGTGCTAATATGACAACAGAATCTTGGTATTCTATTTGGGTAAAGCTTACAAGGAAGAATCTAATCAGAAAAAATCCAAGAAAGGCAGCTATATAGCAACATGTATGTACAGAGTGTTACAAGGTTGTGTGTGTGTGTGTGTGTGTGTGTGTAGACAGTTAAGCACTTATGTACTCATTTGTAAGAGTTGCTGGCATTCATACATTGGGGCCACCAGGCATCAACACGTGGCTACATCAACAGAAAATAAATTGACTACAATAACTTCATTTGTAAAGTTTCATTTAAACAATTAATTTAACTTTTTAGGACTCAGTTTTCTTATGAAATGAAAAAATAATTAGTTGCTTGTTATTAATATATTGTGAAAGCTTTTATGAGATAATTCATGCAAAGTACTTAGAATATCACCAATTATATTTAAATTCATAGTGAATTTTAGCTGTCATTAGATAGTTTAAGGGTTATTGTGAAGGGAAGACATTTTTAAAAAGACATTAATTAATTAATTTATTATTTATTTGACAGTCAATTATTTTGTGTAAAGCTCTATGTTAAAACCAAGACAATAAGGTATAAAACTATTTTCTACAAAGGACTCTAGAGTCCCCTTGGGGAAAATAAGAAAATGTTACATATAAACTATTCCTTTTCGTGCATAATGAAATATTATAGATATTAAAGAGCGTTAAATTACTATTAGATTCATGTTAGTCTTTTCTTTCTATTTCTGGGTTTGAAGGAAGTAATGAAAATTTCTAAGGACAAAAACATACATATAGAGCATGAAAAAGTAAAAAAATAATTTTGTGAGATGATGATGAATGTGTTAGCTAGACTGGAACATTTCACAATGCATGTATACTTCAAAGCTTCATGTGGTTCATGACAAAAACATACAATGTCATCTGTCCATTAATAAAAAAAATATCACTGTGATCTGAAAAAGGAACACAGATGGTGAGTGGTAAGCACATGAAATTGTTACCTGGAGATTATACCCTTGGCCAACTCTAAAGTACAGAGATAAAATTCCAGCTTCCACACTGAATTAAAGTAGGGTATAGGGGATATAGAGGTCTGAGACAAATTCAACCTGGCTCCCAAATAAAGAAAATACAAAAGCTTTCTGGAAAAAGCATCCCAGATTTAAGCTATCAGCATTCCCACAGATTGGGCTCTACTAAATATAATTACATAATGAAGATAACCTAACGACACAGGGAAAGAAGCTTTACTAATAAAAGATTTGGGGGAGGTGAAGCCATAGGTTTACGATCTCAAGGATTTTAGATATTATATCAGTAGCATAAATAACATATAATAAGTGTACAATGTTTTTAAAAATAAAATACAGAATCAAAAAATGAGCATTCATAAAAATTTGGACTTGAGAATTTCATAATATTTTAAGATATAAAAATAATAATCATTAAAATATAAAATGTAATACAATCATGCAGTAAATTAAATACAGCCAAAATGACAATGAGGGCACTGGATTTAAAGAAATGTAATGGAATTCAGGAGAGATGGGGATAGAGCTGATGAGTGAGAGAAATATTAGAAGACATGGAATTAAAAGAGCTTAAGATCCAGCTCTTATCAGTGTCATGATGAATACCTGGTATCAACTCAGATAGTCCTCCCCTCTCTATTCTAATTATTATGAGATATTTTCAAGCCTTTGGAGAGAGCTGGTCGCATGGTCTTGCCCCATTACCCCTCATCTCAAAAACATAAAATAAAACATGCCTCTTTCCTACATAAACACATTCACTATTTCAAGAGGTTGACATTGATACAATACTCCTCCTCAATCTATAGTTATGATTAAAATTTTCATTAATTATTTCAGTGGTGGCTCTTTTTTCATATTGGCCAAGGATCTGTCCGGAAATATGTATATAGTCATTTGTTCTTTTTGGTAATCTCCAATCTGGGATACTTCTCAAGTATTTGACAGTCATAAATACTGTAGTCCTTACATTCTATAGGATGAATTGCAATGTGAATCATATGATGTTTTCTCATGAAAGATTCAAATCATGTTTTCCTGTCAGGAATAATACAGAAATAATCCTGTATTCTAAATGTGTCACTTTGCAACCTAGTGATACACTAACCTATATCATCCAGTCATGTTGGTGTCCAATAGGTTTTTGACCATTAGACCACTGTTTTATCATTTGCAATTGACTACAATTTTGTGGCTGGATAATATAAATGATAAAAAACGTTTATTTCTTACAAAACTTCCTCCCACCAGCCGTAGAGTCTATTGACACTCTACCTGAACTAATTAGTACCATGATGGTTGTCAAAAAAGTGATCATCTCCACCATCCTTTCTAAAATTTTAAGTTGGAACTGTCTTAGAAGGGAGAGTATACCCTTCCTCGAGTATTTATATATTTATTAACATATTTATTATATATAATATATACGGAATAGTAGACTCCTATTTTTCTGTTAATTCCTAGTTTTCTGTTAATCCTGTTTAGACCCTACCCCATCCAATGGAGATTCTCAGTATCCACCACTTCTGAGCTGGTCTTCATGTTGATGAAACTGATTCTTTTTGGCTTCTCCAGGCAGTGCAGCTTTTCACTTATCTGTTGTTTAAAGTCACCTACTAAGGATTGGGGATTTAGCTCAGTTGGTAGAATGCTTGCCTCACATACACAAGGCCAGAGGTTCAATCCCCAGCACCACCAAAAAAAAAAAAAAAAAAAGTTAAGTCATCTACTACTTCTCTATCTGCCTTTCCTGATTGCACAATTATCAGGGCATTGATTGCCAATTGTTTTTATATGTAAAGCACTGAGAACTATGTCTGGCACAAAGTGTGTTCTATGAATTTTTGCTATTGTTATCCCTGTTCTATTTCATGGCTTGAAATCCTTCACTGTCAGTTCTTGCCACTTTTCATGGGCTTAGGAACAAGCAAACACTAGGTAATGTACACATTTAATCAGGAGGTTGAGTCCTGGCACTTGATTTAGGATCATTTTCTTTTTTCAACATAGTCTTCTCTAAAGGCAAGTTGAGATTATTGTAAAAACACACCTTCTGAAATGTTAGAAGACAGGACTTAAAGAGTCTAAATTCATTTAATGTTGACCCATTATGAAAGTTGCTATCATACCTGGAACAGTCAGTCTACTGCTTTGTCTTTAGTTGCCATGAGTATTCTATCACGTCATTGTAGAAGCATATCATCAAAAGTGAGACTAAGTCAAGATTCTCACTGCTAACTTCACTGCTCAACACGACAGAGATGGAAGTTTCAAGGACTCTTTCTTTGGTTGATATTTCTCAAAAGTTTATATCCATACAGTACTTTTATAGCATGTTAGTAAATATTGATGAAAACAACCATAATTGTTTTAAGAAACATTCAACCAAGGAGCTTGTATAATTAATTTGAGAGCTTAATGTGCTAATTTTTATTATTAGAATTCACTAATCGCAGAAACAATTAGAAACAATTAGAGTATATGCAATAATAATGAATAATAGTAAGAAGATTAGTAAGAAACAAATTCTTACCTCATTCAATCAGTAATCTCTTTTTTTTTCTTTGAATCTATTTAATAGGCTCTTTAGGACCACAGTTTGGAGAACAGGATTATATACTCAACTTCCTTTAACAGAGCTTCAGTATAAGTGTGATTGATACTCAGTTCACTACTGAAGGTCATAGTGATAATGACACAAATACTTCAAATCATGTATTTGTTCATTCAGAGTTAGAGACATCACAGATCACAATACATGAAACTCCTTTGCAAACATCCATTACTGTAGGAAAATTATATGGACACAAAAATGCTTACACTCAGGGGCTATAATTCTTCAACTCCTCTCCAAATAATGCAAGTGTTTCCACAACTGAGGAAGCACTCTCCCAGCTTGGGTAACACATACTTCTAATTACAAGAACAGTGCAAGTTTTGCATAACCTTGGAGCCTCCTGAAGGGAGCAGAAACTAGAGTTTCCAAGGTTCAGTTCATAAATTCTGTAAGCTGGCTACCAGAGAAAAGTGTCATTTCTGAGGCATGATGACTAACTTCATAGGACAGGAGCATTTGGGGACAACAGGCTGTTTCTACAAATGCTGCTTCTTAGACTCCCACTTTCAAAAAATAGCACTCATTTTTCAAAATTTCCTAAGGCATAAGTTTTTATAATTATTTTCATTGGAGACATTGTCAAAAATGAATGAGGGAGAAGCATAGTATATGAGCATAGTGTAATGTCCTTGCAATTACATTTTACATCCAGAAACTCCAGAAAATTCAGAGTGTCAGATTGGCCACCAATTTGAACTTATGATCATGTTGAAAGCTGTAACTCTGTATAGTCATTGCATGAATACTTTTTTTAATATAATGCCAACAGACCCCAAATAATATCTGTTTGGAAATTCTACCTTGGGAAACACAAACTGACATGTCTTATGATTGAAGAAACATAGCCTAAGCAGACTATTTCACCTGGGATGACATTGGTAAACCCAGAAGGCTTTTTACACAAATTGAAAATATACATGTGCATAATTATTAGCTCCAATTTTGCTAGAATGTAGGAAGATTATAAAAAGATAGTAAATATATTTATCAAGAAAGAACTGAAACATATTCTTGTCTTTAAAATCAAGTTTGAAAAACAAAGAATATAATCATGAGTTTTCTGGTACAAGGGTATTTAAAAAAAACTTTTTAATACTGTTTAGACATTAATCCATTTTATGCTTATCTCTAAAAATATAAAATATCTGTCACTCTACTAGAAAGTTATTTATTGAGTTCTAAGACACAACTGACAGTCATCATCTGAGGGAAAGGGCCTGCCCACGGCCTCCTGGCAAGAAAAGCCCCACACTAGTCATTCTCCTGGCACTGCTGGAAATATTCATCAGATGCACAAGATTGAGAACTATTACATGGCAGGAAGTAGGCTATACCAGCTATATAAGAGAGCCAATGAAATCATTCCTTCAGCAACATTTACTATTTCCTATTATAGGCTAGGGATATAGCTCAGAAGCAGAGTGCCCCCTGAGCAAGCATGAGGCCTTGAGTTCATTCCCCAGAACTGAAAAAAAAAAAATCTACTATTCCATATTCCGTGTCAGGTACTGTAAGATCTGCTAATGAACAAGATAGAGTTCCCTGGTATCTACCTTCAAGTGCAGTGAGACAGTTAATACAAACTCAATGACATGAATAATTCCAGATGACATAAATAAAACAAAACATAACAATGGGATGGAATTTAGAGTGCAGTAAGGTAAATGCTGCTTAGAAAGCTTGGTCACAGTAGGGAAAAAAAAGAGTCTATTGAAAGTGGTGATTTTGAACTGAGGCCAGAATGATGAGAGGAGGAAGTCAGTGACTTTTTAAAATACACATTAATCGTACAAATTAATGAATCTCACAGTGACATATCCATATATATGATGGATTCACTATGTCTGTTCTTTCTTCTAGCCTTTCTTCCCCCTTTTTTGGCCCCCTTTCCAGTTCCTAATTATTGCCCCCTGTTTATTATTATTATTTTTATCTTTTATTTTTGGTACCAGGAATTGAACTCAGGGGCACTTAACCGCTAAGCCATATCGCCAGCCCTTTTTTGAATTATATTTAGAGACAAGCTCTCACTAAGTTGCTTGGGGTCTTTCTGAGAACTAGCAATCCTCCTGCCTCAGTTTCCTGAACAGTTGGGATTACAGGCCCGTTCCACCATGCCAGGCTTATTTTATTTGACTTTTATCTTTCACACATCAGAGAAAAATATGTGATACTTGTATTTCTGTGTCTTGTTTATTTTACTTAATGGAATATCCTCCAGTTCCATCTGTTTTGCTGAAAATTACAGAATTTCATTCTTCTTTATGGCTGAATAATACTTCACTGTGTGTGCATTTATTTTCTTTATCTGTTCATCAATTGAGGGACATCTTGGTTGATCCATCCCTTGGCTACTATGAATAATATTGCATTAAACATGGACATGAAGGTGTCTCTTTGTATGCTGACTTCTTTTCTTTGGATATGCACCCAGAAGTGTTATATCTGGATCATATGTTAATTCTAATTTTTATTTTTTGAGGGACCCTCATACTATTTTCCATAGTAGTAGTACTAGCTTATGTATATATGCCCAACTATAGTGAATAGGGTTTTTTTTCTCCACATTGTCTCCAGGATTTCTTATTTTGTTGTTGTTGTTATTGTTTTTCTTTTTGTTTTTGCTTTCATAATAGCTATTCTGACTAGGGAAAGGTGAAATTTTGTAGTTTCAATTTGCATTTCTCTGATGGCTAAATGCTGATCTTCAGGATTTTTCATAAAACCATTGGCCTTTGTACTTCTTTTAAAACTGTCTATTCAGGTCATTTGCCCATTTTTTGCCAAATTATATT
The DNA here is from genome assembly GCF_001458135.2 of Marmota marmota marmota. Classification (NCBI taxonomy): domain Eukaryota; kingdom Metazoa; phylum Chordata; class Mammalia; order Rodentia; family Sciuridae; genus Marmota; species Marmota marmota. The sequence continues at coordinate 37,947,855 of NW_026000174.1, read as the reverse complement.
TTTGTTGTTAAGTTTTTTGAGTTCTTTATATACCCTAAATATTAATTCTCTGTCAGGTAAGTAGCTGGCAAAAGTTTTGTTCTAATTGGTATGTTGGTCTTTCACTGTGGGAGGCAAATAGTTCTTTTTCCATTTTTGTTTTTCTCTTTGACTTACTAATTTTGAAATGGATTTTCCATATTCATTGCTAAAGAATTACCCACTCTAGTAGTAATTGGTAAAATTTTATTTCTATATTTATATTTATCTGTATATATAATCACACATATGTATATAGTAAATGTTTATATATTAGACTAAATTTAATCCATTAACCCACTGCCTAAATACTATAAAGCTCCTAAAACAGCAATTATAATCATGTTTTTTTGGGTGTTATTGTCTATTAATTTTGTACTTATTAACGCAACACATCATACATTGTTATGGTTTGTTTATATTTATCTCCATTTCACTACCTTGTCTTCATGGTGTGGTGCTAGGGATCAACCCAGGACTTTGCACATGCTAAGCTTGCGCTCTGGCACTGAGCTAAATAAACCCCAGCCCTACAGGTCATTTTCTTTATGCCACATTCCATCCAATATTTCAATCCTTTGGTCTGGGTATTTCCTTCTGATTGAATTACATTCTTTAGAAAGTCCTTTAGTGAGTAATTATTGCACTCAGAAATCTCAGTTTGTTATTGTCTACAAATGACATTTTCCCACAGTTGTTTTCAAAGATGGTTGTTTTGGAGTATAAAACTCTGCACTGCTAGTGATTTATTCTCTACAATGTAAAGATACTATCCCTCTGCCTGATGGTCTCTATTGTTACTCTTGAGAAGTCAGCTCTTCGTCTAATTATTATGTGTTTGTAGGCAATCATTTCTCTTTCTGGATGTGTTTCAGAGTAACTTTGGTTTTTTAAACCGTCTGCAATTTATTACAATATGCCTAGATGTGCATTTATTTTATGTATTTTCTATTCAGGAACTTCCTGAATTGAAGATTCAAGTATTTTGAAAATTCTGGAAGCTTCCACCATTATTTCCATTGTTTTATTTTCCCCAATTTCCAGTTAGAGTTGTAAAGACTTCTCTCTCTATTCTCTATATTTTAGACTATTCTTTATAGTTTCTAAGTTCTTGTTCTTTGTGCTATACTTTGCATTTTCTTCCAATTTATATTCCAATTCATTACTTCTCTTCATTTTTTTCCAATTTTATAGTTTAACAATGAGTTTTCTGTACCAGTGATTATATGTTTATAATTCAAGAAATTCACATGGTTCCTTTTAAGACTGTTTCTATTTATTATCTCAATGCTAATATCTTCAAACACTTTTATATATAAGTGAAATGAGAATATTCTGAATTTGGTAATTTGGCATCTGAAATCTTTGATCCTTTTTCAGTTTTGTCAGTTCACATTCCCTGTGCGTTATTCCATCTACTTGGTATGACATGACTAGCCTAAATGTGGAGTCTACATTCAATGACTTCATGTGGAATTCTACAAGGTTTATATTGAGTTCCTTTTCCTCCAGGTGTGCAGGGGCATGAGCTATTTACAAATTTGTTCTCGGATTGGGACTTTCTAACATGGATTTATGGGTTTCCATGGTCAACTTTTGTTCTCCCTCTTACTTAGCCACAGCCAAGATAGATAGGATTTCTTGACTTGCAGACTTTCAATGATGCTACAGATAGTCCAAATCTGTACAAGTCTCCAATAAGGACAGATTTTAGTTACCATTGTTTAATTAAATAAAACCATTCAACACTATTGAATACTCCTTCCCACAATATATTAATTATATTTGAATAAATTACAAACTTTCCTCTCCAATTCCCAATGACAACCCACATTGCATTTTACAAAAATGGGTAATCAAAATAGGAACAGCCCAACAAAGATATAAGTGTAGCAGTGAAAGGAATAGTAATAATTCTGGAAGTGAAACTGACATCAAACTTACATGGAGTATATGGCCAAAAATATTCTATGCTTCCGCTAAGTGGTGAGAGCTCTGCTATTATGCTGCTGTCCAACTTTTTCCTCTCATTGTCTCATGCATATTCATCCTGTCTCACCCCTTTTCCATTCACAAACAAAAGCACAAACTACTTATCCATAAAGTCATAGCTTATTTTCACCCGCTAACATGTCTACCACATTTTAGCTCACTGTGCTTGAGTTCTCAGAGGATGGGGAAGAAACATTGCTGAATGTCTCATGGTTTGGGTGTTTCAGAAAAAAAAAAATAGTTTATAACTTTTTCTAACACCTTCCAACATATTCCTCCCTCAAACCATTTCAAATAGCATGTTGCTGTCAGATTCATTTTCTTAAAATAGTACTATTTTCATGCAACACTTTGAAGAAGATGCTTTCTTTAAAGAGAGATTCACATTTGTTGGGCGAATAAATTAAAAAGCATCTTTGGGTGAAGAGTGTTGTCTTTGAGGAATAATTATAAAGAAAATGCATGTCCTCCTTTTACTAAACTACTCTTGTTTGTTTGTGGGATAAATGAATTGTTCAAGACAAGAGTAGAAAATTAGATAACATACTTGAATGAAAAGGATAGAAACTTTTAATGTGGAACTTAAAGTTCCATTTTTTCCTTGTGATGTACACCTTTCTCCCAGGTCTTTTGTTTGTCTTTAATCCATTTCTTAATATAATAGATGTGGAATTTGGATCCGTTGGGTGATTGTGATTAGAAATGAGTGCAATTAAATTGCTAAGTCGGTGTGAGGATAGAATGACACTGTCAATGGGAGGTTTATAGATCTATACAATTCATTCATTCTCCTTCATGTACCTACAATAACTTTTATCATTTAATAATCAAATATCTGCTCTCCAGTATTCAGAGTGATATTATAATTGAATATTTCAAAATTATATGTTATCTAAAATGCATTTTCTTCCAGGCTGTAGTAATTCTTTTTACTTTGTGTGTGTGTGTGTGTGTGTGTGTGTGTGATGAGGATCAAACCCACAGCCTCACATGTCTAGCTTCTATACTGAGCAACTACCCAATCAGCTTTACTATCCTGAATGTGATACTTTTTTTTTCATTTGTGGATATGTGAACATAAAAGTTTTTCTCCAGCAAAAACTTCATTCTCCTTTTGCCTCCACCAAGTAAAATTGATTTTAAAATTAACTTTCAAATGTCTTAATTAATCATGTCCTGTAATTGCTTTATGTTTCTTTTCAGAGGGCCTTGAAATGACTATCTTCCTTGGCTGAAAATATTCTATGCTTCCTCTGGTGTGTGAGTGTTCTGCCATTATATCACTGCCTAGTTTTTCTCACTGTCTCATGCACATTTATCTTGCCTCACTCTTTCTCCATAAAAAATTAAACCACAAACTACTTAATCATAAAGTGCTGGATTTTTTTCATACTCTAAAATGTCTACTCTGTTTGTGTCTATGTGCTTGGGTTCAGAGGATGAGGAAGATGTACTGATGGATCTCATAGTTCGGGTGTTTTACATGCTACAGTCAGCAAGAACCCACCCACTCATTCATGCTTCTATCATTTCATTTTTCAACCAAACACTAAATATTTATTAAGAGCTTGTTATCTGTGGATGATAAATTTGGAAACATTTCTATAACTACATTATGTGTGAGTAGAAAGAGGTCCTTATGTGCTCAGATAATAGAAGTCCCTCATTTTTATCATGGAAAAATAATAATGCAGTTTCTAACTTCAAAATCACTCTTGAAAAAATACAGTCATGCATCATTTTACAATAAGGAAATGAAAACAGGTCATTTCATAATTGTGGGAACATCACAGACTGTACTTAGAGAAACTGCATTACTAGGCCACATAATCTCATGGGACCACCATCATATATACTGTCTTCCTTTGTCCAAAACATTGTTACACAGTATGTGATTGTATTTAATTAGATGGTAAATTGTTATTACTTTGCTTCTCTCAGAATTTGGCTTGTTCCTTCTTAATGTCCAGGTTTCTTTAAACTTTAAAGAATTAAAGAATGATTCCAACGAGAGATTAAAAACCTTTAGGGGAAATGGGTTTTAAGTTATCTATCATATATTCTAATTGTGGGTTCTTCACTTCTAAGGTGTCCTGAGCAGGACTGAGAAGCAACTCTCTTTTCCACTCTTATTGCAGATCTTGATTTTTAAATATGCTGTAAATATTAAACGTAATATTCATCACCTCAAATAATATTTACTATTTAAATGGTTTCTTTGCCACTTAAACATCAATAGAAATGAGAAAGAGTAGATTTACTGAAATGAAGGAACACCTTCCTATCCTCATCCCCACATTTCAGAAACAGAGAAAAGTCGAAAAGGAGTAAGTATCTTTATATCGTTTACTAATATTCTAGTTCAATGCTACTTCAATTTATCCAGACTTATATGATTCAGCAAACACAAGCAACTTTGTCAGAGTAAACCTGGAAACAAGTAAGATCTCTTACTATCAAGAAAGATTAACATCGGTGATATACTGTACTTTAGTGGGGTGGGTGTGTACTGTGATTGAAATCTGCAGAATGGTCGAATCAGCAAGAAATCCTGATAATGAAATAAAACGGATAATTGTAAACTTCTAGCTAGTTGCATTCAGTTATCTTTCCTGGAAATTTACCTGTTGCTTGTTCCTTAAGTACTAAGATTTGTTCTTTTATCTTTTAGCTGCATAAAAGCATTAACCAAATCTTTCATCAAAACTTCTGTATGAATTTACATTAATAACTAATGTTGATACAGCACTTACTATGTGCTGCACACTGTTCTACACACTGTGTAACAGACAAATAGCACATGTTCCATCTAATGTGGAAACTTAAAAAGAGGATTTAAATACCAAAGAGTGATTACTAGAGTCTGGGAGGGGTGGGAGGGTAGCAAGGGTAGAAGGAGGCTGGATAACATGTACCAAAAAACAGGGAGATCAAAGTAGTAATATTCCCAGTGTTCCATGGAGCAGTGTAATGCCTATAGTTCACAATAACTAATTGTATAGTTAAGATCTAGAAGAGAAGAACTGAATGGCTCTAAACAGAAAGAACTGATCAAGAGAGGGAAATACTAATTACCCTGATTTGATTAGTGCATACTATAAGCATTTATTGAAACATCATACTGTCACCTTACTATGTATAATTAGTACATGTTGATAAAAATGAGATAAATAAAAATAAATAATATATCTATTCGTATAGATTCATGTTTTTGTTTATATAAAACATTTCAAATCTTTATGATGCTGATAAATGTTCAAAGTGAAAATGTTAATCTATCTAAAGTCTGTTATTTACTCTCCTAACCTATGGCCCCTTTCCCTTCTTTAACAGTATCTCTTTGGCCCCAGCAAGTACTTACTTGATACGTTGTACAATTCTTTACTTATGTGTTCTCTTTCCAGAAGATTAGTGAGTCCCTGAGAATCAGATTTTTTTTTTTGTCAGTTTTGTTCACTGCTGTATTTCTAATATCTAGTACAGCAAACAAAATCATTGAGTTCACATTTGATTAAAAATGTAATTGAAATAGTGTAAAAAGTGCTGTTACCTAACAAGTTAAGATTATGTTATAAGGAAAACGTGTGCACCAAACATGCTTAACAAAAGTGCAAGTGACCTGTTCTATAAAAAGTGCATTACTTCACTTATCCAAGCCTGAAATTTCTTCAGGAAGAGCACAGAAAGGGTAACAATCCATGTGTAAGGTTTGCAATTATTCCTAGTACATATGGTGTTCTAAAAAGGGCAATTTAATTTTCATCCAAGAACAGATTTAATGCTTACATCAAAAGAATAGTCTGACTATACAGAAGTAGAGAATAGAATATTCTTCTCCTTAATCTCATTTTATCTTTGGGCAATCAGCATGATACAGGAGAAGGAACCACGGATTTGCTAATTGAAATTCTTTGAGTGTCCAAGGATAACTTCCACATGGGGACTCAGAGATAATCCAACAAAGAGATGTTCCAATTTAGAAAATAACAACATCAGAGAGTAGTCAATATTTTTTGAAGTAAAAAAATCAAGATGTTTTCTATATACAAGTTTCAAACAGAGGATGAGGATGAAGTCCAAGAAGGAGATTAACTGGTTTGAGTACTTAATTTGTTCAGACTAAGAAACAAAAAATCAGAGGCTGTTGAAAAAAAAAAAATAGTTGAAACTAGAAGAATATCCAAAAGGGTACAAAGGGCATTAGAAAAAAAAAAGTTAAAGAAGGAAGAAAACTTGATAATTCACAGCGTGATTTTTTTCCTAGTTGAAAGATTTAGAAAATATGAAAAAAGTGTACCTTATGTCATACCTTCTAGCCCTGGAGTTCTCAAATTGAAACAAATAAATTTTAAAAAGGAGAAAGGGTCAGAGGAGAGATATAGGAAAGAAGGATTGGAGGAGAAGAAAAAGTAACAGTAGGAGGAAAAGAATGAAAAATATGGGGAAGGATGATATTGGAAAGAAAAACGAAAATAAGAAAACACCCAAGATAAAGAGTTCCTCTGACATTGAAGTGTTTCTAGATGGCACTGATTTTGAAAGATGTCCTGGATTCCCTTTTGAAATTTGATGAGGATTTCAACAAGTCAGCTTCTACTGCTTCTTTTGCCACCTCATTCTCACTACACACATTCACACTTCCAACACACACCACCACCGCCCCACCCACACGTGTATTTCTACCATATGAAAAGAATCCTACTGTCTCAGAGTCAAACTTACCTGATATGGAATAGAAAAATAAAGGGGACTTCATTGACTCCTATGGATATGGGACCTGTAAATTATGGGTAGATATAAAATTTCCTATATTTTGATTATAGATCTTTTTTTTTGGCACTGGCCAAATATACTATTATTTCATACAAAATTAGTATGCATAAATAAATGGAATAAATAACACCTAACTTTTCCAACTCTTATTTCCAGGAAATATGGTATTTTTTAAGTTAAGTTCATTCATATTGGGGTTTGACACAAACTTTGATACAAGGAACAATCAGAAACTGGTATTAAAATAATTTTTAATTATCAGAGACAACTGACAACTCATTGATTCTTTAAGCACATTCTACAAAACCTGCAGAATTATTTGCCATCTCCTATTCGTATTCAGTGGTGAAGCTAAGAGAGCTCTGTCAGCACTTTTGAACAATAGTTCTGTCACCAGGATTTGTGCCATCTCAGGTGGAATTTTATACTTTTAGAATTCAGGATTTCAATTGGACAGAGAATCAATAAAGAGACTGTGCTGTCTTTTAGAGACATGGCATTGCCTCACAGTCAGGCGAAGAGAAAATTTAGGAGACTCAGAGAGCTTTAGGTTTAGCAGTAACAATGTTTTAGAATAATTGCAGGATTTTCTGAAAATATTGGCCAGGGGCGTAACCCTGAACCTGTGAGGTTATCAAACTGAGGGGAAAGGTTTGAGCTCCATGCTTCTGGGTGATGATCCTCATAGCAAATAGGGGACACACATACAGAGGTAGGTCTAAAGTTGTCACTGACTTATTCTGTGTGTGACAAGAGATGAAATGAAGATCTTTTACTTTCAGCTTAATGGATGCAGAACAGGACCCCCACCTCTGATGCTATGGACCAAAGAAAGGCAACAGCATTTACTGTGATTTTAAATCAGGATGTAGTTAGAATATTTATACTGGAGATGTTATGATTTCTTCCAGCTGACATCATCTTTTTATTAATATTACAGTACCTTCATCACTATTCTAAGAGTAGTCCTATAAGGCTTAATGAACGCTAAGTAGGTACTTGAACTTGGAAAAATTTTGAAAAGATAATTTACCTTTCTCAAAGACTATGATTTCCTTCTCCGTTGAGAGACGAATTAGTCAATGGGCCCCATACATTTTCCCACTTATAACTTACCATTAGTGAACATGAAGAAAATAGATGTCAGTTGATACTGAAAGCAGGCTTGAAGAAGAGATAATTGGAAAAGAGCAGTTGTTTCAAGACAATGAAGCCAACAAAAGGACATGTCTTCATAAAACATAGGCTTAGACCCTGTTACAGACTGAATTGTGCATCACCCAAATTTCATAAATGGAAGTCTAAGTCCCACTGTGACATTATTTGGAGATAGGACCTTTAAAAAAGCAATTGAGATTAAATGAGGTCATATGGCTAGGGCCCTCTTCCCACATATGTGGTGTCCTTAAAAGAAGAAGAGACACCAAGGGATGCAGGTACACAGAGAAACGATTATATAAAGATACAGAAAAAAAAAGATGGTTGTCTGCAAGTCAAGGATGGAGACCTCAGGAGAAACAAAACCTGCCAATATCTTGATCTTGGACTTCTAGGCTCCTTTACCATATAAAATCAATTTGTGTTGTTTACACCACACAGTATGCAGCATTTGTTATTGAAGGCTTAAATAGAATCCTGGCTAACAAAAATAGATATCAATAAATCAAGATTTTCACATAAATTATCTGACAGGTTTGTCAATAAATCCCAAAATGGTTTATGGGAAGATGTTTAATCTGTATAGGTTGAAGATTCCTCTTTTAGATAAAGATGAACACACATATCTCTAAGACAATCAAAAATTTTAATTTGATGGAAATGAACACATTCCTAAATATATCAATCCACCAAGTTTTGCCATTTTCTTGATAATGCATTTAATAGGTTGAATCAGCTATTAAATGAAAAATATCCAGTAATAATAGTTTGTTGTTGATCAGCACATGCATATTTTTGTTCCATCAACTGGGGAGGATTCTTTATCATGCAGTTGGCTAGTCAGTTCAGAAATAATTGTTAAACATCTACTGTGAATGCTCCCTCATGGGAGAGACTAATAAGCAATATTATGCAAATTAATTCAGAAATATAGCAACCAATAAAATATGAAATAATAATCAACTAATGTTTGCTTAATGAATATTTGAAAAAAAAAGTGCATCTTCACACTGGAATACACAAGATGGTCTTTCCTTCCTCCAAATACCAACGTAATTTAAGTGGTGGAATGATAATCTGAAACATATATTAGACATACATTTATTCATGCATTTAAAATCAGTAGTGAAATTCCTCCAGTGGGGGTCAGTGCTAGCCAGCATGATTTCCTAATTGCCATCAGGCCATCTGTTTAAAAATCTGTAGCTTTTGCTTTTCCATCCGTCATTCTTTGAACATAAATTGGCTTGTTCAATGGAACAAGAGGGATTTCAAGGTCAGAGACACCTGTAGTAGAGTCCATAAAGAACAATCTGAACTTACTCAGGTTACATATACTTTGAGAGATTCTGTTTCCATGACTGAACAGTAGAAAAACATGTTCTATCTACTTTGTGCATTTACTGTGAGAATTATAGGTGATGAACACAAAACTCCAAGTTGGCTAGACACACATGGAGTATGTTATTATTATTTTGTTTCATAGTTAAAGTGGCCAAATTATTGCTGACTGATTGAGGCTTTTGGCACATGATCATGATAACAAATATTAATCTGTGATTTGAATCATCAAGATCCATAGCCATGTTGGAGGAATTTCTGCCATGGGCATCAGGGGAAAAGCTGCAACCTGAGTCTCACTTAATTGTCATTCTCATATTACATATTCATAAACAGAGAAGGAAATAGTAAATGGAGAAAGTCATGAACAATTTCTCTATCTCCCTTCATGCCATGAGTATGCCCAAAGAACTGACAGCTATATTCTTATGTGTATATACAGAAGAGAAAAAACAAAACAAAAAGTCATTTTAGAAATATCTGGAACTGAGTTCACCAACCCTCAGCAGGTCCAGAATATAACTAATTTTGAAGAGAGTAGAGAAAATAATCTATAAGAAATAGGATTTTGTGGCAAGAAGAAACTGCAGTGTCAAAAGAGTAAATGTGAAAATATACTGACAATTTTGTAAGGGTTCCTACACTCTTACCTGAGACATTTTCAAAGTAGCTGAACCACTGTGTTGGCAATATGAGCTTCTAAATTATCAGGGGAGCAAGCAAAATTGGCAGCGGATGCCAGACTCCTAATATCATCCCTTTGCTTCTCCTTTATAATAAATATGTTTATTGCAAATGTCCTCAGCTCTTTTTACCTAGCACTCATAAGAGAGAAGTGAATAAATCATTACAATTACACCATCAGTTACATCACAAAAGGCATTTGGGACACATTTCTGTGTTGAATGCAATTATGTTTTATTACAACTATTAAAATAAAAAATAGTTATCTTCAAAGTATAGCATTTTTTTTCCTTTTTTCTTTTCTTGTAAAGGGGATTGAACACAGAGACATGTAACCACTGAGCACCATTCACAGCCTTTTTTTTATGTTGAGACAGGTCTCACCATGTTGCTTAGGGCCTCAATAAGTTGCTGAGGCTAACTTTTAACTTGCAATCCTCCTGCCTTGGTCTCCAGGGCTACAGAGATTATAGGCATGTGCCATTGTGCCCAGCTTCAAACTAGAGTTTACATTTTCCTACAGCTATTATTTAGGGTGAAACCTGGAACAATAAAATGTCATGACACATTTAAAATGAAAAATCAATATAACATTCCCAAAACTTCTGCACACATAGAACTCTTGTGAAAGCATCCATAGGCTTCTTTCTCAAGTAATTGGAACTGTTAAATATTCTTTAAGAACCTGAATACTTCTCATTTCCAGCAACAGTAATTTATTTTTCAGACTTTAATTAATGATCATGGTTATATCTGCTCTGAAATTAGGTGGAGCTGGCCTTTCCTGGGTTCTAACAACCAAGTACAAATGTCCTGATATATTAAGCATGAAGTTAAATGGGATCACATTTGGGAGTGAAGTTTCATGTATACACCTAATATAGGACCTTCTCTGCATGTGCAAAAACTCATCTTTGTATCAACAAAGATGTCAGTTTATCTACATAATAATAACAGATTTATCATGAACATACTATATTTATTACTTGTCCATCTATCACAAAAAGTCCACTAAATTACAATAAAGGAATATTAATACTTATTAGTCTGTGAGTCAAACATGAATAAATAATGTTACATGAGATATTTCAATTAATTCTTGAATAATGTAAACAAAACGATAAAAAGGAAAGGGGAGATTTCATGAAGAGAAAGATTCAAGTAAGAAAGTGCAGAGGGTATTCCAAGTTAATTTCTCCAAAAGGCTAGACATAGTGATGCATCATCCACCACAGAAAGCTGGTGAGACCCAGACCTAATACCAGGTGGACAACTGTCTACAAAGAATTGGCTCCATCAAGTCCCTCTGGTGCCCAAAGGTATGTTATGATGCACAGAAGTGCAGTAAGTTGGATTAAATGATGCTCTGTCTAATAAAAATTAAAGCCCCAGCTTCCTCCCAGAGGTTTTCCCCTAGAATTCTATCAGCTCTCTTTATTTCTTACCTCCATAGCAATCTTAGCAAGGGAATTAAGATGAATCTCCTGTACTATATGATTGCCCTGCAATCAAGTACTTCAGGAAACAGACCCAGCCCATTGAAGTTCTGGGTGGCTTTCAGATCCTCTCGTTCAGCTAGGGACCTGTGGATATTTAAGAAAGCTCGAAAAGCAAAAAAAAAAAAAAAAAAGAAAAGAAAAACAAAAAAGAAAAACATGTAGTTCAAAAGAAGCAGAGGGAAAAGGTAGTACAGTGAGATAAAGAAAAAAAATAAGAGTTCAGGGAGGAGGAAAGAAAAATTATAAAATGCAAAAACAAAGGTGCCAATTAAAAATTTTGGAGATAAAATGATGAAAAATATTCTGTACTCTAAATGAAGAACAGGAATCTAAGAATAAATACATAATAATCTATAGATAATTGCTTTATGTACTTTATATGTTTATTTTATACATAAGTTATAATATACAGATACATATATAATATAAAGAAATGTATACACACATTAGTGGTATAATACCAGTTGGAATCAAGATGGAAACAGAGGGGCTGAATATGCCTTCCCACTGGAAATAATGGTTTGCAAGATTAGGCCAAAGGATGGTAATCCCTGAGAGATTAAAAAATGAGGTGAGCCAAATCATTCTGCCAGCTTACTGGCTTGTGAGTTTCTAGGACAGGTGTGCTGAGAGGAGATTCAATCAGGTTCAGCAGCATTTATGTGGAGAGAGAGGAAGAGAGTCTGGAAGACCAAGATGCACGGTTTCCTGAACAGAGCACCAAGGAGGAAAAAGCTGCACAGAGAGAGAACTCTGGAAATCTGCTGGTCCCCTGGAGTGTTCAGCATAGTGTTGGGCATGTATGTGAAAACAAAATGATAATAATAATAATCCTGAGCCTGAAGAAAGAGCTGTTTTGGGGAATGAGAGATGGCAACACATAGTATTGCCTATCTTGGGAAATAGAACCTGCTCCCACTAGCAACGCAACAGACCCTCAAGATTCATGAGATTCCCCCAAAAGTCTTGCCTCTGTAGTGAGAAATCATGAGTCTGAGAGCCTCCTGGTCCCACTTCATGAAACTAAAAAGAAAAATGCAAAAGGATGAGACTAGTTCCAAGTCAAACAAAGGTTAGGCTGTTTAAAGTACAAGTTGGACATACCAAATATAAAACTGTGAAAATTAAAATGCTCCGCTATCTAAAACTTTTTGAGTGCTGACATGACACCACAAAGAAAACATGCCACACTTCACCTCATGTTATAGGCAGCACTCAAAATATAAGCCCACTAAAAACACTGTATAAATATACATTCACACTCTGTATGTAAGGTATACAGAAAACAAAAATGAAGTGCAGGTTTAGACTTGGGTCCCACTACAGGGTATCTCATTATATATTATACATATACACACACATATATATACACAGAGAGAGAGAGTCTTATATTTTATTTAGATATATATGCAAATATTCTAAAATCTAAATGTAATCCCAATTTCAAAATACTTCTGGTCTTAAGCAATTTGGGTAAGAGTCACTTAACATATAATATAAAATTGTCCAAAATTCAACAAGTTAATTACCAGTGTAAAACAGTAGGCATTCAAAGAACCAGTAAAATTTGAAACATAATAAAGAGATAATTTAATTAATTAAAATTGATCCAGAAATGACACATGAGCAAATAAAGACCTTGAAACAATATTATAATTGCTATCCATATGCTCATGAAGTTAAGCAGTAACAGAGAAGATTTTTTTAAATACAAATTGAATTAAGAGTATATAAAAAAATTATATATGAGAACAAATTAATTATAATTATGGGAAAAAAGATTTTATATGCAGAATAACAGAAACAATCCAAAATCAAACACAGAAGAACTTTTTTTTTAAATGAAGAGAATATGTAAGAACTGTAGTACAACTTCATGCAGCTTAGAATATGTTTAACTTGAAACCACAAAGGAGAGGGGATATATTTGAAAAACTAGAGGGTAAAAATGTTCCCAAATTTGATGAAAACAGTAAACCTATATACTTAAGAAGCTCTAATCACCACAAATATGGAAGAATTTATAACCAGAAATGAATGTATCATGCTTGTAAGGCAAAAGAACTATTATTCTTATGATGCCAACTTTCCTCAATTCATCTGTGGAGTCAAGAGCAATCCCAACCAAAATTCCAACCCTTTGAAACGTGGGAACTTATTAACTTGTTCTAACTTCATATGGAAATGCAATAACATAATACCTTAAAAGGACCCTGAAAGTAAATTTGGAAGTGTAATTGTGATTTCTCTATTTAGTATCAAGTGATAATAAACATGACAAGGTGAGATTGGGATAAACATTGATAGACAGCAATAAAACACAGTTAGCCTTGTTGCAGATTCACATACATATGGACAACTGATTTCTTGATAAGTTGCAAAGGCAACCAATATGAAAAATTATATTCTTGTCAACAACTGATCTTGGAACAATTACATATTCATATGAAAAATCAACAATTTGATCTGTACAGCATATTATATAAAACATTTGTGCAAAAAGGTTTGTAGACATAAATGTCATACCTACATAAAACTATGAAAATACTGAAAAAATACTCAAAAAATACTCAAAAATCATCATCATTTATGATGATGGGGCAGGCAAATATATTTTGTGTGATATGCCTAAAGCATGATCTATAAAATTTTAAAATTCATAAATTCTACTTTGTCAAAAGCAAAAATACTTGCTCTATGANATATCACGTAAATTTGTATTGTTTCATATACTAAATTTGTTGTAATCTCTATGGCAACAATAAAAACTGAATAGACCATATTCAATTTCTGATTGAAGATAATAGAATACTAATCAGCAATCCAAGGAATGAATAATTCATATAATCCAAATGAATATTAAAATAATTATGTTGAATGAACAAAGACAAAAATATAAACATAATATGTTCATATATAAAGTAGCATTTATGTCAAATTCTAGAAAATGTGAATGATCTGTAGTAAGACAAGCATACTAATAGTTGCCTGAGGGATGTTAGAGATTGTAAAGGCAAGAGAACATAACCAAGGATCCTTGGATAAACTTTTGGGGGTAAACTATATTTTCATTATATTAGTTCTCATTGTAGTGAATATCTATGTGTGTGTATGTGTGTGTGTGTGTGTGTGTGTGTGTGTGTGTATATATATATATATATATATAGAGAGAGAGAGAGAGAGAGAGAGAAAGAGACATATACATACATATCAATTTGTATGCTTTAAATATATGTAATTTCTAATGAGTCAATTATACCTCAATAAAGCCAAATATATATGGTTTACAAATAGACAAATATATATGAGAAGACATATATATACATTCACATACACACACATTATACATATATATATATATATATATATACATCAATATACATGTATACACATATATATTTGTTTTACTTGCTATAGATGAGTAGAACAAAAAAAAATCAAGATGAAAAATGGATCCAAAATAGAAAAGAGAAAAAAAAATATGAGAAACAGATTATGAATTCTAACATTGATCTTCTAGTAGCTTGAGGAAAAAAAAGACGAATAAAATCCAAATTGGAGTATTGTTAAGATAAAACCACCAAAAATTAAATGATATCCTTTTGTAGAGTGAAGTAAATTGTGTACTAAGTGACCAGCATAATGAAAAGTTAGAAGAAGCCCTTGAAGACTAAGTATTATTACATATTAGAGTATCAAAGTGAAGGGAAGATCCTGACAGCTTAGATGAGTTGGTGAGGCAGAAGAATAAGTGCCTGGGGAGAAAAATAAGGAGATAAAAAAAACACAATAAATGTGCACCAAAGAAATTAGGATCCAGAATGATTGGCACTACTTAAAAACAAATTTTTCTATAGAAAGTTAGCAATATAAACATTTTGGGAGGAAATAATTTCTATCGTAGAATTCCTATCCAGATAAATATTCAAACTTTTGCAGGGGGGGAATTACAATTTATGATATGCAAATTCTCAAAAAATTAATTCCTTGATTCTTTTTTTAGAAATCTGTTGGAAAATGTGTCTCAGTAAAGTAAAGGAATACAGCAAAAATAAAAGAGAATCAAGAAAAGAGATTTATTATTATAAAGTTAGAGAGAGGAGTCCAGGTATATCAGCACTGTATCAACTGTTATACTAAAAATTCACTAGGGCAAAAGGGCAAAGGTGAGATAAAAGTCATCTTCAGGGGGAAAAGATGACTTAACAATTCTATATGTTTGAGTACAAAGAAAAAGTGATGGCTAGGCCTTTGATAAATTATTTTAAATATTAAAGCAAATTAAAGAAGACTTAAAAGGAATATAAAGCAAAGGCAAACAAAACAGTTTTTCCAGAAATCAACAAGCAAAAAAATAAAGGAATCTTACCTGAATGAAAATTAATCTTATTACATTGTTTAATTTCTGTTTTATCAAGTACTAATCAATTTTAACATGAATATAACATGAACACTGGCTATGTAATCAAAATCAACTCTGAGATTGATACTGAGATAACTAGGAAAGAGGAATGGTAGTGGTGATGTAGTATGAAAAGTTTAACTTCAACCAATTCAACAGGGGAGGATGCAGTATCTAAATTTAATAAGTAATAAGTTGCATCATAAGTGTATGATATAGAAATATGAAAGAAAGCACTAGAATAATGATAATAAAATCCAAAGGGGCTGCTTCTGAAGATGGGTTCTGGGGAACACAAGATGTAGGACTGGGTATTGCTGTTTTTTCATGTCCACTGTAACTATTCCACTAATTTTGACTGATTTATTGATTCATTATGCATTTTAAAGCTGCAGATGTCTGATGTGTAGAACTTGACAACCTTACTTGTTTGATACACTTGTGAAACCATCTACCTTTACCAGAGGTAAAGGAAGAAACTTTGGAGGTGATGGATGTGTTGCGGCATTAGTGGTGTAATGGGTAGATGGTTTCACATGTGTATCAAACAAGTAAGGTGTTGTAATGGGTAGATGGTTTACTTTTGTGGCTAGTGGTGTAATGGGTAGATGGTTTACTTTTTTGTAATGGGTAGATGGTTTACTTTTGTGGCTAGCGCACTTAACATAAGATCTACCTCTTGACAAACTTTAAATTATACAATGCAATATGGTTAATTATTGGCCCTATATCGTGGAGCAACTTGAGCTTTTAAAAATCATTCATACATATTATTTTATTTTTTAAAAAATTTAATGAGAAGTTAGCCATTATTGTCTTAGCAATACCTTCACTTTGTGCACCTTGTATAAATATCTATTCACATGCTGCATCTTTTATTTTCAGCAAAATTTTCTTTATGGTCAAAATGAGCAAAGACCTAAATAAAATATATTAATGTAATCCACATATCATCACCCTTGTATCCCTATTCTTCAAAAAAAAAAAAATGAAAAAGGAGAGAGAGACTATCTACTGTGTGTCAGGCAATTATTTCAATTTCAACCTGTTCTCAACAGGTTACAGTTTATAGGTGGGTGATAGTGGCATGTAAATGAACAGAATACTAGAATTCACTGTGACCAAGCTGGAGGAAGTGACGAAGGTAGCAGAGCTTAGTCTTAAAGAAATTCCAAAACTGGGATAAGTTTCATGTTACCGAAAAACTTCTAGGACTGATGAACATGATCAAGACAATGAAGGAAGGAAGGTATAAATCATATAATATTTGCTGAACAACAGGCATAGACCAGGCCAAAAGTAGAATGAAAGATAGTATAGATGCTTTCCAAATAGCTGAAGAAGTTGAAAAACAACAACCCAGCCAAAGACGGAAAGCAAAGTAGTTGGCAAAGAAGCACAAAATCTAGATAGCATAAAAATAAATGGGGAAAGAGGTGAGGGGATAAGTATCATTCATTTTGACAGATGTAATTTATTTATTGATAAAGTTCTTCTACTACCTAAGAGAATTTTGGAAAATTAAATTTAAACAGCTAATCTCTCTATCTGAAATTCCAAATGAAAGTATCACAAAGATGGGAAAGAGACTGAATTTTCATTCCTACCTCAATCTTAGACACTAGAAAAGAGTTTGGGAGTACACCACCCCAGACACTGACCCAAAGTGGCTGGCAAGGGTTTTGCTGGTCACTGCTGTTAGTTCCCACCCTCTAATCAGACCTCATGGAGGACGACTGCTCTAAATTCATTTGCCAGTTCAGTGACAGAGTCTTGAGGCAGCTTGGGGAAGAAGACAATTGTTGGGTAGACTCCATAGTTGCCTTTTTTAAAGAGCTTGTTCAGCTAGCTATTCTTCTAGTCACATTCATCACAGGACGTTTATTTTTGTCTGGCTTCTACTTTGAAAAATTGTGTTTGTGTCTAATCCTTTGTAGTTTCCCTTTCCTACTGAATCAAGGCAAACTCAATGGGATCAATGGAAAAAATCCAATCCCAATTTCTTTTCTATTGTGTATGGACAGAAACACTCACCCTGGGCTTGTGCTTCTCAGCTGCTAATACAGAGGCATGAAAGGATGCCAATCAGTTCCTATCTGTCATTGCTTTTCCAAATCAAGGGATATTAGTGAAGTCAAACCATGACCACTTCAATGTTCTGTTTTGTTTGTTTTGGGTTTTGTTTTGTTTTTAGCAATAGAACACCAAAATGATTAGACATCTTTATTGATTCTGCCTTTGTATACTTCCTTTCTGAGGGAGAATTCTCATTATAGCAAGAGAATTAGAAATAGTACCATTCACTACAGCATATTAGGAAAACTCAATAATAATAATAACATAGTAACAATATATTCCCCTTGAGGTCTGTGAGTGATCCTTATATTAAGATGTCATATTCCATATACAGTTGTACATGTGTAAGGAACTATTAGAACAAGCATACATTGCCATTCTTAATTTTAATTTCCATAAGTAGGTTGCAGGAGATATATCAAAACTTGCAACTTTTTTTTTTTCTGTGCTGGGATTAAACCCAGGCTTTTGCATATGCTAATTTTCACAATGATAAAATGTGGAAATCTAGATTCTATAATAAATTTGAAAGAAATTAAATTTTTACATCAACTATTTCCTGAGATGACTTTGTGAAGAAGTATTTTCAAGTATTGTCTTAGCTCAGAGAACACAGGGGCATGATCAGTTGGAACACAAATCTTTGATTTCTCTGTTTCATCACATTAATAGTATATCTGTAGCTCTGGGATATACAATTAACATCCATTTATTCATTATCATTAGATTAATATTTTGATAGTAATGAAGCATTTCCTCAACATAGTTAAATATTTATTGACTGCCAGGCATTTTGTTAGTCACTAGTAATTGTTTTAATGACTTTACTTTTACCACCATATTTAGTATTCACAGCAACCATTTAAAGAAGATATTATTTTATGGATTAAATATGGATTAAAGAACCCAATTTTAGATGATGTTTGAAATTATGAGAATGACATGGCTAGTAAGTAATGGAGCAGGAACTTGAACCTTTTGTAGTCAGCTACCATCTCATATTACTTCTATGTAAGAATGAGATATTGAGAAATTGCATGAAAAATACTTCAAAACATTAATATGTGCAGCACGTTTTGGATTTCAATACTGGATCAGCTCCCAGGAGTTTAAGGACAAGGTTGATAATAACTGTTCATAAAGATGTTTTGTTAGCTTTCAAATTTTTAAGCAATCCCTGGCCATAGAATACTATTAGGACTAAAACTTATATCCAAAAAGAAGACAGCCAGTTACTTTTTTAATAAAAGTGACTGGCAGAGAGATTGCTCTATACTGAAGCACCATAAATATCAATGGAAAAGAACATAAATTTGAGCAGAGCTTCCTCAACATATGTCAACTGTTGTTAGCTATATTTTCAGTATTTAGTCTAGACTTGGCACATGAGAGATTCAATAAATATTTGCAGAAACACAAAAGCATGGGGCTTAGGGTAAGCCACTTCATAATACCCAGCCCCTTGTCATTTCCCATCTCAGTACACATAAGTCTAACACTCAATATGAGTGTGAAGGTGAAATAATCAACAAATATCAAGCCAGGACTGAAAAGTGGATTACAGCTAAATAACAAGGAGTAGGTATTCTAGGAGAAAGTAGTTTAGAACACAATTATACAGTATTTCTGAGATGGTAAGTCATTTCTTCACAGATTTTCAATGTCCTATAAAAGTGAAATATGGATGGACTAAAACAGATTCTCAAGCCTGGCACAGTGGCACATGCCTATAATCCCAGAAGCTCCAGAGGATGAGGCAGGAGGATTACAAGTTCAAAGCCACCCTCAGCAAAAGTAAGGCACTAAGCAACTCAGTGAGACTCCGTCTTTAAACAAAAATACAAAAAGGGGGGGGGGGAATGTGGTTCAGTGGTTGAGTGTCCCTGAGTTCCATTCCCTGTAACCCCCTGAATAAATAAATAACAGATTCTCAAAAAGATTCTTTGCCAATATTGCTACCACACTTTGTAAATTACTAAATTTCATAAGAAACCCATAATATCCCCACTTTCTATCCTGCAAACATCATATCCTGGAGTGTTCACTGTGGTTATATCCATTTTTTTTTATGATGACTTACAGTAGAAATAGCTACTCCTTCTGTGCCTTAGTTTTCCTATCTGTAGAACAGAACTGACAGTGCCTACTTGGCTGGGCTTTGGCGGTCATTACATGAGAAAGCACACACCAAGCACATAACAGTAAGTTCAATTACAATTTCCCTGTAGCTTTAAGACAAGTGTTTAGAAAATACTCAATAAAGACTTGAGGACATCTTTTCATTTGTTGAGAAGATGAATAGATTTAAATCTCAAAATAGTTTTGGTAGAAATAAAATTCAAACACATTAAACTTTTATCTGCTAATATGCTAAGTATAACTCACATCAAGGATTTTGTATCTTATATTAATGAAGGGACATCCACTAATTTCCAAGAAAGCATTGATTTTCATGATTTAAATTGGCATCAAGAGGTTTCTTCCCCTTCAATACTGAGGCAAAGATCCAAATTTTCCAACCCTTTTTATCTTTTAATATTAAACAATGCAATTCTTAAAGACAATATGATATTCATTTCCCATGTAGTTCTCAGATTACAGGAATGAAATTTTAAGAATTATATTTTAATGTATAAAATGTACATTAGCAGAATAACTTTATGTATATATTAATTGTTCAGTTTTATTATGTAGTGTTTTATAGAGAATATAAATGTTTTACAAAACATGAATTATGTGGATAATATATACTAAAGTTAATTGGCCAGACGTGGTGGCACATGCTTATAATCCCAGCAACTCAAGAGGGTAAGGCAGGAGGATAACCAGTTCAAAGCCAACCTCAGCAACTCAGCAAGGCCCTAAGAAATAGCAAGACCCTATCTCAGAATAAAAAGCAGATGAAAAAGGATAGGGATGTATCTCAGTGGTTAAGTGCCTCTGGGTTCAATCACCAGTACTAAATAAATAAATATAAAGTAACTGCTAGCCATGATTTAAACTGTAGACTAATGTTATCTAAATGGCCTTAAGAGTGTCTGAGTGTTTTGAACAACCAATAAAAAAAATAAAAAAATTAAAAAAAAGAGTGTCTGAGTGGGTGATTTAGTCACATCTGGTAAGAGTTATGACTAACTGCAAGCTGTTAATTGTGGCACTCACCACCAACTCATTTATCTTGAAGCAATGTATGAGAAACAGAGAAGCATCATTCTAAATATTAGTGGCCCTAAGGAGGCATTATAATAAAGTATTAAAAAATGAAAGTATCTGCCTCAGTAAGGAAATTTGAGTTTAGTGTTTGAACTCTACCCCAATTTTTTGCCTACTTTCAGTGTTTGAAATCATAAATCTTTTTGTTTCATATTATGAGGAATAACATATGGTGAAGAAAAATATGAAATTTGATCCCTATCTGAAAAACATTTTTTAGTTATCGTTTTCCATACTTTCATTCCATGAACAATACTGCTTTCTTTCATAGCATGATAAAAGGTCATGAATAGTCAGAAATTTCTATTTTTATTAAAAGTATATAAAAATTTAGAGCTACTTTTGTTTTCTAACTTTAAACCACAATTAGTCTGAAATTTACAAATGTGATATGATTTAAAAATATTAACTAAGATTTCTAACAACTGAATGGTTAAAAGTGTAAGAAAAAACCTGTTAAATTTGAATTTATTTTTTTGAAGGTATTACCTTGGGCTATCATAGGACTTTTAAGATCAGGAAAAGTACCAGCAAAGAGTGGAAGTAAATTGGTACATGTCTTATTATTTTAGAGTACTAGATAACAAGTCATATTCAAGTAATCCCATCAGCCCCAACGCAAGAAAAAGTAAAGCTCTGAAAATTAAAAATTAATGCAAGGATCATGCAATATTATATACCAAAATATACAAAAGAAACATTTGAATCTAAGCTACTTGGCACCTAAACTCAATTTATCCAATAGAGTCTTCCACTACCACTATAAAGCCATCTTGTGTTGACATGTTCATTCTACTAATTTTAGAGAGATAATTTTGGAAGACAAACAGTAAAAAGGAGGCATTCATATCACAAAAATACAAAAGATCATGAGATATAATGAACAGTTATATACCAACACACTGGTGAATGTAGAAGGAATAGATATATTTCTGGAAACATTAAAAGTATCATAACATTGAATAAAGAGAATAAATCACATTACAAGAATATTAATAAGTGAGGGGATTGGATTAGTATTCAAAACTCTCCCAATCATGAAAAGCCCAGGGCGTAACAGTTTCACAGGTGAATTCTATCAAACATTTAAAGAAGAATTAACATTTTCTCAAACTCTTGTAAAAAAACTGAATAGAGGAAACACTTCAAAACTTATTTTAAGAAGCCAGCATTACCTTCAAGTCAAATCCAGATAGCTCTATAAGTATAGAAAATGACAGGTCCCTAGTTAATGCAAATAAACAAATTTTCAACAAAATACTGGCAAACTAATTTGATTAGCAAATAAAAGGGATAAAGCACAAGGATCAGTGTGGATTATCTTTGGGATGCAATATGGCCTAACATATTCAAACTCATAAATGTGATATGCTACTGTACCAAAATATAGGACAAATACCAGATAATCAGGTCAACAGATGCAGAAACAGCATTTGACAAAACTCAACATCTTATTATAATAAAATACGTAGGAGTCCATTTAGTAAAGAAGGTGAAAGAGCTGTACACTGAAAACTCTCAAACATCAAGGATAGACAATGAAGAACTGAAAAAAATAAATGGAAGGGGGGATAGTAGAGGATAGGAAAGGCAGTAGAACACAACTGACACTAGTATGGCAATATGTAAATCAATGGATGTGTAACTGATGTAATTCTGCAATCTGTATATGGGGTAAAAATGGGAGTTCATAACCCACTTGAATCAAAGTTTGAAATATGATATATCAAGAAATTTGTAATGTTTTGAACAACCAACAATAAAAAATTAAAAAAAAATAAATAAATGGAAAAATAAGCCAAGTTCATGGTTGGAAGAAATAACATTGTTAGAGCATCAAAATTACAGAAAGCAACCTACAGGTTCAGTGGCATTCCAGTCAAAATTCCAATGTCATTTTTCAGAGAAATAGAAAAAACAATCTTGAAATTTGTGTTGAACCACTCAAATACCAAAACCATACCAAATACAGCTCATTATCTGACTTCAAAATATACCCTAAAGTGACAGTAATCAAAACAGCTTCGTATTGGCCACAAAAAAGAACATAGCACCATGAAACAAAATAGACAACAAAAAAATCAATGCATGTTTGTGATCAATTGATATTCCACAAATGTGCTAAGGGCATCAAAACTCATACCAAAAAAGTAAAACAGACACAAGGGTTTGCATCAAACTAAAATGTCTCTGCAGAGCAAAGGGAACAATTAATAAAGTGAAGGGACAAACTACCCTATGGGGAAAAATATTTGCAAACAATGCCTCTGATAAAGAGTTAATTCCCCAAACAAGTAAGGACCTCAACCAATTAGCAAGAATATATAAATTGGAATAAAAAATGTATAAAGGACCTAAACACACATCTCTCAAAAAGATACAAATGCCAACAGGTTTATGAAAAGCTGCTCAATATTACTAATCATCAGAGAAATGCAAATGAATCATATTACAAGATATTATCTCATACCTATTAAAATGACTATTTCAAGAAAGCAATTACACGTTTTGGTGAGGATGTGGAGAAAAGGGAAACTTTCACCCATGTCCATTAGTGCATTTTCCACAATTGCCAAGATACAGAATCAATTTTAGTATCACAATGAATAGATAAAGTAAATGTGCTCTCCACCCAAACTATGTTCCTCCTCCTCCTCCTCCTCCT
>NW_026000174.1:37913902-37922774 GCF_001458135.2 Marmota marmota marmota | reverse complement strand
CTCTCTCTCTCTCTCTCTCTCTCTCTCTCTCTCTCTCTCTCTCTCTCTCTCTCTCTCTCTCTCTCTCTCTCTCTCTCTCTCTCTCACACACACACACACACACACACACACACACACAGTAGGAAGTACTGTCTATATGTAATTACTATTCTCATATTTCTACCTGCCAGATACATATTTTGGTTCCACCACTCCTAGTTGTGTGACTTTGAACCTTGCTCAACTTCTCAGATTTTCCTCACCCCTGACATAAATAATAGAAACTTCATTTTATAAAGATTATATTAAGGGCACTTTCAACAATGTCCAGAAAAGACTGACTATGTAATGACAGCACTTACTATTCTGGTTTTGTAAGTAAGAGATTAGAGCTTATACAATTAATTTGCTTGCCCATGGTAACTTACATTCTATGTGACTTGACATATCTACTTATTTCACTCAGTGCTTTTCTTTGGCACAATGGTTATATATTATGACAATGAATTTGTAAGAACACAGAAATCTTATTTTAACAAGAATCCTGGGTGATTCTTCAGATGTTGCCAATTGAGAAGCCTAGGTCTCATGGACCTAGGAAAATAAGCAAAAGTAAATGAAACTATTTGGCTAAGACACCTGGGCATGATGAAACGTTTGTTGAAAACCAGATCTTGTGCATACCTTTGCAAACTAAGTACCACCCTCTTCTGCAAATTACTATAAAGAGTGTTTTAAAGGAAAATATAAACTATATACAATTTTAGGAGTCCTTTTTCAGGAGATACTTCTTGGTCAGCCTAGTAGCCTAAAGACATAATGGTAAAATGTGGCCCACCATTAATATAGCACATTTGCAAATATATTGTCAAAGATATAAATTCTGGACTACCCAATTTATCCTCAAAGAAGTCCTCCCAGACAGGCCAGCTGCATCTCAGTTACAGTGAGGATGGGAGACACATGTTATGGTGAAACTGTATCCTGCAGCCTTGGCTGTTGCATCAAGCTCAGTCAGAATTCAAAGTAATAGCTACTTGGAGGACAATTTAGGAGGGAAGGCAATGACAAAGGGACAGCCAACATGGTTGTGCTAATGCACTGCCAGGTTTAGAATATGATTTCACACTTCTTTAACTTCTGATGAACTGTAGAGCCAGTAGGGAACACAGAGATTATTGTGTCCCAAGTTTTCATTTTAGACACAAGGTGACTTAGGCCACAAAGAGAGGCCAAGCTTGAAAATGATAGAATTCTGCCTTCAACTCTAACATTTGTGGAGAGAAGAGTTAGAGTGAGGGGAAAAGCCATAGCCAACTGTGGTGGAAGTCAGATAAGAGTGAGATGATTTCTAGATGTTCCAGTTTCATTTACTCCAAAGAACTGCTATAGCTAGGCTTCTTTATGGACTTCACAGTAGTTAGAAATGTGGATTTTTGAGTTAGGGAAGGCTGAGTTCAAAGCCCAGCTCTACCACTCAGTAAGCAATGCATACAAGTTATTGAAACCTCAAATCCCTTATCCCTTAGTGTAAGAAAAATAACACTATTACCAAAGCTTTAAAGAATATGAAATAGCGCAGTATATCTTTAAAAATTTGGGACAGTGAACAGAAGTGTCTATATAATAATAGTTGCTGCAAGAGTTTTGTTGTTGTTGTTGTTTTCATTATCATTCACCACAACCCTGAGGGTGTGGGTGTGATTGTTCCAAAGTGTTCCATTAGGAACCCACGGCCCAGGGAAAGCAAACCCTAAGTTCCAGAGAAGTTTGAAGAATTCTATTACAGCAAACTCTGAGTCAGTGCCCTTTCCAGTCAACTACAACTATATCACATTAAGACATAATTTTATGCTATTATTTTATAAATATATGCACCCCTATAAAATGCCAAAAGAGTAAACGTAAGTAAGGTTAAGCTATCCTTTGATTTTTAAGGGATTGAATTTTTATGACAGACTGATTTATTTAATTATCAATCCCAAATATCTTTTTTTCAGCAGCATCCATGTGCATGATATGTTAAATCCCAGTTTTAAGTGAACACATCAAAATTCTAGACTTTTCAAGGAATGTGCTATTTCATATAACTGAACTTTCAGATGAGTTTAAAATACTCATATATTTAAATCACAATTACTTTGGGTGAAATTTACTTTAAACTTCATCACTCTTGTTCATTACTAATAGAAGATACACATTTATCGTGTAATGTACACTATTCTTGCTAATTCAAAACCCTTAAACATCAGGCTTTCTACTCTGAATTTTGACACTAATTTTGCTGAGGCATTTGAGACACATGAGATTTTTTAAGCAATGGTACCAGACACATGTGTTTTGATTTTGTCTTGGATAATTCCCTGGGGTCTGGGGATACAGCTCACTTGGTAGAGTGCTTGTCTGTATTATTTTCATAGTTTGTCTCAATCTTCCTGGGGAAATAGAATTCTTAATAACTAGAAATTCTTTTCTATGGCAGGAAAGACAGAGACGTTAAAGATTAAAGAACAAAGCAGAAGACCAGAGGGGCTCCAGATGAGATGAGACATGATTTTTTTTTTTTTTAATCATACAGGCTTCTATTCAGTTCCAACCCAAGATAAGTATAATGTCTGAGCATAAAATGTCTTCCTTAACTTTTTTCCTATGTAACAATTATTTTAACAAGAGATCATTCCTTCTGTCCTTTAATCATAAATAAAGACTAGACTGCAAATGCAAGGAAACATTAGCACACATAGGTGAATAAATTTCCATTCTTGTATAAATGGATTCAGATTTTTTTCTGCTTTCTCTAAGGTAAGAATGTAGGAAGGTTCTGAATCCCAAACAGATCCATGAGGTTGAAGGGAGGCCTACAGCACAGATATCAGAGATTCTGAAGCTCTGTATTTCCCCAGGATTCTCTCTCTGGGTAGCATGAAGTAGAAACTGGGCACAAAGTTGGGTGGTGGAAAGCCTTATAGGTAGACACTTGAGGACTAAATGAGTTATGTAGAAAAAAGGAAATGACTGTGCTTTACAATCTATGGGTCCCATATAAATACAAATTATTATAAATGTTAAACTACTAATTTTAGTAGAAAGTATTTGGTTCTGCAGAATTATTGAAATATTCTTTTTAGGTTTAGACAAATGTTCTTTAGGATAGCAATGAATCACTCAGAGCTTCAGCTAATCCCATGAAGCTGGAGCAACAGGCTGTGTTTAATGTGACCTATGGATTCTCTAAATGTCTTGGTAGCACTACTGGTAAATAAGCAGCCACCAGAAGCCACAACTATCATTGTTCTTTTTTCGCCCACTCTCATATGACACATGAGTCCATCAAAAATCAAGGGAAACACAGCAATCCAGGCGAGGAAGAAAAGCTGGACTTTCCCCAGAAATCACTGCTAATTTGCCAGCTAATGTGTTCCTCCAAAATGTGCTAAGGCAAAAGCAAACACGCACTCTCAGTCATCTGTAACCATAACATACTCTAATTTATCCTGAGTGCATAAAAAAAAAGCACACTGTGCCTTCACTCCCCACATTGCCCAAGAGCTTCATTTTTTATTTCATAACTTATTAAACCTCTTCAAAAGAAAAACTCAGAATTTAAAAGTAGAATAAAAAAAATTTTGAAAATATATGTGGATACTTTCTTCAGAAACATAATGACACTGTCCAGAACAAAAAAGGATTAATTTTTTCTTAGAAAATCAGAGTTGACTAAGATTCTCATAAAGATGTCTAACAAACCTGATAGACTTCCTTTCATACCACCTTCTCTGCAGAAGGGTTTTGCAGTGATAGGTTCAGGAATGAAAGTGTTCTGGATAATGCTATCATTATGCAGAGTCCCCAGCATAAATACAGCATGAAGATGGTAACGTGTGGGCTGAGTGTGAAGTGAACAATATTATTTACTTGCAATGAAATTTTAAACAGGTTCAACTGTATGTTTAAATTTATTCTATGGCAATTTTTCAGAAGTTTCCCTGAGGGTACTGGGTAGAGTTTGTAACTTCAACTGAAGACAGGAATGGTCTGAAGTTCAAGATGAATCCCAAAGTGATAAAATTAAATGAGTAAAAGAAAAGACAGTAAAAAAATTATAAGGGACCTGCTAACGGTTCCTTTTACTTCTAAGGAAATGACAAAAAGTAAATGAATCTGGGAATGATAATTATTATAGATATTTACTTAATTTTTGAGCCTCAAATAAATACCACATTAATAAACATTATATCTCTGCAAGGAATGTATTATTATATTTATTTCAAAAAAGCAGTAACTGAAACTTAGAGATATTATAATTTTAAGGAGGATATACAGAGTTTATATGCAGAGCTCCAGATAAGGACATTTATGCTTAAGGAGAAATTTGGGCTTACAAATAGCATTTCATTTTACAGATTCTGGCATCTACTGATTTACGGAACAAGATTGAGAAGTGGCAGTAAGGGAATGTGGATGAGAAATGGACTACTACTACATTGTTCTCAAACATAGCAGAAAATACCCATGCCTTGTGTAATGTTTCCATATGAGAGTGGAAAATTTTAAAATCTTAACATGATGGTGTTTTCTAAATATCTCAGGCTATTTCTAAGTACTATAAAATTGAAATATACTTTTTTTGAAAAAAAGGCATTGGACTCACTTGACTAAAATAAAAATAAACTCTATAATAGGATTACTCAGATAATTATTTCCTAAAAATGAACTAAACATAAGGCTGTCCTTTTCATCTAGCTCAGAAAGTAATCATCTCTATCTTCATATTGCCACCTGCGCCTCCCATACATGAGAAGAAAGTGAAAAGACTATGGGTCCAGGTGTCCTATTCCTTCATACTATATGTGAACCAAAGCCCAGAGAATTTAAACATTTTCTTAAAGATTTTTCAGGTAGTTACAATGGCAAGCCTAAAATTTAGGACTGCAGAGTTCCATGGAAAATTTTCTCCACTTTACTGGGCAGTATTATGGTGACAAGCAACCCTAAAAATTTTCTGTTGCATGTCTCCTGGGTCAGAAAGCATACAGAGTATCACATTTTTTCTATTTGAAAAATTAAAATAGCTAATCCTTAACTTGATCTTTCTCTAATGTCAAGCAAAATTAAGAAGCAATAAATCAAAACCACTTAGCTAAAAGTTAATCTTGCTTCTTTCTTACTCTTTTGCCTCTGTATGTTTATCATTTTGCTAATGTCTCCTTGAAAATAAATGGCTCATAATCCATCACAAAAAATATGAAGTGGCAGGACTTGAATATTTTTTTATCACCCACTTTCAGCAATGACAGTGGTCCCAAAGCTGTCAATCAGTTTCTTCTTAAATACTCAACATGTATCCCCAGGAAGTTGTTGTTGGGGACATTTCAATATTCCAGGTCCCAGAAAAATAAATGTCACCTATAGTCATGTATCATAGGAGGTTACTAATTGTGTGAGGCTGTTGCAAAGGTCCTGAAATCTGTCTTAATTCTGAAAATTTGTAGGTGTTTAAAGAGTCAAGAGAATAAAACTTCTTGAAGTAATTTAAATTTTTGGAACATTTTGTATTGAAAATTAATTGCATATTAGCTGAACTTTTCATCAATGCCAACAGTATTTCCCAATAACCCCAATTTAACATCTATTTGAAGGATCCCAGAACACTTGATCTTGGATAACAGAGTTAGGGAATTCTGAGCTCTTTCACACTAATATTCTGTCTTATGCAAGAATTATTTATAAATTATGTGTACAAGTTTTTGTTTAAAAACAAAGTAAAAGACCTACTTGGAAACAACTGTTGACAAAAGAAATACAGATGATACAGGGGAAAAGAAGTAAAATATATAAACAAACAGTTTGAATGGACAAATTTACTATTCTGAAATGCACACATTAGGTACTGTATGGTGAACTGTGGCTTAATTACCATTGTTAATTCAGTAAAAAGGTAATTATTTACTTGAATAAATGCTCCTAGGCAATAAAACACACACAAAAAAAATTGTGAATGTGCCTTGAAATAAATGTGCTCTCTATAAAAGCATTTTTATTAAACAAAATAAGGAGCAAGAACCAAAGAGTGAGGATAACTTGGAACAATTCTTGATCTGATTATGAACATAAAGACTCTAATCAGTGCTTTCTTGGAGAAACTTGAAGGTAACAGAAGGACACTAGAAGAGAAACCTAACAAGGAAATCTGAACCCATCCAAGCGTGGGACACGGACAAAAATTAAGTTTTCCAAGTTAAGTTACAGAGCACCTTCTTCTGGGACAGGCCAACTTCAGGAATTCTTCAAGATGCATTTATTCTAGGATTGTGGAAACGCCTTTCAATTGTAAGGACTCGCTTTAGAAAAGCATACTAGACATTTGAATCCCATAAGGAGGCAACATCGTCCAGCCTTTCTGTCTGCAAATCTCACAAGGTTTCAGGGCTACTCAGCCAACTCCTACTTAACGGGCTCACTGCAACTCACTGAAGCAGTCCTGAAATAAATCCTGTTTCTCCCGGGCACCGCGCGGAGGCTCAGAAAATCAGAGCTATATGTGAAGTGAAGAAACAATTAAAATATACATTTATTATTATCATCATTATTATAATTATCACTAACTTCACAGAGTTCCTCACTTCTGTGCTGCTTTAAACCTGGAGAGGCTGCTCCTACACAACTGCAAGGGCATGCAGAGGGGGAAGTGACGCCCGCGGGGAGGGGGTAGCAAGATTCCCACTGACCTTTTTGCTGCTTAAAGGACTGAATGGAGCCTGAATGGTGAACCATTTTCACTCTGCGCGTCCGCGCTGGGTTAGGGAGCTTTCCCGGACGGAGGCGGAGGAATAGTAGCAAGATTCTGAGAGGCTCCTGGGCTACCAGAAATCCCAGAGCCTCCGCAAGCGCACTGCAATCCGACACCTGCTTTAGCCAGCACTTAGCTCCAAAGACCGTGCGCCCGCCAGTGTCGTTGTTATGGCAACCGAGAGGGCGGTCCAGCGTCCGGCTCCCCTTAGTGGATACTCCTGGAATAACCCCGCATCTCCACAGGTCCAGTGCCGCAGTGGAGGTGGGCGTTGCGTGCAAGGTTGGCTGGACATGAGAAAGGAAGACTTATTCTTAAGGACTACACAAAATGCACGCGTACCTCTCTAATACCGCCCTCCTCCACCCTTTTCAGGCTTAAAGGCTGGTTATTGCGTTCAGGCCCTAGCATTAATTTAAAAGTTGGTCTGCAAATATTGGCACTTTTAAAGAAGGGTAGATTTGGTCACTGCTCTGAAATGAAATAGGAGATGCAAATACATTTTTATCTTTCCCTCTTAAATTTAAACATTAGGAGGGGAAACTACCTTGGCTTACCCAGTAGTACGTTTTATTAAATAAGCTCTGCTACTATCTAGCACATTACATTTAGTTTTCTGCTTCAGCTATTCTGATCTTTAAACATTCATGATATACGGAACCATTTATTATCTATGACATGACATGTATTAAAAATACTATCCATGATAGCTTACTTCTCTTAAAAAACCAATAAATTAGGAAAAAATGTTATAATTCTAATATTAGAAAAAGAAACTGAGGCT
This sequence comes from Marmota marmota marmota, assembly GCF_001458135.2. Taxonomy (NCBI): domain Eukaryota; kingdom Metazoa; phylum Chordata; class Mammalia; order Rodentia; family Sciuridae; genus Marmota; species Marmota marmota. The sequence goes on along the minus strand of NW_026000174.1, from coordinate 37,915,221 downwards.
CAGACTTAACAAAGGATTTTCACAAGCACACAATCAATCCATATTTGAAAGAGAAGTCACCCAATACCCAAAGAAGTGAAATAACTTTGGCACATCCACTGCAGTGTCCAAAGTGGGACCAACACATGTTTCAGTATGATCTACTGTCCTTCTCTTTCACTGCTTCCCGATTCAAACCCCTCAATTCCTAATGGAACATATAACCCATCATTGTACAAAAGTACAGCCAAAGAACTGTTGTTTCCTAAGTTTCAAGGTTTATGAGAACGAGAGGCAAGAATATATCTGCTAGACCTGAGATGAAGTGAGATTTTTGAATAGCATTAGAAATAATTTTCTTTCTAAAAAACAAGAAGCTTAGAATTATTTTTAACACCCTACACCCTAACCTCTGCAGTACTGCTATGATTAAATTATCTTGTTATAAAGTTGATTTTTTTAATTAGAAACATTTTGGGTTGGACTGCCAGATTGCCTAGCAGGGGATTCAAAGAACATCTTTGCTTGTTTTAAAATCAGTCTTTTAGGGAAGGTTGCTAGAGGAACAGCTTTGTGAGGGGCTGAGGAAATTTTAAGCACCATCTGCTTTATAGGAAAGACAGTGCAAAGAGAAGGAAAAGATTATGTGTGTGTGTGTGTGTGTGTGTGTGTGTTGAGAGAGAAGGAGATAGTGTGTGTGGGGGGGGTAGTGTTTAGGAGTTGGGAGTATGGGAAAAGATATTTGAACAACTTTTCTGATAACATCTTTCTGTGACCTGGTAAATGCGAATATTTTGAAAGCTGACCTCTCCATTATAGAAAGTTTAGGAATAAGTGCTAAATTGCCACATAAAAGGTGGCTAAACTAAATGAGTTGGGCTGATTTTACTTACTATTTTTGGTTTCAAAAATCTTTTCCAAAATTTTAATGAGAAAGTGTTAATTTATATAATGTTCAGTGAAAGGGCATGATTAATATAATAGTATGATATTGGCTATGTTTTGGAAAACAGAAAAAAAAAAGTAAAGAAATATGCCAACGTGCCCAGAGTCATTAATTAATTACTTTTGCAAGTTGAGGTTCTGAGTGATTTTCAAAATACTTTCCAACTTTATCTCATGCTTTCTACAAATGACACATATTGAATGTGTGTGTGTGTGTGGGGGGGGTGTGTATCACATATATGTTGAAATTCCCCCTACTCCTCATCTATCTTGCTATAATTCCAATTTGTTTTTTAGTCTTTAAGAGGCATTTTTTTGTCATTGGGGTTTCTGCTGTTCTCTCTCTCTCTCTCTCTCTCTCTCTCTCTCTCTCTCTCTCTCTCTCTCTCTCTCCT
>NW_026000174.1:37829460-37913877 GCF_001458135.2 Marmota marmota marmota | reverse complement strand
TCTCTCTCTCTCTCTCTCTCTCTCTCTCTCTCTCTCTCTCTCTCTCTCTCTCTCTCCTCACCACCTGTCTCTTGCCCTCCTTATGTAATTAATTTATCATGACACCAGCTTTCTTTGTCTCCCAGAGAGGTAAATAAGTCTGTTTTTTTTTTTTTTTACATCACTGGGAAGCTTTATATTCCTTTGAATCTTTAAATATGAAGCTCAACTTAGCCAAATGAATCTCACAGATCCCTGCATTGTAAGCCATATCAAAGCTGAACAAGTTCTGATGCTCCCTCTTTGGATACTGAATCATTGTCATAATTAGTATTAAAATTGCCAATTCTGCTTTGCACTGTCTAAGTGGTAACAAATAGAGATAGACATTCTCTTTGCAATTATTTCTTTTTAAGAACTTAGTTTTTTCTGGTATTAATTAGTGAAATGAAATCACAAATTCCCATGGTAAGGAGTTTATCTATAAACAGCAAAGAATAAAGAATTAATCTCCTTGGGAACCATTTTTTAGAGGGAGAATATAGTCTCCTTGAAGGCTGATTGAGTGTAGATTATCTGATCTTTTAGAAACCATTGTAGTTTTTGTCAAACAAGCTCAATGCATTCTTATTAATGAATAAATAAAGAAATTAGTTTTAAAGATGTAAATTTGTTTTAGAAAAAAAGTTTATTCAGTGACTTGAGCAGTTGCCATCATCCTAAAGCAAAGACAAATTAAATATATTAAAATATGTATGCATACATTCATAGGCTTATATATATTTGTATTTAATTTTTGGGTAATTCCTTGGCCCTAGTTTTTCTTATATTTTATTAAAGACCCGAATCAGCTCTTTTAAAAGTCATAATCTATCATGAAAGAAAGCAACAAGTGCAATTTAGCAATCAGTTCCCCCAAAAGCTGTGGTCCCTGGCTACATGCACAGTGTAACAACTGAACTAACAAGGTTGGTCCTACCAGTATCCAGTTTGTATGCTCAGATAAGCATTCATATCTGACACTCCTGATGGATGTGACCAAGAGAAAAGAATGGAGGAAAATCAATAGCTCCACCTTATTTGAGTCTAGCCTGATGAGATGTTACCATACAGTATTTTGAAAGGATGGGAAAAAAATGATTTGCTTGAGAAGGTAGAGTCAAGTGAAGGCAGGCTTGTAGGATAAAGGAGATGATGTACTAAACAGAAGCTCCTACCTCATGCCCCTACTCAAAGCTTTAATTACTTTTTAAAACATCTGTAAAATCAAGACCATGTCATCTGTCCATCCATCTGTCATAACCTACTTTGTCACACACAGCTGTTGACTCTATTACATTGTTTGTGGCAAGGGTATTACAGGTGTTTGCACATGTTCAAACTGATCAAATATTAAATATTTGTACTTCTTTGTTTATAAATTATACCTTAGTAAGCCTATTATAATTAATTTAGTTTAAAACAAGATGATATTCATTAATGTACTTTCTTGAAGCTTCATATGTGTTCTCAGAATTTTCCCATATTGTTTCTAAGAGTTTCTTTTTTATTTGTTCTTTTTAGTTATACATGACAGTAAAGTATATTTTGATATATTTATACATACATGGAGAAATCTTATTCCAATTGGTATACAAGTCTTGTGGTTGTACATGGTATATGGATTCACTGTGGTGTATTCATTTATATACATAGGAAAGCTATGCTAAAATCATTCCACTGTCTTTCTGTCTCCCCTCCTTTCCCTTCATTCCCCTTTGTCTAATCCACTGCACTGCTTTGAAACTATCATGGATGCTTTTTTGGTTAATGTTTCCTCCACTTGGAATAATTGTTCTAAAATTCCCACTTATAAGTTTTTTCAAAATTTTCTCATTCTTCAAGGAACAAGGGAAATGCCATTACTTGGATATAGATTTCCCTTTTTCACATCCATCCCCCAAATGCAGTTAAATGTGAATTTAACCATCTCTTACTTAAAGTTTTATTAACTCTACTTCATGAAATTATATCATGTTTCTACCATGAACTGCATATATAACCTTTGGAAGTAGGCTTATGTATTTTATCTAGTTAAAAAGAAACGCTTTAAGGTAGAGTTTGCGTTGACTTACTTTCTGTGTCTTACAGTGCCTAAAAAATGATCCACACATAAAAACTGATGAAACAAATGTTTTCCAAATAAACAATTTTCCATATTCTCAACTACTTATTATTATCTGTAAAATGAGTTCAATTGTAAGGTATTCAACTATAAGTCTAGTAAGTTAATTGCCTCTTGAGATTTGCATATTAGTCTGTGGCTTTGTATTACTTCATGATTTTGTTTTCTCCAGACAGATAATTTCATAAACACTCTTCTTGCAGTGTTCTTTGGAAAATCTAAGAATGTAATAACTGTTGACTTATTTAGTATACTATATCCATCTTCATAAACTTTTAAACTGATACATTGACCATATTGAAAAATTTATCATATTTTGGTGAATTGTCAAAATTCCCCTTTTCATTGAACAAAGGAAGACGCAGCTGAGACTCAATGGTGGTACAAGGTATTTAGAGCTGGTATCTCTTCTGACAGCTAGGCCTGTGCCTGACTGACATAGGGTTGTGTCCTGTTAGCTGTTTGGGTGTTTGCCTAGGAAGGTAGGGGTATATTGTATTTTTTATAATTAAATATTTATTTTCCAGGAATAATGGATGCTTGACTTTTGAAGAAGCTTGGGTGATTAGTACAAACTGTGATCTCTAATTGAACATGACCAGTCATAAGAATATGAGTATAATACTAAGCAACCATGTGTATCAGCCAAGGAAACAAGAAGGTGAAAGAAACCTTACATAATGGGAATAAAAATCTTTGCTGACAACTAATCTGATGGGATTAATATCCAGATTATATGAACTAAAAAAAAAACCCAAATAACCAAATCAATAAATGGGCAAATGAATCAAACAGACATTTCTCAAAAGAAGTAAGTCAAATAACCAATAGATACATTTAAAAAATATTCAGTATCTTTAGTAATCAAGTAAATGAAAATCAAAACTACAGAGATTTAATCTTAACACTTGTTAGAAAGGCAAACATCAAGAATATAAATAAAAACAAATACTGGCAAGAATGTGGAGAAAAAGGAAAATTTATGTTTTTGGGACTGCAAATTAGTACAACCAGTATAGAAATCATTATAAAGGTTTTGCAAAAACTGGAAGTGAACATCATTATCCAAAGTACATGCATGAAGACACAAATTGGGTGTCAACCTACTTTATATACAAACAGAGATACGAAAAATTGTGGTATATATGTGTAATAAGAATTGTAATGCAAAAAACATTACATGTATAAAGACATGAATTGGTGTAAACATACAAAGATATGAAAGATATACACAAAGATATGAAAAATTGTGCTCTATATGTGTAATAAGAATTGTAATGCATTCCGCTGTCATGCATTTAAAAAAATAAATTAAAAAAATTAAATAAAAAATAATCAATTTTAATTTAATTTATTTTTAAAAATACATGATAGCGGAATGCATTACAATTCTTATTAAAATAAATAAAATAAATTCTTATTTTTACAATTCTTATTAAAACAAATAAAATAAATTCTTACAATTCTTATTAAAATAAATAAAATCAATTAAATAAAAAAAACTGGAAGTGGAAACACCACATGGCCCAACTATTCTGCTCCACAATATTTATCCAAAAGAGCTGAAATACTAGAGTGACAACTGCATTCCAAAGTTTCTAGCAGTACAGTTCATAATAGCCAAATTATGGTATCCATTGATATATGAATGGATAAAGGAAATGTGGTATGTATGTGTGTGTCTACATACACACACGTGTGGACACACACACATACACACACACACACAAAATGGAGTCTTATGGAGTCCTATTCAGCCATTAGGAAAAATGAAATTATATCACTTGCTAGCAAATATGTGGAAGTGGAGAACATAATACTGATGAAGTAAACCAGAGTGAGAAAGTCAAGGTTCAAATATTTTCTCTCATGTATAATATGCAGAAGCCACAGAGACATAGGAAAAATAGGGGAGGGTTAAAAGAATAGATAAAGGCATCAAGGGTGAGGGAAGAGAGATGGGGAAGGGGAGGAACAGCAGAATTTAATAGACCAAATTTTGGTGAATGCATGCATTAATATATAATAACGAATCTCACTATTATATATAATTATAATGCACCAATTAAAATGATAAATACATAGAAGAAAGACACTAACAGAATAAAGAAAGTGGACCAGCGGGAGGGAGGAGAGGTGGGAAAGGGTAATACTGGGGATTAAAATGGAGACAAATGTTATACACATTTATGATTATAACAAATGCACTCCTATATTATATATAAATATAATGCACTAATAAATACATAAAAATCTATGTACATGAATATTTATAGAATAAAAATATTCCTGACACATTGTTTATGATAAATGTAGACTGCAAAATAATATTGCTCAATTTTTGCAAAAAAAGTCTGTTCATGTGATAACATCTGTGATGATAGAATTTAAACTATAGCTAAGTCTAGACAGAGAATATATGAGTGAAATGATATTTTTCCATTTTGTCTACTAATATTTTAATCTTATTTTCTATTAGTTCATAGAATAACTTTGTTCTGTGTTCCCTTTTGTCTCAGTGTAATTACTAATAACCTCAAACGTTTAAAAAGCATGCTGGCTTGTGCAGTAAGTTATGTAGCCAACTTTAAACATCATATATATTTTACTTTTTCTAGAAAAACATGAAAAATGAAAAACAAAATACTAGCAAAAATTTTAAATAATGTTGAAAAAATATAATTATGCCATTTAATCCAATACTATATATTATAGACTAGTAATTGAAACAAAAACTGTGCTTAGCCATGGAGGTTCATTTCTTGGCCTAACATTTAGGTATAGAAGGGCATTGATAGAGGAATCTAGCACATGTATGTTTATCCAGGGCCGAACAATGCTGTCTGACTGTGGGACATTCATTTGCCTCATTGGACGAGGACGTCATGTCTGTAAAAGGCCAAAGGGTTAGATTTTCTCTAAAGTCCATCTCACCCCTCATATTCTACAAGTCAGGTCTTTCTGAAGACAATTTCATGTCCTCTGCATTCGGAAATGCAATCCTTATGGCTGGTGTTACCAGGCTTATTCCGCTTTCCCCTGTAAAGGAAAGTATAGGAAGTGGTAATGAAATATCTCACAGATCCAAATCTATAAATGGAAGCTTTGTGACAATCTGACCTTGAGTGGGGTCTAAAATTAAACTTTGTGATACCACAGAGAGACAAAAAGTTTGCTAAAACAAGTCATGAATAGATTATTTAAGAAGTTAATTAAGAAAGTAAATATTGATGACTTGAAACTATTTACATATCAATAATTAAAGTCAATTACAGCTTTTTTCATTGAAGTAAATCTAAAAAGCTATGTTTAGTATCACAGAATAGTAGACCATATTATGCCATGTTAAAAAATATTTAGCAAATCATATTTGATATCAAACTTTCTTGCTATAATTTCTATATGTAATAGGAGGAATCTACATACATTCTTTTCCATTTAAGAAATGTACATAGAAAGCAATGCGCCAAATTCATCCAGCACGTATATTTTTAGTTTTTGCAAGCTTCTATATCAAAGGAAACATTACATCGTTGTAATTACTTTAAGAATAGATAGCATATGGTTATATAAGCCATGAGTGTTTGAAGTTTCAAGACTTCTAAGTTTGTGGTGTTTTACTGTAAAACAATGGTTGAATTTTGGAAATAATATAGCATTACATTATTCATGATAAACAAGGATTTGCATATGATTTCTTTCAGTAAAGAGTGCATATTAACTGTAGTGTTCCAATATCAAATCAGGTTTTGAATCTGTGAGATCATCCTTTTCTTAACCCTCTTGTTCAACACAATCAATTTCATAATCCTGTTAGTTTAACCAAAAATTGTGTGTGTGTTTATAATCAATTCTTGATCACCTAGAATCTTGCCTCTTATGAGAAGGCAATTCATTTAGGAGTGTCCAGTGGTGATTTATTTTGTATCTTTATTGTCCCATCTGTATCCAGATTGCCTTTTGGAGTCAAGATTGAAACATCAACTCCCATGGGTCTCTAGCTAATCATTAATATTTAATCTATGTATTTATACGATTAAATTCAAGGAGATAATAATATGATTCTTAGAGACACTTAAGAACTAAAAAAAAAAAAAACTGGAAAAAAAAAAAAAGGAAATGCTGGGCTGGGGTTGTGGCTCCGTGGCAGAGTACTCACCTAGCAAGTGTGAGGCCCTGGGTTCGATCCTCAGCACCACATAAAAATAAATAAATAAAATGAAGGTAATGTGTCCAACTACAACTAAAAAATAAATTATTTTTTTTAAAAAAAGAAATGCTATAAAATAAATTTGAATTTGTTATCAATTATTTCAGCAAATGCAGGTAGTTGGAAGTAGGGGATGTAAAATTACTACAGAAGACTATTAAGGGGATGGGAGGCAAGAATGGAAAAGTGGAAAGTAAAAATAGTCTGAAGACCTACTTTTACTGGGAATAAATCAATTAGGACACAAGTAGAAGCATGTATCTTAATGACAAAACAACTTGTTTCACATTATCTGATGATGAGAGAAAAGAAAACAAAAGTAATATTTCAGGAATCAAAAAAAGAACAGTAAATTATCCAAGTAGGAAACAAACAAAATACAATGCATCTTGATCAAAACTTGGGAAAATAAGGAAAAAAATAAAAGGAATAGTAGACATGGGAAATACCTGATGGATACAAAGAAACATGAAAAAAGTCAAGTATGTCAGTCAGTATGCAAAACATAAACATAGTTTTTTTTTCATTGAAAGTTATAAAGTGGATTATATCAAGAGACATACTTGGTTAGAAATAAAATATTTAAGCAAAGTAATAAAGTGGAGGGCAAAGTAACTCCAGGTACATGTAAGTAAAACTTCAGGCAGGGGGCTGGGGATGTCTGGCATGCGTGCGGCCCGAGTTCGATCCTTAGCACCACATACAAACAAAGATGTTGTGTCCGCTGAAAACTAAAAAAAAATAAACATTAAAAAAAAAAAACTTCAGGCAGGGCTAACACTAGTCTATTCCATACAAACAGAGCACCTATGAGTAATGACCTGTATATCCTGGTGTTTAATGCATAATTGCTCTTAGTAACAAAGCGATGAAAACCAAATGAATATCCCGAAATGTGGCAAATTATGACTTAGCCTACAGAAAGTCTGCTCAATTATTCAAATGGGGTTAAAATAAAAGTTACATATTAGTTGTTAGCATACGTGGGTAGATTAATGTGACTAGATGGAAGAAGAACGGGTGATAAGGGAAACAAAAAAGGAAAAGAAAAACTGTACATTCAAAAGCATATGCATTACCACATTTATGAATTTATGTAAAATTATGTATATGTATGGATAAAACAAAATTAGAATTCTCATAATCTGGCCCAGTGTACGTTTTTCATCAGATTTCGCTCACTTTTTCAATACAAACCGTTGGCTTGGGTCAGTACATGTTTATTGATGTGCTTCACAAAAAGCAAGCCCAAATACCTCTTTTTATCTCCATCCTTTTGTAACGTTCTCCACCTGCTGCTTGTCATCCAAGTTCTCCAAGGCCTAGTTGCTGTGCTATCTCTTTTAATACACCAGCCCACACAAAGTGTCTTCTGAACTTCTTTATCCTCACTAAATAATTTAGCACTTAATTATATAGAATCAGCAGTTGTTCTCTGATTCTTTTATGCCAGTTAGTCATGTCTTCTTAATTATTGGTCCTATTCTAAGTTTTCTATTTCACTTAACAGATGCATCACCAAATTGTACCTTTAGTGTGATGATTGTTATGTACAGCATAAGGCTTTGTCTTTGGTTTCCAAACACAGATTCAGCTAGAAAGCTATGTAGTCTCGACCTCAGAAGATCTCAGTTAAAAATGGTGCTCCGTGACTTCCTGGGGGATGTGCCTGACTAGATCATATTTTTCTTTACCTTTGTTCCAGTACCTGTAAAATAGGTCTCTAAAGCTTAATATAAAACTTTAAAACAGACTGAATTATGGAAAAAGTTGTGGTTTTAGAGTCAGCTAATTTGACCTGAGCCTATTTAGGTTATCTCATGAAGCATCTAGCAGTTATTTACTTGTCCTTTGGCATCCATGTGACTTTTGTTTGTCATTAGCTATTGTGTGTTGTGTTGTTCAGCATTGCTGTGACCACATAATTTATTGTCCTACTGGCATTCTGTTTTTATGTGTACTGAGTGAAAATAAGATAGAAAATTGTAATACATAGGTATTTTATGATCTTGTATGTAACTAGACACACCTTTATCTTATGCCTCAGAGAAGTAAGTGTGATATCTGTAGATGACCTTATTTTTTTTTCTGACAACATACTTACAGAATTGTCTAGGGTTTACAGAAAGAACAAAAATATTGCATGAAAAATAGAAAATTAATATCTATTAAAAATGACTTACTGAAATTAATTCCAGTAGTATGTGAATATGACTTCTGAACTGTAATTAACCATAAAACATCACATGGCTTAATGATGAGGATAATGGGTATAATATTTAAGAAACCTGATTTCAGTTTGAGAGGTTGATTAGACCCAGATAAATTCTGTCTATCTTATTTCTGTGACTATAGATACACTGAACACGTCTTGTTGAAAGTGGAGGAAATGGAAAACAAAATATGTTATTACATGATTTGAATCCATCTAACACATACTTAGCATGTTTTCTGTCTTTAGAGCACTGAAACCCAGTTCTTAGAAGAAAGCCAAAATCTTTGAGTCTCAGACAGGGATTGCAGAAAGTGTTCCAGACAACTTGAGTTTTGGCAAATGAATAAAGTAATATACAGATGAAGATGAAGAAATTTTAAAAAATGAGGAAAGGGATGGGTAAATATTTGCCTTTGTCACTTACAGTACTAAGGTCCTCCTTACTTTCTACATAACATCCCTGACAATTCGTTTTCAGCCATAAGAATTTTGTGTGCTGCTGTCTCATTTATAATAACAATTAAAAGTATAATAATAATAACTAACAAAAGCTTAGTATGCTAAGCACTTATCTCAAACCTAATACTAGCTTTATGAGTTCAGTACTGTTATCTCAAATTTATAATTAAGGAAACTGAGGAACAGAGAGATTTAGTAACATAGTGAAAATTGCATACCTAGAGAATATATAACCAAGATTTGAACACATAATCTGGCTTGAAAGCTTGTGTAGATGACTGTTCTGCAGTAACAGCTCGCTAAGCTATCTCCTAAGCTGTTTTATAAGCAGAAAAAAATGACACACTAGGAAACTAATTCCATTCCAATTCCTTACTGAAAAACTATCCTGTTGATAAGACTTTATTGAATTTGCTGCACGGTGCCAGTTTCTCTCTACTGAAGATGCACAGTGGGAAAGGGACTTGTGTCTTTCTATGGACAGGAATATGTTGCCTTCTATTTAAGAATTTGTGTTTTTTTTCCCTCATGTTGAATTTTTTATATCTTTCTTTTATTCTTTCTTAGAGAATCCATTTTAATTATATTATGTGATAAAATTTAATTTGATAACACAACATAAACCTTTTGTTATAATGTGATAATGAAAAAGCTTTGATTTATATAGGACTTAACAAATTGTTGTGAAATTACATAATATTTCCATTAATCAAGGGTATTCTTCATTTGTGAAGTAGGTACTATTACCTTTATTTTCTTAATATAAACAAGATTCAAAGCAGTTATGTTACCTACTGAGGTTACTCTGTTATTAAATGGTTCAGCTTGACAATACTGGTACTTCAAACTTCAAATTCTGAATCTAATATTCTTTAAATTTTCTCTTTATGAAATCTCAGCTCTCTTAGTGTCTGTTACAAAGGAGAGCCATGGTGATGGCGTGTTCAATCAATAGGTGAATGAGTGTATGTCCTAATAAAATATGGGTATTCAACTGCACATATTTTGTACAGCTTTGCCAGCTACCACTTTTTGGTGCTGGCAAAAAGTTTTTGGCTTTGAGGATGTTATGTAGGAACAAAATGGTAAAAAAAAAAAAAAAGAAAAACTTCTGTTTTGGAACAATGAAATTTAAATTTAAATTTAAATTACACTCTTAAAAATTTGGAATTGCAGCTAGATAGGAGGATTAAGTTCTAGTGTTCCACAGCACAGAAGTGTGAATGTAGTTCACGACGTTTGTTATGTTTTATAGAGAATTAGAAAAGAGGAATTCAAAGGTCCAAACATTAAGAAATTATAAATATATAAGGAGATGGAATGCTAACTGCCCTGATTTGATCATTACACACTGGATACATGTATTAAATTAAATATGCACACTCTTAATTATATATACATATATACACACACATACACACACATCAATTAAAAATAAAACTAAAAAAAAAAGAATTAATTTAAACAGAATTTCCTTAGAAAATAAAAGAATCACATGTTATTTTGTTATTTTTTCATTGACCAGGTCCAGGAGAATAAGAGATGTGTTAGAAGAGAGAAGTTTTTAATAAATTAAGGGGAATATCTGGATCAATTTTCCAGAATAATCATGTGACTCTCTCCACAGTTATTAATCTGGTTCCAGTTAAGTCAGGAAGTCATGTAAATCCCTAGTGTGTGAGGTAATTAGGGATCTCCTGAACACTAGGGTATGGTCATGGGCTTTGATATCCATGAGGATTCTGTAGACTTTTTGGATTCTTTTTAAAAAACCAACTTACAGTTGATTAGTAAATTATCATTCTCCTCCTTAATAATTTATTCACCAACACACAGCAGTTTGTTGATCTATCCTGTCAATATACTTCCTCTTAGACAGGTCTGAAGATAAAGTAAAAAACTACTTTCTACCAAAAATTTTGACTCTGATTTTCATAGTCAGTAAGAACTATGGGTCACAATTCTCAATATCTTGTTAATATCTATCTATAAAAGGTCAAGAGGTCAGTTTCTTCAGGACGACATGGTTGGAAGTCATGATGCAGTCTCAGACAAGGTACTTCATGAATCTGGACCACATTCATAGAATCTGTATTTAATTAATATTTCTGGCCTTATAAATTTGTTGGGAGGATGCAATAAATCCACACAAAAGCTAAATAAATGAACCACTAGTGCTTGGTACATAAGTATAATTTAGGAAAATTCGGTTCTTACTAATATTCTTATTGCTTTTAATGTTATCTGTCCTAGAGTTTGTTTTTCCTCATGTAGTTTTTCAAAGAATGACCATTTTTTCTTCTGATTTTCACTGTATAATCCACTGCATGCCTTTAGGCATGCTAACACTACTAATAATTATCTCTATATATCTCTTAATATATGAAGGGAACTTAGAAACAAAATGGTGATGAAACTTTAAAGAAGGAAGATAATAGCAAAGTATGTACCAGAGGGGGTGGGGAAATCTGACAAGCTGCTAAGAGTCATACTAAAGTGGCTGTTATGGTTTGAATATAAGTTGTCCCCCAATAAGCTAAGATGTGAGACAATGCAGGAATGCTAAAAGGTAAAATGGTTATATTGTGAAAGTTGTAAAATAATCAGTGAATTAATCCATTTTATGGATTAATAATTTAGAAGGACTACTATCCTGGTTGGTAGAATATGGCTAGACAAAGTAGGGCATTGGGGGCATGCCTTTGAGGTTTATGGTTGTTTTTTTTTTTTTCTGATTAGTTATACATGACAGTAGAATGCATTTTGACACATCATACATAAATGGAGTATAACTTCTGATTCTTCTGGTTGTACATGGTGTAGAATCACACTGGTCATGCAATCATATATGTAAGGTTATGTTTTGACCTGGCATCTCCATCTTTTTCTCCTTCCATCTGACATGATCTGAGTAGCTTTCCTCTGCTACACTTTTCCACAATGATGTTCTGTGTTACTTAACTCTCAGAGCAATGCTATGGACTGACCATGGTCTGAGACCTTTGAAACTATAAACCCCAAATGAAAATCTCCTCCTGTAAGTCAAAATACCTTGTCAGGTATTTTGGTCACAGCAATGAAAGTAGAATAACACAGGGGCTTCTACTGTTTATATGCTAAGAGAGTATCAGTTATCAGCTTACGAATATGATTTTGGTACACAACACAGAGACTTTTTCCAAGATGAAGTCCTTGCAATCTTGACATTGTTGTTAATGCTAATACAATGCTAACAAAAATGATTCTTATGCCTTGGACCAGAGTACACTTCCTGAAAAGTTTGGAAATAGACATTGTTGGTGTATGACTTTTTGTTTTTATATTTTCAAGTTTGAACTCTCTACCCTTCAAGTGACCTATTGTAAAATAGGTCTGATACTTTAACTAATTAACTGGTTAACCAATAACCAATACTTGATTGACTAATGGACTTGTTCTTTCTCTTCAAAAATTAGTTAATTGCTGAATATATTCTGCAATTGTCTAATTTCATTTATCATATACTGATGTCATAAATTTTTAAAGATTTTTAGGGAAATTGGTGGTGTTATGTATGTAAATATATATGTGTTCATATATACAAATTAAACAATGATAATATGTAATCTCACTGTCCTAGAGTAAAAGTTAAAAGTAAGTATATATGAGATAGATTTTAAAGTGGTCTTTTGCTGATTAATTTATTAATACTTACTGGGATTATGAAGTTATTCTATTGTATAAATACCTTCTTAAATAAGTAATACAAAGTCTTTTGAGTATAAATGTTGTTTTAGAAATTTATATGTAAATACAATTGCATTTGAAGCTTATGATAAAACTAAATAATTGCAGATATGAATTTATTTTGCAATTCATAGGATAAGCTATAGTATCATATATGGTAATAATATGAATATGATGCTGTTCCCAGCAATATATTAATATTAATTTTTATTTTAATGTTAATATTAATATTTGTAATGTTATGTTAATTTTCCATACCCACTGAAGGTACCATAGTTGATACCACACTTTATTCAAGCTAAGAGCTGGTGGAAGCTCCTGAAACTCCATCTCCCAAACCCACCATCATTATATTTGTCTTTAAGTACCCACACACTTTTCCCAAGCTAACAACAAGGAGAACACAACTTTTGCAGGCCTGTGAGAGGGAACAAATAAAAAGGATAAAAATTCCTTACAAATTCAATAGACCAGAAACAGAGTAGAAAAGTGTTGTGGATAAAAGAGTTTTTCATATGGACTAGAGCTGCAACCAAATTATTATCTGGCATAGGCCAAATTCATTCTGAAGATGTGTGTAGGAAGACACAATTTTCAGTAAATTGCATTAGAAACTAAGCAGGTGGGTAGATACTTTTTGCTGTTATGCAAGATGATTTAGCTGTCATCTTTGAAAGAGTTCAGGATGGCCAGATTTTCCAATTATATTCTCCCACTGTGTGTAACACACTCTTTTAATATCCTGCCCAACCAAACTCAAAAGCTGTGCCTCTTTCTTTGCTCACTCCCTGCTCTTCTTCAAAATCATCAAAGTCACTAGAAAACTCTAAATGTGACCTGTACTTTCTTATTCTGAGATATTGCTCACTGTATATAAAATCACTTGTTTATCCCCCAGATCAATGAAATTCTCATCTTTTAGACGGCATAAATACCACATTCAAAGCCAACTTTCCAAGCGATGATTCCATTTAGGAATAATCATAGCTTTTGGAAAAAAAAACACTTCTTCATAAATGTACCTAAGCCTTAGAAGATGTTTTATAAGTATAGTGGGAAGGAAATTCTTACCACTGTAGCTATTTGACCTTGGGAAGATTAAGATCTCTGACCTCAGTAATTTCTTTTGCTATATAAGACTAATAATAACTGCCTTGGGATATTGTAAAATTTAGTCAGTGCATGTTATTTAGCGTTTGTTAAGTCTCTGGCATAGATTCTGGTTCATAATGAAAATTCAATGAGCAGTACCAATCAGTAACTTATTATGCCCATAATTATAAGAATTCTTTTATTATGCCTTCTTCCGTAGACAGTTGATTTCTAAACACTAGACACCACACTTTTGAGTTAATCTCTATGTCCTTATCCCTGTTTCAAAATATTTGGAACAGAGCCTTGTATTTAGCAAGCAAGCTTTTTCTTTCATTTCAATAAAATTCACTGAAGCTTATTCAATTAATATTTTAGAAAGGTAATTTCACATTTTAAATAGAATAACAATTGAAAAAATTTTATTTTATGCCATGATAGAAAAAAATATCATTATATAATGCATCCACTAATTTAATTCTGATGTTTCAATATCATCATAAGATATGGACTTGAATAATTTGATGGTTAGCAGATAAAAACATAATGAAATAATTTACTTCATAACAGTAGGATCTGCTTTATAACATGAGATTGTATGCTCTACTATTTTATACAAAATGCATTTAAGTATCAGTTTATGAGACATAAACTGGAAGACACCTTGGAGTATATATAATTCAGTCCTTCTTTTTTATATTTTTATTGATTTTTTTAGTTATACTTAATATCAGGATCATTTTGACATAATTATAAAAGCATGGAATATAATTTGTTCTAATTCAGTCCCTAGTATTTCCCCTTGCCCTCTCCTGCTCCCTGCCCCTGTTCCCTTGCCTCTAATCTGCTGATGTTTCTTCAGTTTACTTTATTTGTAGATTTTTAAAATTGGTGTCTTGTGAATGTACATAATGGTGAGATTCATTGTGTTATATTCATATATGTACCCAGGAAAGTTAAGTCAGATTCATTCCATCTCTCTTCCCTTGCCCTATTCTTTCTCCTTCCCCCTCAATCTCATTCCTCTACTCCACTGATATTTCTTCTATCATGATGGAATTGCCTTACCTTTTCTTTTATTTTTTGTTCCTTATTTTTTAATATCTTCTGCATATCCAAGGTAACACTGAACCTTTAACTTGGCTTATTTGTATTAGCATGATCATCTCCAGTTCCAATTTTCATAATTGCATTCTTTTTATAATTGAGTAATACTCCATTGTATGTGTGTATACATATATTTCTGCAAAAATATATACATATACATTCATAAGTACATATACATTTATGTATGTATATGTGTGTATATTTAGACATATATTTGCTGGTTATGCTATTAAAACATAAAATACATAATGATTTAGAAGGAATCAGTCCAGATATTCAGGATGATCATAATAATTCTACACTAACTTCCTAAAGGTTGCAATTTAACCTGAACTTCACACATAAGAAGGATTTTAATATACCAAGAGAATGCAAAATTACTTCAAGTGTGAGAAATAATTTGTAAAAATGTAGAAGACAAAGGTTTTGTGAGAGGAAGAAGAAGATGTGGTGGGAGAAGGCTCTTTAATAACTCTAAACAAGTGAATGACATACAGTTCAATGCAATTTGTAATGCTCTACGGAACTGAATCATCCTGTTGGTTACATTTAATCAAGAACTATAACTGAACAACATTGAGAAAGGGGCTCAAATTATTGTAATATAGTTTTAGGAAGAGTTATACATGCAGAAGTTTATGGAAAGGTCATAGCATAGAGCTCTGGAGATCATCAGGTATCCTTAATGATAGAATCATGCTCCAACAAAGTTTGCAGCAGTAGAAAATAGAACATGTGAATAACATTACAAAAGAAACTGGAATTCCACAATTAGCTAAAGAGCAGATAAAAGGAGAGAGATGGAGAAAGGAGGAGATCCCAGTTCATGTTTTTGTTTCAGGTTTAGTCAACCTGATATGTTTTCTAATGCCCAAGATGCAAATGCAGTGAAGAAAATCAGATAGATATGAGATACGATGGCCCCTCTTCCCACATACCAACCTTGGGTTGAATTTGGGACAATTCAGTACATTGGTTCAAGAGCCTGAGAGAGAAGTGATGTTAGGAGACAAAATTGAGATGTTATCAAAAGTGAGGGTCAAACCTATATAAAGAATGAGCACTTAAAAGCAAAGAATAGAGCACAATAAGTGCAAGGATCCAAAACAGATGCTTAGCAAATACGTACAACTAGCTGGAGGAAGAAACAAGAAAATCCAATAAAAAATGAAAACCTTAAATGGAGTATGGGGTGGAGGAATAGAACTAGATATACTCAGTTCTATAAAGGGAGGACCATAAATCCTGATGCAGTCGGAGAGGTAGTCCCCCACATCCACGTTTATCAACTTCAAAATGCTGGTTCTTGTGTCAGGATGTATATCTGACTGAAAATTTTAAGTTTTGCATGAAAAGGCACTATGAAACGTTTAATACAGAACACTTAAGTTATCATAGATTAATAATCCTCAGAAGAAACACAAGTGCATTGAAACCTGTCATTTAAAGAAGTTTCTGAGTAAGAGTGTCTCCTGAGAACTTGTTATACATTTCCAAATTTTCTATTCCTGTGAAACCCCTGCTGTATCAGAATTTATGAGTAAGTCACAGTTTAGGTTTATTGTCTGTCTCAGTAAAAAGCCTATAATAATATGGTTTAAATACTCTACATATGTTAATAAATCTAGATACCACCACCAATGAAGGAGCTACATATAATGTTGAATGAGGTTTGAAAAGAAAGTGTATTCAATCAGAGGCTATTTAAATGAAAATCTGAAACTTTTCAATATTGCCTTCAACCACTCCCTGACTCAAAGATTAATAACATTTGAATCAGACTGAATCATATACTACTAATTCAGATGCACAACTTAACTCACAATTGTTTTTTTCTTGATTAGAATGAAAGTTGTGTGGGATATTGTTTTATTTTTCTTTCTTTCCAAAGAGCTAATGAATCAGTTTAGATTGCAAGTGAGTCATGATGAACTAGTTGGATAACTTTAAAGAATTCACTTTTTCTTACTTTCTTTTTTGAAACTTTATGTTTTTATTAGTGAAATCTAATAATATATGATAGTGGGATTAATTGTGATAAATTCATATATGCACATAACAAAATTTGTTCCAATTAATTCCCCAGTACTTCACCACCACCCTCTTTTCCCCTTTCAATACTTTCTGGTCTTCCTTTTATTTATTTACACATACATTTTTCATTGATACATTATAATTATACATAGATGTGGGATTTATAGCAACAGAGTCATACATGCATGGAGCATAATTTTGCCAATTTTATTCCTCAATGTTTCCCCTTTCTCTCTTGTCTTTCCCTCCCCTTTAATCTCCTACCTCTACTGATATCTATTCTATTTTCTTGAGATCCTCCTTTGTTTCTTTTCTCTCTAGCTTTCAAATATGAGAGAAAACATATGACCTTTGACTCACTGAGTCTGGCTTATTTCATTTAGAATGATGTTCTTCAGTTTCTATAACAGTGCAAATCACAATAACCAAACAATGGGTCAGCCAAGGGTCCATTTGTCAACAGACAAATGGATAAAGAAAAGGCAATATATATATATATATATAAAACAAAATAAATATATATATATATAACAAAATAAAATATATAATACATAATAAATTATATATAATACATTATATATATGAGTCCTTTTCAGCCATAAAGAAGAATTAAATTTTTTAATTTTTCTTCATTCCTGTCTTGTAAAATGAGAGGACTGAACTGGATGATCTAAAGACACTTTTATCCATATATGAATACACCATAGTGAAACTACATCACATACAACAACAAGCCTGGATCCTAATTAGAATAAGTTATACTCCGTGGATGTATGATATATTAAAATACATCTTACTGTCATGCATATAAAAAGAACAAATAGAAAAGAATCTTTTACCATTAAAAATTAAATAGTTTACAATTTATTAAATTGGGACAATAACATGTTTCTTTTCAAATCCTCTTTCATTTCACTTTTCACAAATTTATAACATAGATATGGAAAAGATATGGATTTGGGGTCTGTAATATGGATATGAGTAAAAAGTTAAATGTAGCTGTATGGTGGTACACACCAGTAATCCCAGTGGTTGGGGAGGCTGAGGTAGGAGAATTGCAAGTTCAAAGCCAGCCTCAGAAACTTTGTGAGGTCCTTAGCAATTTAGTGAGAACTTGTCTCAAAATTTAAGAAATAATAATATAAAGGGTTGAGGATGTAGTTCAGTGTCGAAACACCCCCAGGGTTCAATCCCTGGCACAATAAAAAATAAATGTAAGTATTAGATGTAAGAGAAATAGATTTTTTTAAAAGTAAATCTGTGGGAAACTTGAAGACAAATATAGATATATTCCATGTGGAAAAATAAGTACAAAGCTTCATGAAACATAGGAAGGTAAACATTCTGCCTTTAAGGCAGAAAAGCTTTTACAAGAGAGAGAGAGAAGAACAGATGTTTGTTTAGCTCAATGACAGTAAGTAGTATGTGTGCTTCATGCAACAATTCTATAGAAATTTTAATGCTTCATATAAGAAGTAGAGATTTTTAAGCACTCATGGAATAGCCACTCAAATATGGGTATGTTTTATTCTTGTTTTGTTTTCCCTAGCAATTGCAGGCCTCAGCAATTACCCAAAAGGGGCAGGATAAACAACAGCACATCCTCAGGCTACAAGACAGATAGCCCTAGGATTTCTCTTTTATAGAGCCAAAAAAGTGTATATTTGAGCTTATTATCTGAACATAATCAAAAAAATATATAACTTATATAGGTTTTCCAAGTTCAATCTTCACAATTGAATGAAAGAAGAAATCAAGACAGAATTAGACTGCCATCATTCTTTGACATATATAAGGAAATGCTTCTAGTAAAAGGGAAAAACAGTGTGAAATACTGCTAATAATTAAAAAGTACAAACTAAAATAAAGTGCCATTTATCAAATGGACTACATTTCGAAAAACACTGATAATGGCCGAGGTCAGCAATGTGTTGAGAAATGGGTGCTGTCATACATTACTGATAGGACTTTAAAACTGCAAATGTTGGTTAGAGGGCAATTTGGCAAAAACTCACAAACTTAAAACACATTGTGCCTTTAACTGAAAAATCCCACCGCTGGAAATTTCTTCTACTGATATATATANTATAAAAATTTTATATATATATATATATATATATATATATATATGAATGAACAATGATGTTTGTTGCCATGCTATGTTTTCATTACTCTTTTTTCTCTCATCCTCTTTCCCTCTTCACTAACATAGCATGTCTATATAATGATAGAACTGGAAGAGATATTAGATACTCTAGTATCTGAAATTATGGAGCAATTGTGCTCTTTGCCCATGAGCTGAACACTTCTCAGAAGAATATATACATTAGATCAACAAATATATGAAAAAATTCAACATCTATAATAATCAGAGAAATGCAAATCAGAACTACTTTAAGATTTCATCTCAATCCAGTCAGAATGGCAGTTATCAAGAATACAGACAACAATAAATGTTGGTGAGAATGTGGGAGAAAAGGCACACTCATGCATTGCTGATGGGACTGCAAACTGATGCAGCCAAGGAAAGCAGTATGGAGATTCCTTAGAAAACTGGGAATGGAACTACCATTTGACCCAGCTATCCCACTCCTCGGTCTATACCCAAAGGACTTAAAATCAGCATACTACAGGAACACAGCCATATCAATGTTCATAGCAGCTCAATTCACAATAGCTAGAAGAAGCAAACTAGATGCCCTTCAATAAATGAATGGCTAAAGAAACTGTAGTATATATACACAATGGAATATTACTCAGCATTAAAAGAGAATAAAATCATGACATTTGCAGGTAAATGGATGGAGCTGGAGAGTATCATGCTAAGTTAAATAAGCCAATGCCAAAAATCCAAAGGCCAAATGTTCTCTCTGATAAGTGGATGCTAATTTGATACAGGGAGTGGGAGGCATGGGAAAAATGGAGGAACTTTGGGCAAAGGGAAGGGAGGGTAGGGAGGGTGCATGGAGCAGGAAAGATAGCATGAGATGAACATCATTACACTAGATACATGTAAGACTGCACATAGGGTATGACGCTACATCATGTACAGCCAGAGAAATGAAAAGTTGTTCTGCAATTGTGTACAATAAATGAAAATGCCTTTTGATGTCATGTATACATGACATTTAAATTTTTTTTTAAAAAAATGGCATAATAAAAGGCTACTAAGAAAGCAAATAGGTAACCAGGCAACAGTAGTGATAATATCCTAACATGAATATGAGAGAGATCATGCAGGAATGGGTTACTTCTGCTTCAACTGTGTTCTTAAATATACAGCAGAAGTTAGGTTAAGTGTCTTCTGGAAATTAGCATAGAACTTTTCTATACCCGTCTTGGACAGAAGTGTATCCATACTGGAAGCGTGTAGCATTTTGTTCCTATAAGACTGCCAAAATCTGAGCAAAAAAAAAAAAAAACGTAATGTAGAAATATCATAAAATAGGCAGAATAAGATCTGTGACTTGATTCTAAGGAAAACAAATAAGGTGAGGTTTGATTGGGAAATTCTCTACATGGAACTGTATGGAATCTGGTGGTAGGGGCTAGTCTCTCTCCTCTTTTCTTTCCTTATCTGTAATAAGGAGAAGGAGACTACTCTATACAATAATTTTTATTTTTACACACTTGGTCATATTAGTTTGAAAAGCTGCCTTGGTGTGTATTTCTGTTTGTTTTAAAATTAGGCTCAACTGTCAAGAGGAAGGGGGCCCAAGGGAAGTAAAAGAATAGCAGTTGTTTTAGAGTTATGGTATCAAGTCTTTGTATTAGTATTTTAAAAGGACTATTTCAGCTATAAATATAAAATGAATGTAAGCATTATGAGCAGCATGCTTTTGAAGACTCCAGAAGAGATGAAGAATGGGTTCGTTTTAACTCTGAGGGGTGTTTGTGCATGTATATCACCCTTCCTCCATGCTCAGGCCTGGGCAGCTAGACCACCACAGGAGTGTGCCAAAACCAACCTTGAATTCATAATGTTAACTTCAAGTAACTCTTTCACACTGTCCATTGACCAAAATGTATTTCCAAGGCACATTTCATCTCTTATTCTCTACAGAGGCTTTTTTTTTTTTTCATATTTTATTCCTTCACTTCCAACACTGGCTTCCAACACCTCCTCCCCAAATCTCACCCTCAGTTGATGATGTTGCTTCCTATTTCACTGAGAAGACAGAAGCAATGTGAAGAAACCTTCCACAGCTCCCACCCACCTACTGGCATCTGTACCCACAGATTCCTCCACCTTCCTGACTGATACCTTAGGTAAACTGACTACAGTCCCAACTAAGGCATCTCTTGTGTAGGGGTTTCCATTGTCTCTGTGACTCCAAGCATCAGTTCACAAACTCCCCAGGCTCTCTCCTTACAGAATCCAATCAAGCCTCTGCCCTTCCTAGTTGATAATCCTCATCACCATACAAGCATGCTATAAGAAGAAAGAAACAACAAAGCAACCTTTCTCAAATCCAGTACTCCTGGCAAATTATTCTCAGTTTATTCATTTCTTTTTACCTCAAAAGTACACAAAAGTAGAGAAAGATAGAGTTAGTATTCACTGACTAATCATTTCTAATTTCTCATATATATATATATATATATATATATACACACACACACACATATATATATATAAATATATATACATGATATATATATATATATATATATATATATATATATCATGTATATATATTTTTGTTACCGTTATTCCTTTAAGACTGTCAAAATCATCAGTGACCTCTTCATTAGTAAAGGCAATGAAGTCTTCATCTTAGTGTATCAGGAGCTTTGGAAGTAATTGAAGGTGCCTTCCTCCCTGACACACCATTACTTGAATTCCAGGGTACCACACCCACTTGGCTCTTCTCCAAATGGCTGCTGCTTCTCAGTCTCCTATGACACTCCTTTCATCTCCCAACCTGATCACTGTCACAAGCTCCAGGGCTCAACAATTGGGGCTTTCCTTTCTTTATAAATATTCCTGATGCTTATTAATCTTACCCACTATCATGATTTTAAATATCAGGTATAGGCTGATACCCCCAAGTGTACATTTTCAATCTGGATATCTTCCCCTAACTCCAATAATTTATATCATGTATCTATTTTCTTTATATTTCTATTGGTCTGAAACAATCATGCCCAAATTCAACATTCCCAAATAAACCTTCTGATATTTGTTCCCAGACCAAATTCATCCATAATTTTCTCTCCTCAATTTATGGAGAAAATCCTGGATCCCCAAATATTGACCTATCTCTCCCATAATACATTTAATCCTTTTTTCAAAATATGCCCTGAATCTAACCATGGCTCACCACCATCAACACTACCACCACATTTTACAAGTTACTGAATTGATCTCTACTGTCAACATTACTTAACACAATGACAGGCTTGAGTTTAGGGCTGGAAACACATAAGCCAGATGATTTAAAATGAAAACCAGCTGATTACTTCTTTGCTTAAAACCCCTTATTCAATGAATTCCCATTTGACCCAGAGGAAAAGCC
The DNA here is from genome assembly GCF_001458135.2 of Marmota marmota marmota. NCBI lineage: Eukaryota > Metazoa > Chordata > Mammalia > Rodentia > Sciuridae > Marmota > Marmota marmota. Next base: position 37,891,372 of record NW_026000174.1, on the reverse strand, counting down.
TTACAAACAAGCCATACAGTGCCTGAGATAATCTTGCTTGACTTTGCAGATATTAAGACATAACTCTTTGTGGGAAGTTTTTCATGCTCCTCATATTTCTCTGTAGTAGGGTACACTAGTATTCTCCCTTTTCTTGGTGAAAAAAAAATCTAGTTCATCTGAGTTGTTTGAGTGTCTAGTATGGTAAACAAATGAACAAAAAGTGTTTAGAATGTTTGATTCAGCATTTTTTTCTTTCCTTTTCATTTTGGTCTGTTCTCTCTTTTGCCATGTGGCATGGGTACCACCACCCCTGTGTGGGTTGCCTGGGATTTCCTGGATGTGTCAGTCACTGTGTGGGTAGATCTCAGATTCAGAACAAGAAGACAAAACATCATTGTGATATATTTTAGTTCAATTCTAGCTTTTGTCAGTTAAACAAATAACCATTTAATCTCCATTCCTCATTCTTTAGTATTCTATACCTAAATTGCTCAGAATCCAGGGAGGAAAGAGAGAAATGTTCTCTATTGAACCAGTTAAAATACAAACATGTTCAAAGATTGAAATGCTAGTTTGAAAGCTTCCCACATTTGCAGATAAAGTCTGCAGGCAGGAGATGTGTAGTGGAAAAAATGGGGTTCTGGTGTCATGTTTTGGTTCCTAATATCACATTTGTCACTTAACTTCTCTCAGCCTCCTTTCCAGATCGAATGGTGTGAATAATGTCTCCTTCTATCATACTAAGTGAAGTAAGCCAACCCCCCCAAAATAAAAGATTGAATGCTTTCTCTCATATGTGGAAGCTTACCCACAACAATGGGGCGGGGGACAGAAGTTCAGTGGATTTGACAAAAGGGAATAAAGGGAAGGGGTGGGTGTAGGAAAAGGAAAGACAGTGGAATGAATCTGACATAGTTGTCCCAAGTACCCATATGAAAACATCACAGTGAATCTCACCATAATGTGCATCCATAAGAAATTAACTTAAAATAAAATAATTACTATAGGTAAATGGCAGGAAGATCAACAGAGGGAAGGGAGCGGATGGTGGGGAAAGGGAAGGGAAGGAGAGGTACTGGAGTCTGAATGAGATTAATCTATAGTCCATGCTTGTATAATTATGTCAAAATGGACTCCACTGCTATGTATAACTAAAAAGAATCAATAAAGAAATAAATGATATACATGGAGTGCCTAGAATAGAACCTAGTACAAATGTAAATTCAGAGAGAATTGTTGTCTTTTTCTTTCATCAATAACCCATTGAAAAATATTTGAATCAAGAAGAAAAAGTTGTTTATAGGCTATAAAATATGGAGTGATAGAAACAACATTTTATAGTCTATTTGGGAGGAAAAGCAAAATAATTTATCTTCTTTTGAAACTGAAGTATAGGACTGAATATAAACAAACAACAAAGATAGTCAATTTGTCTGAATTGACTACATTAGCTGATGTGGGTGGAGTAAGAAGACCCTGTATTCAACCAGCTCCTACTTGTGTTCTGCATAGTTAAGAGCACTTAGGGTTCATTCTTATATGACAAGTCCAAAAATGTTTGTGTTGGAACAGTGACACTCACTGGTTAGTTCTGATACTGAAAGAAAAACTCACTGCTAAAATCTTGCCTGATAAAAGAAAATTTACAATGATCTTCATAGATAGTGGCATGGTAAAAAAGAGATAAAAAGGAAACACTAAAATTCTAGGTGATACAAATAAATTCACATAAAGGCACATCTGGAATAGTCAACGTAACCAGGTACGTTTGGTCAGGAGAAGCTAGGATGTAGCAGCCAGCAATCAGTATCTTCAAATTGGACTAAATAATCTCCTAAATTACCTCCTAAACTGTACCTTGTAATATTTGACTGAACATAATTTTAAGAGTTATGCAGTTAAAAAATAAGCTGTGTTGAATGTGGCTCCATAGCTCGAGGGGTAATCGAAGTGAATTTCTGAGCAAACAGTAATTAGGGTAACTCTAGAGAAGATGCATACATAGTGTTAGGAATTGTAGATAATCTCTAGAAATGTTCCAACTTCAAATTCCTGATATTCTAAAGCTCAGAGTGAACCTACATATATGTGTATTGGAAGCTTAATGGTATCTCTGGCTCGTGTAATATACACATTATGAAAATCTTGTATTATTGTTAAGGCCTTGTTGATTTTGGAAATGTGATTGCTTTTCAAACCAGTGCCTTTTATATCATTCATTGGTGATAATTACTTACTGTAGAGAGAACTAACAGAAGCAACTACAAGTTCTCAGCTATGAGATGGTATTCTGTCACTCAATATAAAACAGTGAGAAAGGTTGATCTCATTTCTTCTCATAAGCCCTAGCCTCAGTAAAAATTTCGAATCTTATGGTAAAACTAATATCAAGTTTATGGAGGTAATCAATCTGTGAAACTGATAGAACTCTACAATGAGATCATAATAACTTTTTTCCTCTCCCCTTTAAATGGGTAGAAGAGAGACATGATTTGAGTGTCAATGAGTTAAATATGTTACATAATATTAGGCAACCGTCAAAATATTAAACGTAGGGTCAATTAATCTAGAGCCAGGAAGAGACATCACATCTCACATAGACATTTTCTCGTTTTAGAAAAGTTTACCTTCTGAGACTCATAAAGCAACTGCTAACTTGCCCAAGGCAGTATGGTTTTAATGAACCTCATTCTTATAATAAAAGCTTGTCTGCCTTAGGTACCAAGATTATTTTTACATATACATCACTGCATATAAGATCAGTTGCCAACACAAGAGAAGAAACAGCTTTAATACACACTGCCAACTTATTACAGACACTATTAAACCAATTTGTCTTCATTTCTTTATTGAAAAAGAAATAAAGAAAGTCATACATAGCAGTAACAGCAGTGGCAATCACTGTGTTTGTGCAGGCTGTTCCATTCATCCGTGTCTCCATTTAGCATTGGAGTGTGTTTGATCAAGGGAGAATTTCCAGGCACATGAAAAAAAGTGGTATGACCTTGAGAGCCAGCTTTAGAAAGACAATTCCAAGCAGATTAAAAGGTGAAAAAACAGCTGGAGGTAAAGTCTGAGAGTTAGGCAAATTCTGTTAGACTCTGTTTTCTCAGATTTATTTCCAAACAATAGCATCTGTAAGAACAAATCCTGGAGTTACTTAAAAGTTATCATAACAATACTTAATATAATCTATCATCTGATATAGATATGAGGTGTTCTAGTTCACATTTGTACTTTTTACAGAGAAGCATAACTGTTAATGGCCTTTTATAGAGGTATCAATAGCAGTTTTGCTGCATATATTTAAGCATACCACATTTTAATTTAGTGCTTTTTTATTAGCCATATTGCTCTCTATGAATCTCTTGACTCAAAGTCTTTTGTTTGTTGCTAAATAAAAACAAAACAAATGATGTGTTAGAGAAATGACAGAAACAGAAGGCTGTCTGTTGTTGACATCTCTATTTACTGCCCCAGACATATTTCTGTCTCGAAAGGATATGGGGAAAAAAAAGAAAAAAATTTAATTTTTTTAAAGTTTCAGTATACTACGATAAGTTAAACTACGTTAAGTCACAGACAATCTTTATCAGTGACAGGCAAAGGTAGAACATACCTCACAGAATCAGAAACAACAGGATATAAATCTCGGTTTTGTCAATTTTGCTTTATGACTCTATAGAATTTGTTTACCTCCACTGAGCTTGATTTCCTTGCTTGGAGACTGGTAATGATAATTACAATACTAATGAGAATCATAATATCTAAAATCATGCTATCATTTGTTTTAGCCAATCCAATACATATTCCAGAACAACAAGTGATATGTGACATGTATGTATGCTTTTTATTTGTCAATTAAACTAAAATAAAATTTGGTGAGATCAGATATGGATAAATGGTAGACATGTAGAGGCTCCAGAATAGCACAATGGCTATCAGATTCATGTGGAAAGTATGATCAGAATATAGAAGCATCATTGTATTTTCAGAATGGATCAGTTTCTGACCCCCCAGAGAAAGAGTATATGCTATTATTTTCCAAACCATTGATAACTGTATTTTATTTCCAGGGCCCACTTTACAATCCTATTCTTTCTGCTCCCATTACCCCTTTCTTTTCTGATCAAAAACAAGCACCCTCTTGCAGCCTCCTCCGTCAAATACATAGTCTCACACTGAAGTGCCATCAAAAGCTTGGGGATATGATAAGGTGTCAAGAATATGCCACTTGGGTGAATTATTAAGTCACTTTTAGGACTGGTTCCCTCACCTATAAATTGGTATTCATAACGCTCTCCTCATGGAAGTTTCACAGATAAAATATCTAATGAAAAAATCATATATAAGGGAATCATATGTACAGGGACATGCAAGTAGATCTCTGGAATGTTTAATCACCTTTCTTTCCTCTGGTTCAGTTTCCCCATCTGCAAAATTATGAGTTTGCTCTAGGTATTCTTAAATATGTCTCTTAGTGTAAAAAATTCCACATCCATATTTTTCCATAAAATGATCTTTGCTATTTTATGGAATTTCTCTCTAGATTACAAAATAAAACAGTGAAAATAAGAACATCTACATCAATGAAACTATAAATGGAATTCTTAGACTTACTCTATGTTAAAGCCAAGCCTTTTGAGAGACAAAAGCCACAGAAGCATTATACTTCATGATTTCCTAGCAACGTAAAACCTGGATCCAGGTACAAAGAATAGCAAACATGCTTTGAAAAATCATTCAAGATTAATTAAATGACAGGGTGAGAGAAAGAGGCACAGAGCACTTTTAGTTATTCCTATATTTTCCAACAATATTTTGATAGCATTGCTAGTTTGTTTGGACCCAATGTATCTTTTTACTTAATTGTTTATTTTAGGATGTGAGACTCACTAATGTCACTTTCAACAACCTGTGTCAACCTAGAAAAATGATTTGCCTTTTGAAACATCTTTTTAAAACATGTACTAATTGTAACCATCAAGGAATTTGGATTAAGGTGATGGTGGCTCAGATTTATCACCTTCATTTAAATATATCAAATGAGTTTTCCAAGGGTAATTTTTAATTCTAAAATTATATGATATATAATAGAATGAAATATCCAGTGTTTGAGATAGAATGGAAATAATTTTTAAATTTAATAAAAGTGTCACGTTCTTTGACAGCTTACTTATTGTTCCAGTAAAAATGATATTTTAATAAGCCTTAAATTTCAAACAGTAGAGTTATTCCATAAGCATTAACCAAAGTGTGTTCTTCATTAATTGATTCATAAGCTAAAAAAAAAGTATTAAATACGTACTGTGTTTTATGTGTCGTGCTTTGTAATCGGGAGAAAAAATATAAGACTACATGTTCATCTCAGATTTCATATATATATGTAAATTATTCATTAATGTATAGCATAATAAGAGCCTGTTTTAAATTAAGTACCAGGCCCCAGTGTAAAGAGGAGGGAGTGGTTTTTCTGCTTAGATCAGAGAAGGTTGTAGAAGGAGTGAATCTAGAGGAACTGGGGATTCTTTGTCATAGCTGTTTTGAGAAGGGGAAGTCTTAAATAATGAAAAGTTCTCCGGATTTATGAGGTATGAATTGGCAGAAGTTGTGGGAAGGGGATTTCAGGCAGACTACTCAAAGACTTCAGCAGAAAATAGACCAGACTCTTAGAGAAATGTTGGTAATTTCAGATATTTGAATACAGATTGATGGGGGGTTGGAGAGAAGAAATCGAAGCTAAAGAATATGGAGAGGCCACATTATATAGGGCTTCCCATCCTATTTATTTTGAAGGTATAGTGTGGTTAATTCTAATTCTTCTGAGGCCATGCAAGAAACATTAACGAGATGGGCACTGTGGTGCACACCTGCAGTCACAGTGGCTCCAGAGGCTGAGGCAGGAGGACCATACGTTCAAGGCCAGCCTCAGCAACTTAAAGTGGTCCTAAGCAAATTAATGAGACCCTGTCTCAAAACAAAGATAAATAAACAGATAGATAGATAGATAGATAGATATACAGATAAATGGCTGATGATATGACTCAGTGGAAATCCTTGGCACACACACAAAAAGCAGCATTAATAATTGAACCACATACGGTTGTGGGGTTTAAGAAAATGGACAGCAGCGCTGGGTGCAGTAGCTTGCACCTCTAATTCTAGCATCTCGGGAAGCTGAGGCAGGAGGATCTCAAGTTCAAAGCCAGCTCCAGCAACTTAGCGAAGCACTGAAAACTCAGTAAGACCCTGTCTCTAAATACAAAAAAGCACTGGGGATGTGGCTCAGTGGTTAAATACCCCTTCATTCAATCCCTGGTACCAAAAACAAAGAAAAGAAAAAGGACAGCAGAAAGCATGAAATATTCCATTTTATATTAATATGTATTACTGAAAATGTATAATGGATATATTTTTATTTTAATACAAAATAAAAATAGTTTGGGTAGAAAGGATGTTAAGGATATTAGCAAGTGACAAAAGGTAGTTCATCTGGATCACTATGTTAAACATTATTGTGCTTTCTCTTTTTCTTTTTCTTTTTTTTACTATTAGTTGTTCAAAACATTACATAGTTCTTGACATATCATATTTCATACATTTGATTCAAGTGGGTTATGAACTCCCATTTTTACCCCGTATACAGATTGCAGAATCACATCGCTTACACATCCACATTTTTACATATTGCCATACTAGTGTCTGTTGTATTCTGCTGCCTTTCCTATTATACCCCATGTGATAGTAAGGACTAGTGAACTAGAGAGTATTCTTTGCTTAGCTTCTTTTCATTGTCTTGCTTTATGGTCAGAATGGGTGCTCCATCTAATTTTTCAAGTTTCACATGACTTTGCATGTGAAACTTCCTATCTTCACATATTTATGTTTAATAAATTATTCTTAAAACTACTCTGTAGATATAATATAAGGTCTTACAATAAATTAGAAATATATTTTTAATACCTGGCTTATGCAGATATTAATAAAAAAAGTTCAAGAGATATGCCTAGTTACATTGATTAGCCAGGATGGAATTTATGTGATTGATCTCATTGTCATTGATTATGCTTTAATTCAGAGATACCATAAATAACAAATGAGCATTCATTAATGTGGCTCTCTAAAGATGAAATGGGAAGTGAAAAATGAACATCAGATTTTGGTCAGATTGAGTCAATACTTCTGTTCATTCCTCTTTTATATTCACACAAATACTATTGAATACATTTTGTATTATTTATAATCATATATGAATAATTTTATATATTATGTCTCATTATTCAGGTAATCCATAATGTATTATTATTCATGTATATTTTATTACAATAAAAATAAAAATAGCTTTGATGGTAAGGACATTGAAAATGTTTGTCACTAAAAAAAACAAGTGCATCTGGCTCATTATATTAAACATTATTCTTAGAAGTTAATGTGTGATTTTAGGGTTTGGGGGACAGAGTAAGGGTATATAGATGACTTCTCTTTTGGGACTCCTGGGTTTAAGGAAAGGTGACATCAATGATGGATTCCTGAAGAGGTTTCCCCACCCCCCAACTTTGATTGAAAGTCTTCTAGTATGCCTAAACACCAAGAGAACCACAGAGAGGAGAAACAGAATATGTAAGAAGGATAATCGATTATGCTTAGTATATATTCTCTGGATATCTTGCATGATAAAAATGAATGAATGAATGAATGAATGAATGAATGAATGAAGTGAGTGCTTGAAGAGCTCACACTATTTTCTATTTTGTGGACCAACTTCAGTTGCTATTCAAAGCTTAAATTCATTGCTTGACATTCACAGACTACATGATTCTTAGAACACTCCCTAGGGTCTATCCATGTGCCCACCTATTTTCTTCCCTGTACTATATGTGTAAACACAAAATCCTGAATTTTCCTAGAGGCACATAGGATCCTCAGTCAATGCTTGCAGATACACCAATTGCACAGATATGTAGTCTTCAGACCTTGACAGATATTTCTACTATCCTACTGCAGGTTCCTGCCAGGAGAAGAGTTTCAATCCTAGTGTCATACCATATTGATCTGTTCACTTCACTCTTCTTTTTTCACATTGCACAACAGTGGAATGTGCATTTTCTTCTTTTTAACATTTGGAATGGGGTTCCTTTATACAATATTTTAAGATCCTTCTATCTCTGGCTTATGTGTTATGTCTACCACTCAAATCAAGTAAGGATCAGAGGTCATCAAGGAAAAGATTGTGAGTAGTTATTTTTTCTATGTGAGCTAAATGACAGTTGTGTAGATTTTTTATAGTTTAGTGTGATAGATATTAAGTTTTCCAGTTAACATATATGCATGGTATATCACTAATAATTCTTCTCTCAAATATCTACAAGAAATGTATAAGAATAAGATTAGTCCCCTAATTCCTCAATAAGACTCCTATAGCTCAAGAATTAAAATCAAGAATCAATAAATGGGGTAGATTCAAACTAAAAAGCTTCTTCTCAGCAAAAGAAAAAAATCAGTGAGTAGAATACAAAGCCTACATTTTTGGGAGCAAATTTTAACCACACACACATTGTATAAAGCACTAATCTCTAGGATACATTAAGAATTCAAAAATCTTAACATCAAATAACCCAATCAATAAATGGGCCAAGGAACTGAACACACACTTCTCAGAAGATGAAATACAATTAATCTACAAATATATGAAAAATGTTCATCATCTCTAGCAATTAGAGAAATGAAAATCAAAATTACTCTAAGATTTCATCTCACTCCAGTCAGAAGGGCAGCTATTAAGAATACAAACAACAATAAGTGTTGGCAAGGATGCGGGCAAAAGGCACACTCATATATTGCTGGTGAGACTGCAAATTGGTGCAGCCAATATTAAAACCAGTATGGAGAATCTTTAGAAACTTGCAATGGAAGCACCATTTGACCCCCACTTGTCAGTCTATACCCAAAGGACTTAAAAACAGCATACAACATGGAAACAGCCACATTGATGTTTATATCAGCACAATTCGCAATAACTAAACTAACCTAGAGATGCCAACCTAGAGATGCCTTTCAACAGATGAATGGGTAAAGCAACTGTGATATATACACAATGGAATATTATTCAGCATTAAAAATGAATAAAATCTTGGCATTTGCAGGTAAATGGTTGGAGTTGGAGAACATAATACCAAATACAGTTATCCAATCCTCCCAAAACAAATTCTGGATGTTTTCTCTGATTTAAGAATGATGTTTCAGGATCTCTTATGACTTTGCACATTCGGCATCCTGTAGGCTTCTAGGATTTGGGATTCTGTCTCATTCTTCAAGTCTGGGAACTGCAAATTGGTGCAGCCAATTTGGAAAGCAGTATGGAGATTTCTTGGAAAGCTGGGTATGGAACCACCATTTGACCCAGCTATTCCCCTTCTCGGTCTATTCCCTAAAGACCTAAAAAGAGCATGCTACAGGGACACTGCTACATCGATGTTCATAGCAGCACAATTCACAATAGCAAGATTGTGGAACCAACCTAGATGCCCTTCAATAGACGAATGGATAAAAAAAAAAATGTGGCATTTATACACAATGGAGTATTACTCTGCATTAAAAAATGACTAAATCATAGAATTTGCAGGGAAATGGATGGCATTAGAGCAGATTATGCTAAGTGAAGCTAGCCAATCCCTAAAAAAAACAAATGCCAAATGTCTTCTTTGATGTAAGGAGAGTGACTAAGAACAGAGTAGGGACGAAGAGCATGAGAAGAAGATTAACATTAAACAGGGATGAGAGGTGGGAGGGAAAGGGAGAGAGAAGGGAAATTGCATGGAAATGGAAGGAGACCCTCAGGGTTATACAAAATTACATACAAGAGGAAGTGAGGGGAAAGGGGAAAAAATACAAGGGGGAGAAATGAATGACAGTAGAGCGGGTAGAGAGNGAATGAATGAATGAATGAATGAATGAATGAATGAAGTGAGTGCTTGAAGAGCTCACACTATTTTCTATTTTGTGGACCAACTTCAGTTGCTATTCAAAGCTTAAATTCATTGCTTGACATTCACAGACTACATGATTCTTAGAACACTCCCTAGGGTCTATCCATGTGCCCACCTATTTTCTTCCCTGTACTATATGTGTAAACACAAAATCCTGAATTTTCCTAGAGGCACATAGGATCCTCAGTCAATGCTTGCAGATACACCAATTGCACAGATATGTAGTCTTCAGACCTTGACAGATATTTCTACTATCCTACTGCAGGTTCCTGCCAGGAGAAGAGTTTCAATCCTAGTGTCATACCATATTGATCTGTTCACTTCACTCTTCTTTTTTCACATTGCACAACAGTGGAATGTGCATTTTCTTCTTTTTAACATTTGGAATGGGGTTCCTTTATACAATATTTTAAGATCCTTCTATCTCTGGCTTATGTGTTATGTCTACCACTCAAATCAAGTAAGGATCAGAGGTCATCAAGGAAAAGATTGTGAGTAGTTATTTTTTCTATGTGAGCTAAATGACAGTTGTGTAGATTTTTTATAGTTTAGTGTGATAGATATTAAGTTTTCCAGTTAACATATATGCATGGTATATCACTAATAATTCTTCTCTCAAATATCTACAAGAAATGTATAAGAATAAGATTAGTCCCCTAATTCCTCAATAAGACTCCTATAGCTCAAGAATTAAAATCAAGAATCAATAAATGGGGTAGATTCAAACTAAAAAGCTTCTTCTCAGCAAAAGAAAAAAATCAGTGAGTAGAATACAAAGCCTACATTTTTGGGAGCAAATTTTAACCACACACACATTGTATAAAGCACTAATCTCTAGGATACATTAAGAATTCAAAAATCTTAAGTTCAAAACCCTTCTTGTCCCAAACATTTTGGACAAGGAGTACTCAACCTATGCATCCTATGGGCAGTATAAAGGACAAAAATTGTATTAACATCTCAACAGATAAATATGTATAAATCACTTTACATGTTTTACAATCTTTTTATAACAAGCTACACTAATAAATTAGAATTAGAATATGAATTATTGAATCTAATAAGAGACATTTATGAAAAACCCACAGCTAGCAAGTACATAGTGGTGAAAGACTGAAAGGTATTCAGAAAAGATTAGGAACAAGAAGAGATGTCCATTAATAATTATTTAAATTTACCAGTTAAACTAGTCAAGCAAAAGAAATAAGATATTTTCAGAGTAAAGAGATGTCATTAATACCATTTCCATTTTCCAGTGAAATTAGTCAAGAACAAGAAATAAAATATTTTCACAGTGGGAAGAAGTAAAACTACCCTTATTTACAGACCATTAAACTTTGTAAACTGAAAATTCTACAAATACACTAAGAAATGTTAATATGGTTTATGAATAATAAAAAATTCAGCAGATTTCTAAAACATAATATTGAAAAGATCAATTGTATTTCCACATGCCAGCAATAAATGATCTCAAAATGAAATTAAGAAAGCAATTCCATTTACAATGGCATCAACAATTTTATAATATTTAGCAATAAATTTAACAAAGGATGAATTATCTTTCTGTATATTCAAACTTGTATTCTGAAAACGTCATTATTGTTAGAAACTAAATAAGCTCTATGTAAATGGAAATAAATCTCATGCTCTTGGATCTGAAGACAATACTGTGAAGATGGCAATACTCCCAAACTGACCTCCAGTTTAAACACAATCTCTATCAATATTTTAGCTGGTATTTCTATTGTTCTTGTTTTTTATTTTTATTTATTGTTATTGTTGTTCTTGCAGAAATTAACAAGTTAAAATTCTTAAATACAAGGAACTCTGAAAAGGCAAAATAATCTTGAACAATAAGAACAATTTGGCAGACTCACACTTCCTGATATCAAAACTTAGTAAATCTATAGTAAAAAGCAATAGTGATCAAGACACTTTAGTATTGACATAAAGATAGATATATAAAATTAAGAGTGTATAATTTCTCCCTTATTTTAATGGTCAATTACAGTCAACAAAGATGTTAAGACAATTCAATGGCTAAAGAATAATCCATTAAAACAATGCTTGAACAACATTGAAAGAATGAGAGTCAATCTCTTCCTTATATAATAGCATAGGGGTAAACATAAGAAAGCCCTAAAGCTACATAACATTTAGAAGAAAACTTTGGAATACATTGTTGTGATCTCAGTTAGACAATGATTTCTTACATAAAACACTAAAAGCACTAGTAACAAAAGGGGATTAGACAATGTTGACTTCACCAAAATTAAAAACTTTTTCATTTCAAAGCATATCATCAGGAAGTTAAAACATAGTGCACAGAATGGGAAAAAACATTGTAAACCATGTATGTGTTGAGAGTTATGTACTATTTATATAAATAACAATTACGATTCAACAAGAAAAAGACAAATAGCCCAGTTGACAAACAGATGTTTTAGTCATCTTTTGTGATACTATGACTAAAAGACCTGACAGGAACAATTGTAGAGCAGGAAATATTTATTTGGGGGCTCACAGTTTTAAAGGTCTCAGTCTATAGATAGCTGACTCAGTTCATCTGGTCTCAAGATAAGGCAGAACATCATGGCAGAAGAGTATGGCAGAGGGAAGCGCCCAGGCAGGCTCACCAGGAAGCCAAGATACAAAGTATGTACCCCAAAGCCAAGCCCCCAACTACCCATGGCATCCAGCCACATCCTACAGGCTTTCAGTTCCCACTCAGTTAATCCCTATTAGGGGACTAGTTCACTGGTTGGGTTAAGGCTTCATGACCCAATCATTCCACCTCTAAGCCTTTTTGCATTGTCTTACACATGAGTTTTTTTGCAGACACATCTTATCTAAACCATAACAACAGACCAAAAATTTTAATAGACAAATCTACAAAGAAGATATGTAAGTGACCAATAAGCATCTGTGAGCTATAACAGAATTAAAGATTAAAGGAATGAAAACTAAAGTCACAATGTTTTATCATCTCCTAGTAGACTTTAACCAGAAAGTATAAGCAAGGATATGGGGAAATTGGATTCCTATGCTTTACTGGTGGAAATGAAAACTGACAATGGTTTTGAAAAAATATTTGGCAGTTCTCAAAAATATTAAAATGGCGTTATATATGATTAACAATTCTACTGTAGTTAAGTAAATTAAAAATTTACATTTTTGCAAAATGTTAGGCACAAATGTTCATAGCAGCATTATTCATAATACCCCCAAAGTGCAAAGAACTAAATATACATTAACTAAATGTATGCCTAAAGTGTAATAGAGTCAGCCTTCTGTGTCTTCAGATTCTGTAACCATGTATTTAACAAACTATAAATAAAAAATATTCAAAAATAAATTTGCATCTACATTGAACATGTACACATATTTCCCCTTATCATTATTCCGTGAATAATACAGTATAACATCTATTTACATATTTGTAAGGGCTGACTTAAGGTATAAGGGAGGCTGTGTGTAGGTTATATGTAAAAACGATGCCATTTTATATGACACTCGTGTATTTACGGATTAGGTTGTCAATGGGGAACTAATCCCCTCTGGACATCAATGATGACTGCAACATTTGTGTATGTAAAAGTGTAGTGTGTAATATTGCATGTATAACATTTATATACATATAATGTGTAACATTTGTATACAACATATAAACAAGTATATTTTACGTATATTTTACATATATCTTACACAACGGAATGTTACTTGTCAGTAAAATGATTACTGGATTCTTAACTCACAAATTCTCTTGGTTTCACATTTAGTGTAGTTTCTTTATGCAGCAAGAGATAACTGGAACAGACCCAATATCTAATCTGATAAAGATCCTTTTAGCTCTACTTTCACAAGATATCCTGATTCTGTCCATCTCTTATTTCTACCCTCATTGCTCTCCTAGACTCAGAACCCATTGTGTTTCATCTAGCCAAATACAATCAACTTTTAATTATTCTGTCTGCTTTTACTTTATTATTTATTCCCTGCATAGGAGCCATACATTTTAAAAGTTAATCAGATAATAATTCCACTTTATTTAAAATTTCCACTGATTTCCCACTGCAATTAGTATAAAACTTCTCATAAAGGGAGCTGCTAATGATCCACGCTTACCTCTCTCTCTGATCTTGTCTCCCACCACTTGCTTTGTGTTCCACCCATATGTTCTTCCTGAAGTCTCTGGAGCACTATAAGATCATACCTATTCCAGGGTCTGTTTTCTTGTTGTCACCTTTACCTGGAACACTTGTCCAATTCTTGACTGACAGTCTTTGTCATTATTCAGACCCCTGCTTTATTAAGAGAGACTTTCCTTGGCCACTCTAAGTGAAATTGCTTCTTACGAGTTAGTTTTCTCTATGCCCCAAATCTATTACACTTGTAAAATAGTATTTATTAGAATCTAATTTATCTTATGTTTCTGGTGACTTTATTATTTCTCTCCTATTAAAATACAGTGTCTATAGAATATTACTCAGCAATAAAAGATAATAAAATCATGGCATTTTCAGGTAAATGGGTGGAGTTAGAGAAGATAATGCTAAGTGAAGTTAGCCAATCCCAAAAAACCAAATGCCAAACGTTTTCTTTGATATAAGGAGCCTGATTCATAGTGGGGTAGGGAGTGGGAGCATGGGAGGAATAGATGAACTCTAGATAGGACAGAGGAATTCAAGGGAAAGGGTGGGGGCATGGGGTAATTAATGACAGTGGAATGTGATAATCATTACTATCCAAAGTACAGGTATGAAGACATGAATTGGTGTGAATATACTATGTACACAGAGATATGAAAAAATGTGCTCTATATATGTAATAAGAATTGCAATGCATTCTGCTGTCATATATAAATTAAAAAATTTACATAAAAAAGAGCCCACCCAGTCTGGAGGGAGGCAGATCTAGGAAGTTTTTGCAGAAAGGGACATTAGAAACAGTGAGTCAGATGAAGGGTGTTGGGCCAGCAGGAAGACAGAAGTCACATTCAAGGCAGAAAAGGGAAAGTCCAAGCCCAGGGAGAGGGAGCAAATAAATAAATAAATAAAATACAGTGTCTATTAAAAAAAAAAAAAAAGACCTGTATTCTTAGGATTTGAACCATTGCCTGACAGACAATAGGTACTGCATAGTTATTGAAAGGATGCAATATTACATAGGACTTACCTATATAAGTTCAATAATAAAAGCTCCTAGATAACAGATTAGAGTATTAAACCTCTTGGTTGTTTAAAAATTATGTGTTAGATAGTGTGCCAGGTACATGCAATAATGTTCAGGAAAGACTGGGCTCTTTTCTGCTTGTGCATATATTAAAATATAGTGGCATTTTTTAGTCACTCTTTAAATTCTGCTTCTTTGTATCTTTGAATTCACGTAAAGGCATTTCAAATATCCATGGACCTAATTTTACCTATGATAGATAGTATCACAAAAATCGGGTGGGCAAAATTGTGTTTCTACTAATTTATAACATTTTTGTCAGCTTATAAACTTCTTTTTGTTGAAAATTTGAATGTCTACATTCCCAATTTCCATGAAAAAATGGTTTAAGTTGAAATTCTTTAGTAGATTTTGGTGCAAAGATAATGTCTCTGAAAAGATGAGTTGGGACTATTTCCTGATTGTTTCAACAATCCAAGAACTTCTATAGGATCCAACAACAATGAATATTGCCAAATGAACAGAAAGGGCCCTGGCATTTAAGCAGCTCTGTGTCTATTTTGGAGAACAACCCGCCCACATTGCCTGATAACCTTGCTGCTTATAGCAGCGTGCTAACAGCAATATTGGCTTTATACCAGACCTATTGAATGGTAATCTGTATTTTCAAAGATCCCAAGGTGATTCCTGTATATAAAGGTTCAGGAAACAATGCATTACCTAGTGATTATCAAAATTCACTGTTCATTGTAAACTCCTGGGAAACTTAAAAAAAAAATCATTAATGCCTGGGTTTCAATTCCAGCAATTCTGATTTAACTATATGCTTGAGCATCTGAGATTTAACTATTTTTTTCCAAACGATTTTGCTGTGCAACCAGAGATCAGAATCACTAAGCTTAGTACTGACAAGTCCTAAGTCTTTATACAAAAACACTCATTTGTTTCCTGTTCCCTGAACATAAAAATGTTGAGATAAATCAAAAGCAAATCTTTTGCAATTGGGAAAGTTTCTGTCCCAGATTTTGTTGTCATGTGTTGTTTTCAGAGCCCCCTGATCTTTCCCGCATTGTAATTTTCAGGATTTGGAGCATTAACCTGCTTATTTCCAGATGGAAAAGGAAAGCTTTTCAGTAGGCTGAGCTAATGGCCATCTGTTAGGATGGAACCCAGCCTATTCAAAGGTGATATTTGCCACATTGTCTGATGTCAGGAGGCAACAAATGAAATCTTGAGACCTTCAGAACACACAACACCTTATGTGTTAGGTCCCCTGGAGGAAGGCATTCCCAAATTAGAAACACAAGCTTTAGTTGGAAGGACTCATGTGCTGACACCTTAGGGAATCTACTGTGAGTGATGCCTTTATCACTGGTACCATACTGTGGGCAGCTGATGCTAATGTCCTAATGAGTTTCACAAGTCAGCACAGGACAAAGGGAAGGGACATTCCAGGGTGGCCTCATCATACACTGTGTCTGAATCTGACACTTCAAGCATAAGGAAAATGATTAAAGAAGTTTCTATAGGCAAAGTGATTAGCACAACAACTGGCACATCCAATCTTCAGGAATGTGTGACCTTAGAGAAAAAAACAAAATAGACTGGGAAATCACATGTACAGGGTTACTTTTAACTGTTGAAAAATATTTAGTGAATAGTCACTTAAAATAAGTATATCACATTAAATCGGACCCAATACAATTTTTATAAAGACCTTCAAATAATAACAATGAATTCTATCAAATTTTATATAATATGACTTAATTACTGAAGCACTTTTAGCTTCTCTCCCCTCCACAGTTTAAAATTAGATGCTTTGTTGCCAAATATGAAAATGATATTTTTTTTTTTAAATTCATTCCACATTCTTTCTCCCCAAAAGCTTTTAGATCAAGATTTCAGGCTTTTGTACAAATATGCATACAATCTTGTAAAGGATAAATAAGGGACCTTACAAATAATTATAATTAAGTCGGGGAGTAAGAAATAAATACAAATTTTGCCATTGTAATCAAAACTACTGTGTAGAATAAGCTCTTAAATTACATTCTATTTACAAAGATGAGTATATTTCTGTAAGCATAGTTGTGTTGAATAAAGTTTTAAGAAGCAGAAAAATAATGAAATAATAAAGTGGAAATGAAACACATTGTGGTAGCTCCCTCTAGTGGAATTTCTTAAAGCAAGACAATGCTAACAGAATAGTTCTGTATACGTAGGCTTGAATGGATATTTAGACAAACTCCAGACCAAATAGTTAAAAACTCCATGAGAGGAAGAAACATCAGCATTCAAAATGGGTATTTCTTAATATAATGGATTTATGAAGAAGATGGTTAAGATTCATCCATCTTTTCTTAATTGAGTGGAGTAATTGTGACTTTTATTTATTTTTCATTTTTAGTGTTTTTTTTTTTAAAATTGCACATAACATTAGGATTCATTTTGACATCATTATAAAAGATGGAATATAATGTGTTCTAAATCAGTCCCTAGGACTTTCCCTTCTTCTTACCACTTCCCATGCCCCATCCCCTTCCCTACACTGATCTTTCTATTTATTGTAGGTTTTTAATTTTTTTTATTTTAATTAGTGCTGTGTGGATGTACATGATAGTGAGATTCACTGTGTTATATTCATATATGTACATAGGAAAGGTAGGTTAGATCCATTCCACTGTCTTTCCCTAGCCAACCCTCCTTTCTTCCCTCCATTCCCCTGTGTCTATTCCACTGATCTTTCTTCTATTCTTCTTCTTTTTAAAATTCCTCCTCATTATTTTGTATTATTTTCTGCATATCAGAGAAAATGTTTGACCTTTGACTTTTTGGGACACTCGAGGGACCCAGAGGAAGTCAATAAAGCTCTTTCCTTGTCTACCATCTTATATATACACTGAATACAAAAACAGTTCTCTAAGTTGCTGTATATACATCATAAACTAAGATAATCCCATTTCTCCTTGATTTTTCTCCACATCAATTAAAGAGCACAGCATCTGGGAGTGAAGTTTTATTTCTCTTTTCTTCCTTACTTGGTCTCACACTCAACTCACCAGCAGTTGTTCTTTATTTGCTCAGATTACACCTCTGTCTGGGCTCTTTCCTACAAACTGTGTGGCCACACCCTTCTCACCCTTACTATTGATGTTGCCTCCTGACTACCCTCCTGCTTCTCTCTCTTGCCTTTGAAAACTCCATGTTGTACTCTGTAGACTGAGTGAAAGATACATGTCCACCTCAGAGCCAACCTGTAAATTGCTTCCCAGTGCATGTAGAACACTCCCCTCCCTGGTCTCCAAAGCCCAGCATCCACAATCACTGTTCCACACTGTTTTTCTTTCAGTTCCCCCCAAAGTAGGTCACAGTATTTCAAGCCTTGGAGATTTTGCAATCAACTCCCTGACTACACTGTTTTCATATAACTGAGTATATCTTACCTTGAATGTCTTGACTTTAATGAACTTTAGAGATTCAAATATCTGTTGTCTCTTTCATCTTAATTTCTCTTCTCATAGCATCATATTTTTTTCCTGCAGAGCATTCCTTACAATTTCGTGAATGGACCATTAAACAAACATTAGAATTTAAAGCTGTAGGTTTCTCTTTGAACATCAGATTACTATACTCTGGAGAATTGGTGTTAAGTCCCTATTTTTATGAAATTGCTTCTCATAAACCCCTCTTTTTAAATGGCAATCCTTATCTCTTTCTAGAAACATATGTGTGCTATTAGTTTTTGTTCTACTAGAAATTATGGTGACTCAGTGTTGTGCTACTAGTTAGATGCTTCAAGTAATCAGCTAAATATGTGGTGTTTCTGCCCAGGCTTGCAAAGAAAATTTACAGTGAAGCTGCTAAAACTTAGGTCCAGAATCCCTCAGTTTTCCTAGACTTTCCAAGACAAATATGCACTCATTGCCATTTTTTTTGCAAGATATAGTTAAACTAACTAGTTTAGCAGACTAATAAATGGAACCATTTCAAAGAGGGTTCCAGGGTTGGGGGTATAGCTCAGTGGTATAGTGCTTGCCCAGCACCTGCAAGGCTCTGGGGTCAATCCCCAGTACCCACCTTGTTCTCCCCGCAAAAGAGGGTTTCAGAATATTCACAAGAAAATGAAAAATGTTAGGACATCACACAGTCAATACATGAAAATAAATTCAAAGAATACTTGCCATATTGACAGAAAAATGAAAATCTTGCAGGACAATAGCAATAAGTAGTTAAACAAAACAAAACAAATCTAAAAGTAATAATAATGATGAGGTAAAATACACCATCCACAATTTTAGAGTAAGTAATGATTTGTCTTTCAACTGTTTTCTGTAGAAAATGTTACAAAAACACATTCAAATGAAAATTCAAGGAATATGTGCCCAAAATATAAGAAATAGAGAATTGCAATAAGCAGTGACTTAGGATGTATCTTATGTTAATTTTTTCTCAATTTGTGATATGTTTTAGTTCTTGTGATAATTGAGACATCATCAGTAGATGAACAGCATTGTCACTTACATTTTCAAGTGAAGTTTGGGAAAGTGAGTTTACAAATTTTTTTTCTAACACCCTGAAATGCAACTTGATGGTGTAATAGCAAAGTGAAATTTAGGAGAAAAGAATTCTTTTGAGATTCAAAGTAATGAAATCTCAAGTCATGCTTCACAGTTCCTCTGATGTTAATATTAATTCTGAAGCAGACACATTAGTGGTGGTTAATCTGAATTGTTAACTTTATTGAATTAAGAGTTGCTTAATATTGAGAGATTTCTGGGTGTGTTGGTGAGGGTGTTCTTAGGAATGATTGGCAGGTGGAAGAGCAAACAGACAGGGAGGGCCTCCTTAAATGTGGTCTCTTAAGTCAGAGACCTTAATAGAACAAAAAAGAGGAAGAACAAGGAAGCAGGAGAAGACACAGCTCCATTCCTCTTGGGAGATGCTTATATTGTTGCTGTGGTTGTCTGAGGACATTAGACTCCATCGCCTTCACTCTTACAAAGCAGAATCTGAACTGCCACTCTCGGGGGAGTGTCCAAGTCTTTGTTCTGGGACAACATCATTGATCCCTCTTGTTCTGAGGCTCCAGCTTCTTGGACTTAGCAGTCACTGGTTCCTTCAGGTCTCTAGCCTGCAGATAGCCATTGTGGGACCATCCAGTTTCTGGTCAATCTAATAAGTCCCCATTTTATAGTCACACCTATATGTATACCCTGTTGGCTCTATTCCTCTAGAGAAAACTGACATGTGTATGTACAAATTAATAGTTTTTCTGGTATTTTCTTCATTGGCATGGGGGCATATAAACCTATATGTCCTATCATGGATAGGCCATATGTGTTATCACACACACATGACCTGAGCTGGGCTGACATTGAGAGAGAGAGAGAGATGAAGACATTTGTGTGGATGTAAAATATGATGCTTTCTAGTCATAGGTGGGAATCGAGAAGGACAAAGGTAAGGGTCAGTCTCTTCAGGCCTGGTTTCAGGAACTTATCAGCATGTGATCAAATTGTTGGCCTTTATGATTTTATGCAGTATTTTGATGAAACAGCCTGTAAATAGATTTTCAGTAAATTTTAGTTTCTGACACTTAAAAACTTTAATAATCTTTTTAAAGTAAGTGTAAGAGGCACTTTTCTCTCAAATCATCTAAGGTGGAGTCCTGTCAGAGTCTTAACTAATAACAATTTAGGAACTAATTTCCTCGTAATTATTTGTCTTGAAATTTCTATTATCACCACGAGTTCATATTGGCTCAGAAATATTATTTCAAAAATAAATAGGATCAAGAAATAATTGTTTATTGTTTTTTAATTTTTTTTGGTTGCAGATGGACACAATATCTTTATTTTGTTTGTTTATTTTTATGTGGTGCCAAGGATCAAATTCAGTTCCTCGTGCATGCTAGACAAGTGCTATACCACTGAGCCACAACCCTGGCCCCTTGTTTACCATTCTTACATTTATGCCTTTAACAGAAATCTAGTGTTGAACCTAGTATATCTGTCATATAAGTTACTTAGCCTTTCTATATTCTTATTTATTCCTCTATAAAATACAGATATAACAGTAATGATTTCACAAGATTAGAATAAGAATTTAAGTGAATAACTATATGAAAAGTACTTGAACACCATTTGTTTGGTGAATAGTCAAGTATTGCTACTCTTATGTTCCAAGTGTTAGGGGTAAGCCAGTGATGGAGACAGACATTTCTCATGCTCTTCCTGATTTGGGCAGCCACAGGAATGAGACTGTCAGATTTCTGGCTCCAGGGAACATGAGTGACTGACATCACCATTGCTCTTGTGTAAGGTCTATTACCATGTTTGTGCAGAGCTTCATGAATACTGCCTGCCAACCATTGAATATAGGAGGAATGACAAGGTAACACTGATACTGGGAGACAGGGAGAATTTCTGACAGGCTACACCAATTTTAGGACAGATTAGTAGTTCCCAGTCTTCAGAGATCATGGAGAGGAGAGGGTAGAAATGAGTATAAAGAGGTTAAAGAAGAGAAAATTAAGGTGATGTGATGATCCTGTATTCTGATTTTAGTAGTGGTTGCAAAACTCTGCATGCAATATAATGATATAGAACAGTGCACGCACGCGCGCGCACACACACAAACTTTTAATTCTGGTTTTGATATTCTACTATGATTATTGAAGATATAACAATTGGTGAATAAGAACCTGGTAAACTCCCTCCTCCATAAAAGCAATGAAAAATTTGTCAAACATCACCGGGATCATTTTTTCCCCCAGAAACTGTGAATTGAACAAAAATTTACTGAGATCCAGAGACAGTTTATTCAAGAAAATTGCTGAACCTCATTAAGCAGCATACTTTGGGGTGTTTTCACTTACTCAATTCCTATCACATTCTCTCTAGCTCCATTGTAACATTAAAACATAAAAGCCCACAATCACCATGAAAATCAGCAATCTGACAGCTATTGGAGGGAGACAAAATGAGGCTGCGGACACTTTGGAGAATAAAATCAGATGATTTTCATTATTTTACCTATCTGGTCCGGTAGAAGGCCCCACTTCCAAGGCTTTCTTGATTTGACTTGACTCAGAGCTCACAATTGGAAAAAGACAAATTATGTTTAATTTTTTCCATGTGGTTATTAACTTTGCACATCATCATAGGAAAAAAAAAACATGTTCAAGTCCTTTGCCTAATATTTTTTGTGTATTTTTTGTTGTTTTTGAGTTGTAGGGGTTCTTTATTTATTAGAGAAATGAAATCCTTTTCATATATATAATTTACAAAGCCTTTTAGAGTTGTGTACCCATAGCACCCTACCACATTAAGAAACAAAAGTAATTGAGAGAGTCTGCCTTCTGGTAAGGTATCTATTTGTATCTACCATCTGTTACAAGTTTTTTTTTTTTTCCTAGTGTTCCAAATGATACAAAATAATAAATGAGATTTAGGTGAAATTGTGAAGTGTCTTCAATTTCTTTTTCTAGACATGATATCTCTCACCACCTGAAGGGAAACAGCAGGGATAGAAACCCTAATATGAAATTCTTAGAGATCCAGAAGAGAAAGCATTCATTCTCTCTCCCCTGGAATATTGTGTCAGTCACCCAATGTTCCTTCCCTGTCCTAGTTTGTCCTGTCTTCAGTCCATGCTATACACCAAGTTGTATGTTCTCAGGACAATGGGACTTCCCTAAAGTAGCACTTTGAAGCCATATGATGATATCTAAGAACTGAAGCATAAAGGTGGTAAGGTAGAGATATTTACACAGCAACTTTTGATAGAAATGCATATCCCCAGATCTCTCTCTCTCTCTCTCTCTCTCTCTCTCTCTCTCTCTCTCTCTGTCACACACACACACACGCACACACACTAGTTTCTAAGTTTAGATTCTCTCATTTCTGACAAAATTTCAAATGCAAATATTTAACTTAAGAAATGTAGAAAACGGCAATTGAGAAGTGGGAAAGTTATAGAAGATAGATAATGAGATAGATAATGAAAAGCATATTAGCCAGAAAGTTATTGCTATGGTTCATTGTGCTTAATACAGTGGATAACTCTGAGATATAGGTGCAAAATTCAATGTCTCAAAATTAGCATATTTGAGGTCCAAACTGTTTTTTTTTAACCCCAACTATTGAGAGCCATCTGTTGATGGCTGTTTGCTTGATGCTACATGAATCCAGTGAAATAAGGATCAGACACATGGTCTGAGTGGTGTGTACATACACAGAAGCACATCTGCACCTCACATATTTCAGAATTCTACAGAAAGAAAACCAAATCTAAATTTATTGCATTATAAGATATGCTTTCATGTTGAGCTGTGACTTAATTTATATTCTCAACATCACCAGAATCTCAATTTTTCTCTTTCTCCCCTCTACATTATTTTTCCTATGGTAGCCGATCTGTTCCTCACGTCTTTCAAGACTCAGATTAACTGAAAAGAGTAAGAAAACTGAACAAAGCCCCCAATGTTTTCTACCTCTGAGAAAGTCAACAGCTAGAAGAAAGTGATGCTGTTATCAGCCAGATCTGGACCACACACTCATTAATAAAAAAATAGAAGCAAAGAAGGGTGGAGCCAGCATTACCACAAGCCCTTGGGAGCATAAAAGGAGAGTCTGAGGCATTACTAGGGTGATGGAATTACACTACTACAGTAAGATAGAATGTTCTGAGCTGCAAAATGTGACAAATAACCCTAACAAGGCCTTAGAAGGAAAATCAGTCATAGAATGACCTTCAGTGTATGACTACCAGTTGATACACGGAAACATAGGAGTTTAGTTATAAGTCAATCTTCTATTCACAGAAGTGTTTTCACTGAGAATGCTTTTAGATCACAGTCACGGTAAGTTTTAAGAAAGTCCCTCAAAACTCACTTTATTAAGTGGTGGGGCTACAGACTAAGGATTCAAAAGAAGAAGATTCAAAAGGTTAAAAAGATTGCTTGGAACCAAGTTTAAATGTCTTATGATATTGCACCAATAAGTGAAATTTGTGCTAATCTTTATTAGTTTATTTTAGTTATATGTAGTATTTGGGTTCCTTTTTATATGATTATGCAACATTAAATATAATTTGCTCCAATTCAGACCCACCTCCTCTTTCCCTTCCCTTTCCCCTCTCTTCTGTTCTCCTTCCTCTATTCTCCTGATCTTCCTTCTACTTATTTATAGTTTTTTAAAAATTTCTCTAATGACTTTTTACTTTAGTTTATTGCAATAAGATCCACTGGAGGGATTTTTAACAGTGTAGTAAGATGAGATGAGAATTCAGATATTTTGGGAATCAGAATAAATGTCTAATATTAACCATAACAAATTATCTTCTAATAGGATTCATCTATGCTAAACTATAGATAGAAAATGGACAATTCTATTTCATTTTTTTCAATTTGCTATATCCTCTATTTATATGATGGAATTAAACTTTTACTCCCTCCCCACCCCCCCAGTCTTCCTTATAAATACTAAATATTCATTTCATTTCATCCAAAATAATAATGAGAAAATTTCTCACACTTCCATTCACTCTGTTATTCTCACATTTTTATCAGGTGAAACATATATTTATTTTTTATGTAAATGAATGTATTTCTCAACTCACCCCATCCCCAAGTAAAGACAAATGAACACAGAAACAAATCCTTGCACTGCAATATGAATGGAGGCCATTAGAGGGCATGCTAGCTTCATGCTGGGACCAGAAAGTGCAGCGCTGCTTTAATTCAGAGCATGATTGAGCAACAGAGGTGACCTTGCCAAAGGTTAGAGAGAGTCCATTAATGTAAAAGGAGAGGGGTCAGTCTGTCAAGTGACAGAGACAAAATGTCATTTGTACCACTTTGAAGCCAAACCGACCAATTATACCTACCAAAGCCCAAAGGTAATGAAAACTAAAGACAGAAAGTGTCATTTTGACAGAGATAACCTCTAGAAGAAGGCAGGGAATGGGCCTCAGGTTAATGGATTTTTTTTTTTCTTTAGGTGGAAGAGGTGGAGGCATTTTAAAACACCTTAAATTGGGTATTGAAAATGTGGCCTGACCTGTAGTAATAGTAACAGAAATAGAACAGGGTGGGTGGTTCTATTTTAACTGAAAATAATGGTTAACCTATTGCTGAAATATGATACCTCAGGGAGTATTCATCTAATGTTAGCTTACTTGTTTGGAAAAGATTCCTGTTTGACATAGCATGACCATCCTAAGACAGCCTGCATACAAATAGCTTCAGTTCACATTGAAGTTTTGAATATTTTTGGAAAAAGCTAGAAATTATACAAATATAAATTCTGCCTACAAAAACAAAATCAGAATCTCTTGAAAGAGGACTGATTGGCTACCTGCCTCAGACTTATGAGGGTCTAGTGGCTAAAAATTTAATTCCTATGTTTCATCCCTGATTTTACAAGTCATAATTTCTGAGGTGAGATCTGGACATCTATTTTATTTTATTTTTTGAGAGGTGGGTACCAAGGATTGAACTCAGGGGTACTCGACCACTGAGCCACATCCCCAGCCTATTTTGTTATTTTATTTAGAGACAGGGGTCTTACTGAGTTGCTTAGCACCTCATGTTTGCTGAGGCTGGCTTTGAACTTTTTATCCTCCTGCTTCAGCCTCCCAAGCCTCTGAGATTACAGGCATGTGCCACCGCACCTGGATGGACATTTGCTTTTATCATAAGAGTTTTAAGTGAATCGGGTAATTGGGTTATTTGAATCTATAAATGGACCTAGGAATTAAACAAACACTTCTCAGAAGAAGAAATATGAATGGTAAACTAATATATGAAAAAATATTCAACATCTTTAGCAGTTAGAAAAAATGAAAATTAAAACTATACTGAAATTTTATCTCACTCCAGTCAAAATGGTAATTATCAAGAATTCAAGTAACAGTAAATGTTGGTGAGGAAGTGAGGGAAAAATGTACACTCATACATTGTTGGTGGGACTTCAAATTGTTGCAACCACTCTGGAAAGCTGTATGAAAATTCCTGAAAAAACTAGGAATGGAACCGTGATTTGACCCAACTATTCCTTTCTTAAGTTCATATCTAAAAGATTTCAAAAAAGCATACTACAGTGATACACTCACATCAGTGTTTATAGCAACTCAATACACAATAGCTAAGTCATGGAACCAACCTAGATGCCCTTCAATAGTTGAATATATAAATAAATTGTGGCATATGTACATAACGAGTATTACTCAGCCATAAAGAAGAATGACTTTATGATATTTGCAAATAAATGGACAGACCTGGAGACTATCCTGATGTGTGATATAAGCCAATCCCCCAAAGTCAAAGGTTGAATGTTTTTGCTGATATGTGGAAGCTAACTCACAACAATGGGGGAGAGGGGAATAATAGATGTTCAGTAGATTAGACAAAGGGGAATGAAGGGACAGAAAAGAGGATAAGAAAAGACAAGACAGTAGAATGAAAATGAAATAACTTTCTTATGTACTTATATGAATATAACATAGTTAATCCTTTTTTTTTTAAAGTGGAAAACATGTTTATTAACATTCAAATACCTCTCATACAAGGCCGTATAAAAATTCTTAGCATTTTGATTATACAGAAGTCTATATTTTCTACATATAGTTACAGTGATATATAATATAATTTACCTTTTCATAATACATTGTTTCAATACATTAGTTCTGTTAAACATAAGCACTTATTTTCGAATTCAATACTTGAACAATTTCTCTGTACATAGTTTCGCAGGGCTAGTTAGCATAAGATGCTCTTTATTAAGAGGTATATGATCTGAGTTAATAGTTGCTGAAGTTTGGTATTTTTATGCAGCGTTTTCCTTTTGCTTTGATCACAACACAAAACCCTTAAGGATACTGAAATCCAGTAAGTAAAGTCCAGAGACATTACCTTCACTGTTGATTCAAATTTGTACATAACACTATAGTATTAAACCCTTAAAAAAAAAAAAAAACTTAAAATCTGCACTAGTTATAGACTTTCCCTATCAGGATCAGACTACTTGGGAATAGGAAAGCAAAAAACAGCTTCAGAGTTTGTGGTGACAGGAGGAAAAATACTAAGTTACTTTGTTGCATTTCACTAATGATGGCGATCTGAGGGAACACCAAAATACACATTCCAACTCAACCTACTTATAACTGTTTGTGGAGGTGAGAGTTGGCTTAGCTTGAGCTAGATGGCTGCAGGACTAACTTCATGTGTAAAGCACAAAACATTTGCATACTGTGATCTATGTCTTAATTGCAAGCTATATTGAGATTTTTTTTTAATGTTTTGGCTAAATTTCATCCCCAAAGAGCTCATTTGATGCCTGAGTGACAGCACCAGTCTGTTATTAGTGAAAGGAAGCACACTCCTGCAGATAAGTACCGATCAAAAGCCTGTTTCAGTAATCTGATTAAACTAGAACGCTAGAAAATAAGTTAATTCTACAGAAACCTCTAAAGGGAGCAAAAAATCAAAATACATACCTAAGTAAACATTTCAAGGGAAATAATCAACCAGTCACCTCCGAAAGTCAGACGGTGTTGGCTATGTTGTAATCCCGGTCTCCATTGGCCTGCAGCTGGACCACAACACTGTGCTCATTGATTTCGTTCTCTGCGTCACTGCTGTCAGTATCTTCGTTGTCCTCGTCCTCATAGTCTGAAGACTCTGTCATGTTCTGATGAGAGTGGGATTCCGACAAAGCCCCAAATGACTGAGCACTGACAGAAGCCAAAGGTCTCAGCAAGGGGGTGTGCTCTGACACCTCGTTTTCCTCTTGACTGTTGTCTGTGTCAGAGTCTGAGTCACCTTGAGAAGGAACGACTTTCTGCTTGCAGACGGGACAGGTTTTTTTGGTTTTAGTGAGCCAGGGGTCTACACATTTGCAGTGGTAAGCATGGGAACAGGGAAGGACTCTGAGCTTGTCTCCATCTTCATAGTCATCCAAACAAATGGCACAGACATCATACTCATCTCCTTTCCTGAATTTGTGTACAGGAAGTTTCTTAAGTTGATCTTTACGAAGTCTATTTCTTCTAGCTCTATGTCTGTCCTGGACAAATTTTGTGATCATGAATATGACTATCAAGATGAGACAGATGCCCACTATGATGAGGAAGGGGATTAAATAGTATTCCAGAGGAAGGCTGGATTCTGGAACCAGGATAATGTGGCTCCCTTTCTCATATGTGAATTCATCTTTCAGGGAACTGGCTGATGATTCACCAATAAATACAGATGGAATGTCAATTTTCTTTAACACATCAATGTCGTTGGATCCCATGCTAATGAGGTCATCAGAATCAACATTGTGGACTATCGCTGCTTTGTATCCTGCTCTTTGTGCATTTAACACCTTTATATCAAAATTACAATCAAGTCTTCTAATTAGCACGATGAAAGCGCCAGATGAATTGTCCTTTAGTGGTGGAGGTGCTATGGGCTCACAAGCATTCTCTGGTTTTGAGTTGATCAGAAAACCCTTTAAGCCTTCAGCTAGCTGGAAGTCTATAACCAAATCTTGCTGGAAGATCATCAAATGTCTGAGATGCATTTTCCAAATTATAAGCTAAAATGTCCGCCTCTACAGGCAGCAGGTTTAAGAAGGCAAAGAGCTGGACGGTCAAGAGGGTGTAGACTTGTGTAGCCGACAGCATGAGCATCCCTATGGAGAGCAGCATCGTGTCAAATCACCTGGAAGCCGGGCCGCAGGACAGCTCACGGGCCGCGTCGCTGAGGGAGAAGTCCTACCCAGACTTCATAACTGAACGCCGCCCAGCCCCTCAGCCCCGCGGCGGCGCGGGCACGGCCCATAGTTAATCCTAATATCATGTACATCCATAAGAATGGGGTTCTCACTAGATTATGATATATTCCATGCTTGTACAATTATATCAGAATTAATTCTACTGTCATGTGTAACTAAAAGGAAGCAATAAAACAAAACCAATCAAAATTCTGGTGAGCATTGTAGTATATTATTTTAATTTTAATCAGAAAACCATTGAGGAAGATGTTGCTATTTTATTTGTTAAACAATAGTATCATTAAATAAATTACTTGACTATGTAAAGTCATGTATTTATAAAGCAACCAAACCAGAATGAAAGCAAGATCTATTGAACTTTGAAGTACTTTAGCTAAAAAGATGAAGAGGGGATATATTTAAACATTTATTGGGTTTCGTGTATTAATTTCCTCTTTATGTCTTAATCCTGATATTACACTAAATGTCAGGAATCCTCTAACACCAAAGCAACTTGAAATCTGCCATAATTATATCATTAACCCTATATCTTGAGACTTGACCTCCAGAGATACACAGGAAAAATCTAATCACCAATCTCCAATGTGACTTTAGAGAAAAACTTTTAACTCCTGCCTCCATCCTGACAGGAGGTAGAGGAGGAGTACTTTCTAATAGTTTCCCCTGGGGAGAAAGAAATCAATTTTTAATAGATTGCCTTGGTTTATATATGTGTTTGTAAGATTTTATAAACTCTAAGTCTCAGCATATAAAGTCAAAAGAAGGTCAGGTACTTCATCTCTACCACAAAATAAAGTATATAAAAATCCTACAAATATTATTGTAGCATTTTTCTCTTTCTATAAAGAATCATATTTCACTTTAGTGAGAGTTCAGTCATGAAATACTCTCACATAAAAGTGAAATATGGCCTTTTTCTATTCTTTTCAGAACATTTGGACACTCTTGTTAAATAAAGAAAATATGTTTGGGTAAATTGTATTTCATTTCAACAGCATGTATCTAAATATGCCAGCTTAAAGATCAAACCCAGATTTCTACTTATTTTATATATAGACCAGCCTCACAAATATGTGAACAAAGGAACATACACATAAAAAATTAACCCTTAAAAATCAAATAATTCACAAAAAAATCTGTGAAATTCATGATGATATTAACAGGAGCAAAGATAAGTTATTGTATTTCAGATAGCTGTTTTAGATTTTTAAATTATAAAACTAATAATTTTGTAATAACTAAGTTAACACATATTTGTTTGAATTGTGTTTCTTCCTTCTTCACCTATATCCTTGTTTTTTAAACATGGCTCATGGTTTATTGTTTTTCGTTTCATATCTACATAGGTAAATCAGTAGTTGGATAAAGGAAGGCAAGTAATGAGGTAAGTAAATACACACATAAACTCTTTTAAAAATTAAAAGTCATGTATTTCTGAAGTATCTCTGCTTGCTTTTTATAAATTGTTGATGGACCTTTGTTTTATTCATTTATTTATATGTGGTGCTGAGAATCAAACCTAGTGCCTCACACATGCTAGGTAAGTGCTGTACCACTAAGCCACAACCCCAGCACTGTTGGCTTTAAAAAAAAATTCACACATTTTCAAACAGCAAATTAATGCCCTTTGCATGGTTATGACAAAGTAATGCCCTTTGTCATACTTTCCCAAAGGCACCAACAGACGGCATTAAATGTCACTTGTGTGTAGTCACAATAGATTTATGAGTTAATTGATTTATCATCAGAATTTGGGGATGTAGCCTGTTTGTATTATCCATGTCTGTCCTAAGGACTTACACTCTCTTATTTATGTCTGGACGACTTATTCATCAGTGAGAGTGGTGTTTTAGAAGTAACTACTGTTATTGTATTGGGGCCTATAAGCTTTTTTAGTTTGAGCAGCATTTGGTTTTTGAAATTGGGTACATGAACATTTGGGGTTTAAATATTTATATATCACTATATCTTCTTTTTAGATTGTTCTCTTTACCAATGTGTAGTGTCCATCTTTGTCTCTCCTCACAAATGTTGTCATGAAGTCTGCTTTGTCTGATATGAAAGTAGCTTAAAGTAGCTACTCCTTCTTGCTTTCAGATTCCATTTGCATGAATTATCACCTTCCATCCTAAAGTTTCAGTCTGTGGGTGTTTTTGCCAGTGATATATATTTATTGCAGAATACACACAGTTGGATATTATTTTTAATCCAACCTATAGTTCTATGACTTTAATTGGAGAATAAAAACAATTTTTACTCAATGTTATTTAGAGAGTTATGTGTTACTTCTTGTCATTTTTATTATTTATAATGTTTGTTGTATCTCTGTTTCATTTTCCTATCCACTCTTATAAAGAGAATTATTATTTCCCATGTTCTCTTGTTTATTTTTATTTCCTTTTTCTGTGTGTGGGATTCTTTAAGCATCATCTGACATAGGAACCATGAATTTCTTTAATTAATGCTTAATGTGGAAGGATCTTATTACTTTTCAAATTTTGGAGGATAGCTTTGCTGAATGTTGTAATCTAGATTGACAGCTACTTTTTTTCATGGCTGGAAACACATCAGTCCATGCTTTCCTGTCCTTTACATTTTCTGTTGAGAAATCTGCTGTTTTTCTGATAGTTTTACCTTTATAAATGATCAGGTAGTTCTCTCTTGAAGCTTGTAAAATCATTTCTTTATTTTAAACTTTTGGCATTTAAACTACATTATTTCATGGAAAGTTACTTTTCTGGTCATGTCTATTTGTAAATATCTCCAGTACCTGCATGTTCACCTTATTCCCAAGATTAGAGAAATTTCCTGCTATCATTTCACTGAATAAGTTTTCTATGTCATCTGCTTGAATTTCCATTCCTTCTTCAAGACTCTGAGTCTTAAATTCCATTTTTAAGGTTGTTCCAGAGTTCTTATACATCTATTTTTAAAATTAATGTATAAAAGTTATAATTTACTTGCCTTGTTTAGATATGCTGATATTTTTTTTTTCTTCACATCATAGTCTTTTGGAGAGACTTTCCACTGAATTTTTTATTTGGTTTGTTGTGCCTTTTATTTCCAAATTTTCTAATTGGTTCTTTTGCAAAATACTTATATTTTCCTTGAAATGCTATGTTATATTGTGTATTATCTTCCTTAGTTCATCCCATGCTTCTTTTAATTCATTGATCATTTTAACCATCAATTTTTAAAATTATTTATCATTTCCTCAATTTCCATGTCATGGATTCAGTGTTGGGGAACTTTGATCTTTTGAGGACATTGTGCTTGTGTTATCTGTCTTTGTGTTGAAATTTGTCCTTTTATTTGGACAGATGTTGCTGCCACTGTAAAGATTTTTAAAAATAATAAGCTGTCTCTCCACAGTGTGTTCTGAGCTAGGGGTCTATCTCAGCTTCAAAGAACCTATTCAACATGTTCAAAGTGTTATGTTCAATCCATAGCTCTGCTTTGAGAAGAGAAAATAACCATCAGTAACAGCTACAGCTTGAAAGCAAACTTTATTTCAACATAAAATTTATTTAAATTGTTCTAAAGCTCAGCAACTTGGGAGACTGAGGCAAGAGGATTGAGAGTTCAAAGCCATCCTCAACAGATTAACAAGACATTTAGCAAGTCAGGGAGACCGTGTCTTTAATATAATATAAAAAAGGGTTAGGGAGCTTTCTTTCTGGGCTGCCGCAGAAGCTGCTGTGATGCCCAGAAGACATAAAATCAAGAATCAATAAATAGGATGTATTTAAATTAAAAAGCTTCTTCTTAGCAAAATGAACAATTAATAAATGTGAGGAGACAGCCTACAGATTGGGAGAAAATCTTTACCACATGAAACTCAGATAATGCATTAATCTTAGGATATATAAATAACTCATAAATCTTAATATGAACAAAACAAGTAATCTAATCAATAAATGGGCTATAAAACTGAACAGACTTCACAGAAGAAGATATACATTCAATTAACAAATATATGAAAATGTGTTCAACATCTCTAGCAATTAGAGAAATGCAAATCAAAACTACTCTAAGATTTCATCTCACTCCTGTCAAAATGGCAATCATCAAGAATACAGGCAATGATAAATGTTGGTGAGGATGTGGAGAAAAAGGTACGCTCATACATTGCTGGTGGGACTGCAAATTGGTACAACCACTATAAAAAGCAGTATGGAGATTCCTCAGAAAATTGGGAATGGAACCACCATTTGATCCATCTATCCCCCTCATTGCTTTATTCCCAAAGGACTTCAAATCAGCATACTATAGTGATGCACCCACATCAATGTTTATAGCAGCTCAATTCACAATGGCTAGACTATGAATCCAACCTAGGTATCCCTCAATAGATGAGTGGATAAAAAAAATGTGTGGTATATATACTCAATGGAATATTACTCAGCTTTAAAGAACAGTAAAATTATGGCATTTGATAGTAAATGCTTGGAGCTGGAGAATATCATTCTAAGTGAAATAAGCCAATCCCCAAAAAACCAAAGGACAAATGTTTTCTCAGATGCTAATTCACAATAAGGCAGGGGGCACTAGGGAAGAATAGTGTTACCTGACATTAGGTAGAGGGAAGTGATGGGAGAGGAGAAGTGAGGATGTGTGGATAGGAAAGACAGTATAATGTAACAGACATTACTTTTCTAGGTATATATGTGACTACATACCAATATGATTCTGCAACATGTACACTCAGAAAAATGAGAAATTATATCCCATGTATGTAAGATATACCAAAGTACATAAATGTATTCTACTGTCATGTATATCTAATTAAAACAAATAAAAAAATTAAAAAGAGGCCAGGGATGTGCCTCAGTGGTTAAGCAAAACTGGGTTAAATCCTCGGTACCAATCATATCAAATCAAATCAAAACAAAACAAAACAAAAATGTTCTCTACAACTTCATTAACCAAAGAAGGAAGGGGGGATAATTATGTAGAATAGACTGAAAATTTAGACACAAAGAAAATAAGGTAACATTAAACTATTTAGAAAACAGAGGTAGAAAGAGAGAAAAAGAAGGAAAGAAAGAACAAGAATAAAACAGAATTAAAAAATAAAATAAAAGCATGGGGAAGGGAAATCAGAAGAAAATATGATGAAAGAAAGAAATAAAAATAGAAGAAAATAAAAATGAGATTTTAAAAAGACAAACTTTAATTAATGAATTTTTTAAACTACTTTAAAATCACATAAAAACACACAAAATAAAAAGTAGTGACAGGAAGTCAAGCAAACCAACATAGAACACAATACATGTAAGATCAAAAGATAAAAATCTCCCTGCTGTGGTGCTTAATCTGTAGAGGTGTCTCTCAGCTACCTCCAATTTTGAAATACACCAAGTATTTTGGGGCATGGACAATATTAAATCCTCAACTTTATGTCTTCTGACCGGCCTGGGCATGAAGGCAGTGAGAGACCACTGGTTCTCTGTTGGGCTGTGGTGGAGGGCATGCTTTTGATTTTTACCAAGTATAGATCAAATCCTTGCGTCTAAAAAGTGCCTAGAACTCAGCCACCTTAGCTTATTCACCTAGTATTTGCCCTGCTCTCCTTGTCTAGAGCCAACCTAGATAGCTCTGGGTGTCCTGCTGAGACCCTGTGAGCCATGGGACCTTCTGGGGACTGTATTATACCCAGCCCAGTAACCAAATCCCTCCTCACTGGCCGCTACTGTTTTGTGTGCTTGTGGGGGATTTCTTGGTACCCAGGGAGAAGGACCATTGGTTTGGGGTTAACTACTCTGCTGTCCTCTGGCATGGACCAGGTGGCTCTGGAAACTTTGAAGCTGGCTATGAACGTTTGGATGCCCCATTCTTGCAGAAGGGCCGGAGTCCTAATCATACAGATGTTTTCAAATATTTGTTGAAGACCTATTAAGTGAAAGGCACAATGATGCTGTGGCTGGTAACATAGCTGTGTCCCCTGATTATCAGCTGTTGGAGGACAGGTATGCATACTTCTCAATTCCTACATTCTAGCATAATTACTGGCAAAAAAGAGGGTTCTTAGTAATCACTTAAAGAATAAATTAATTTGTAATACATTTCTATATGACCCAATTGTCTGACTTTGTCTTTCCATTTGATTTGAAAACGTTAGGAGTTAACGAACATTAATGTTTTGGTCAGCTTCCTCACTGCTGTGACTGAAAGGACCCAACCAGAACAATTTAAGGGAAGAAAAGTTTGTATAGGGGCTCAGGGTTTCAGAGGTCTCACTCTATGGACAGCAGACTCCATTCTTCAGGGCTCAAGGTAAGGCTGAAAATCATGCTGGAGTGTGTGGCAGATGGAAGCAGTTCACATAATAATCAGAGAGGAGAGAGAGAGAGAGAGAGAGAGAGAGAGAGAGAGAGAGAGAGAGAGAGAGGTCTCCTTGCCAGATACAAATATACTTCCCCAAACCATACCCCCAATTCCCACCTTCTCCAACCACATCTTACCACTTTTGTTACCAATCACTTAATCCCTATAAGGGAATTAATTAATTGATCAGGTTAAAACTCTCATAACCCAATCATTTCTCCTCTGAACCTTCATGTATTTTCTCATACATGAGCTTTAGGGGAAAACCTCACATCCAAACCATAACAATTAAAACATTTCGTCCACATCTTAAGCACTAAAACTTGAAAGGAGTTTGAGAATAGAAATGCAAGAATAAGATTTCCAGTAAAGTATCAAAGGATGTGAAAGAACAAAATACTGCAATGTTACAGATTATAGCAAAAGAGAGCAAGTTACCTTAAATGAAGTGGAAGATTTGGGCTGAATAATAGTAGATTATACAGTTGGATAAATAAAATGAGACCTTTTGGTGGATTGCTTTCAGATCTAGTTCTATGAGTTTATATATCATCCATTTAGACATGATAAACATGTAGCAAAGGCAAGTGATTATGAGGTTAATCATAGAAGAGATAAATATGATCAGCTTCAAAACTCAGAACAAAGGAAAAGTGAAAGCTGACATTTTTAGAGTATTTGCAATATACTTTACCTGGACTCATAAGTGTTTTGGCAAGATCAGCAAGTTTATGGTTGGTATCTTCTTCCTTGACTTTTTCCTGTGTCTTCTCATGGTCTCATATTTATGCCCTAATCTATAATTCCTAAAAGTGAACGTGTCATGTTGAATTATGGAGCATTGTAAATAATTCATTTTTACTTATTTTTCTCTGGGGATTGAACCCAGAACTTTATGCATGCTAGGCAAGCACTGTACCACCAAGCTAAATCTCAATACCCTAACTTAACTGCTTCTTTAATGTCCTTAACTCCAAATAGGATCATATGCTTAGTACTTCCAGTTAGGGTTTTAGAATGCAAACTTTGGATGGGGGCCACATTTCAAATCATAACAAATGTCAGACACTACAAACTGGTGGAGCATGAACTTAAAATCAGTCTTTGGGTGCTGGATCCTCTGACTCCTCTGGTGAGCATCCTTTGCTTCCAAGTGACATGGTACTCGGTGATGACAGTCAATAACTGAAGAGCTGAGCTGTCATGCACTGAATCAGTCAATATAGACAATAGCCAAAATAAAATTTTGGCTATTACTATCCAAATTATCCAGCATTACTGAAAAAGTATGAGTAAGAGATTAAAATGGAGGAAACATTGCCTACAACTCCCCTTCTATTTTCCCCTATGGATTAGCACTGGCTAGGGTCCACTAAATCAGCACAGATTGAGGATTTTCCTCATAGCTAAAAAAGAGTGAGCCCTGAGAGAGTAGAGAGGGAAGAGGAGGAATGGGTAGGGATGGGAAACTACTAAGTACTGAATCAGAGTAGAGAAAAGGGTGTCTTCAAGTCTGACACCAGTGAAAAGGCTTTGGCAGAGGGGCCTGAGGAAGAGGCCTCTGAATGGGGCTGCTTACTCTAGGAAAGCAGATTACATAAAAGCACATGGCCAGTGTGGAGGAGAGAGGAGCCATGTCCTTGACTGTCACTCCAATAAGAGTCTTCAGTGCATTGGTTGTGCACAGTATTGAGAGGGGAGGGAAGGTTCCCCTTGGAAGTCTTGTCAGATAAAGTATTTGTAATTGTCTATGGTTGGCCCTGAAAGATGACAAACAGGTTTATGTCCAGGAGCCAGAAAAGATGAAACCTTCTCTATGATCCTGAATCTGTGAGATGTGGAGAAACCATGTTTATACACATGAAATAAGTTTTCCTTTGAAGTACTTTGAGAAGATCATCATTTCTGTTGCATGTTGACTATCTTCTTTCAGTGGCTTACTCTTACTTATTTCTAGGTTCATTAAGCCTCTACTATGGTAAAATAGATCAACTCTGGTACTGTCGCTCTGCTACGGAGAGAACCATGTTGTCAGCAAAATCAGTCAAGAAAGGAGCTCACATTTGTGGTTGATCTAATCTGGAGCTAGGATTTGTAACTTCTTTGGAAGCCAACAGAGACAGCAACCATGGCCTTCAGAACATCAGTTCTAGCAATCTCCTCCTAATTCAGATATGTTTAAAAGCCAAACAGTCAGTATTTTATATAACACCCTTGGTTTAACAGTGCAGAAGAAAGAATTTTGCAAGTAGGAGGGCCTTTGATGTCCAAATATCTATCTAATCTTTCTGCCTACCTATGTCAAAGGGCTCCGAAGATATCAGGGTGATTATTTGCACTGTATTCTTAGCAAGATGCTTGGGTCTGTCAATATACTAACTCATTTAATGATGATAACAAGCACATTGTCAGGTGCTGTCACCTCCAATTTGGTTGTGATGAGACTTCCAGAATCTGTACATTAATACCATCAATCCCCTTAGAATGGGATATTAAATTGACTTGGACTTTCTTTGAAATAGATCTGCCTGGTTTCAGATCTCAGGTTTTTGGCTACATAGTGCTCTATGATCTTAGAACAAATATTTGAAATAACCAACTGATTATTTATGTATGTTTTAATATTTGCTGCTACTCTGAACGATATCTAGCACATACTTCATATCCAATAAATGCTGATTTTCTTGTATTTTATTCCAGAGCAGTAGATTTAACAAAAGACACAGATATTTATAACATGGGGATTCCTCTTTATCTCATTAGTACTAGTTGTTTAAATTTGTTCTTAATTATTTAAAAATTGCTTTTAAAATTAAAAAAAAAATGCTAAATTTTATTTTAGCATATTTTTCAAGGTTTTATATGCCAAAAAGACAATAGGGAAATAACAATGTGAGGTAAAAGGAAGTTATAAAACCCTGTACAGAGAGTAAGAGTAAATACAGTCTTATCTCAAATTTTTTCCCCAGTGGACCCAGCAGAAAATAGAAGAGAAATTATGTAAAGAGACAAAAAGATTATTGGGGAAGCCACAAAAAGGCAAGAAATTTGGCAAATTTAGTTGGCATCTTCCTGAACAATAAATCCAAATTTTCTACTGCTAAATTTGAAAAGAGATTTTTGGGTTTCACATTTAAAAGAAGAGAAAAACATTATGGAAATGATCATGACTGCTCTCAATAAAGTTTCATTCTCTCTCAGCTGATGGTGATGTTTTTAAAGTCATGGTCAAAAAAATAAGAAAAGGACTGTTGCCAAAATTACCTTTTGAAGCAACATGAAGTAACCGAAATTGATAAATTAGAGAAATAATGTTTTAAATTTGTTTTTCTTAGTACTCACACAAAATATAGAAAGTTCTTAATATAAATGTTCCATAGATTGAAATACATGCCTTATAAGTCATTTGTGCTGAGTTTCTGGCATAAGATTTAGTTAGCAAAATGCATTTAGCATTTTAGGGTTTTACCTCAATGCTTCCTTATACATACTCTCAAAGAGAAAGCCTTAAGTGCCTTTGGAAAGTGATTGGAAAATCCCAGGTAACTTTAATTCTAACCACTGCAAATCTTTGTTTTGTCTGTGGGAAGGTGGTTCTTATAAGAGCCTAATTTTACTTTACATGTGAAAGTCTTTAAAATACTTAACACTGACTACTCTGTACTTAGAAATAATTGTTGTTTGACTTAGATTTTAACTGCTTGGATTTAAAGTGTACAAGAGCTAGAATTATATCCACTCTGTGGCATAGGTGCCCTGTAAATAGTGTTAGTCAAATAATGAATGTGTGTATTCTAATCAGTATCCTTTGATCGGAGTCATAGGGAAAGTGGAAGTAATGAATGAGAGATCTAGCCTATTTCAGAAAAACTGAATTCTGGGCATGAGCAAGTTTTAGATTACTTCATTTATAAAGGTGAACAACTTTGCAGAGGTAGACTAAAAAATTCTCTTAGAAAATTCATACAGGGATTTGATGAGTCCCAGTGTAAACATCGAGTTATAAAACTATATCAGATCAAAATTTTATCCCAGGGATGAGAGGTAAAGAGTATTTTTGAAATACTTTCCTCATTGCTCAGAAGGATTCTAATAAAGATGGATGGACAGGGACAGGATTTCCCACTTCAGTGTGGAACTGAAAACTTGTCTATTCATTGGAATTAAAGGTTTACTTGACATTTATTCCATTCACCACTGATGTTCTTTGAATTATAACAATTTGACTTCTAGGTTTTTTTGTTTAATTTTCATTTTTGATATATAGTTTGTCAAGCATCCTGCTCAGGATAAAAGCTGCCCATGTGAATTTGTCCTCCCTACGTAAGCTTTGAAAAATGGTCCTGTTTCAGGGTATTTGATGATTACAGGACTCAATTGTGGAGCCACTGTTATTTGTGCTGCAAAGGATTACCAAGAATGGCAGGAAATCCCTGACCAAAGAGTATAACATTTCTCATAAAATTCTCCTTATCTAGAAGAGGAGGTTTGAAGGATGCCATTCATGATTATGGATTGTGGTATTGCTAATCTTGGGAGTGTGTGTAGTACTTATTGCTTCTGAAGTTCTCTCGTTAAACTGTATAGTGGAGGAGGATTCTGATTTTCCTCATCATTGTATCCTCTATGCCTGCCATACAGAAGATATGGAACAGTATTTGTTGAATCATGAATTACGTTAATGAAGGACTTACGAAGTCACAAGCCAAGAATGGAAGATGTGAAGATGAAGCAGTTAGTCCTAGACCTCAAGGAGCTCCCAGATAAAGGATGGAGTAGATAGATGTGTGTGATTATTGTTAACAGATGCTAACACTATGGGGCCTTATAGATACCGAGGTGCTAAATCACAGAGAAAAACCATTGAAGTATAATCAATAATTTGGAGATATCAAAGTTTTCCTACAGAGGATTATGATAAAGTTCACTCCAGAAGAATTCGGAGGAACTAGCCATGTAAAAGTAGATAAGGGATTATTCTTGATTGAAAAATATATGCAAATGAGGAAATTTTATGTTGGCGCATGTCTGAATATAGCATGTTAAACAGGTTTCCTTTTCTTATTATATTTCTTTGTGTCCTGGTTTTCTCCCATTTTCCATTTTTATTTTATTCTTAGGACCAAAACCACCCACTTCAATATTTGCTATTTCTAACAGGGAAATTCAGTTTCTATATGAGTGTTTAGGGCTTAATTATGTCTGCTTAAAATTAATCTGTTGAGGTTGTGACCTCCACTCCCTATTATTATGACTGTACTTGAAGATGGAGCCTTTAAGGAATTAATTACTTTAAATAAAGTCATGAGATGGACTTTAAACCAATATGATTGTCCTTATAAAAAGAGCAAATTAGAATACAGAAACATGGAGAAGACAACTAATTATAAGCCAAGGAAAGAGGCCTTGGTAGAATCCTTCCTTCTGACATGTTGATCCTTGACTCCAGTCTCTAGATAGAACTGTGGGAAAATAAGTTGCTCTTCTTAAAGTCATCCACTGTATGTTACATCTTGGTCTATGAGAATGTTAACAGAAGCTTCTTTTGAAAGTTCATTGTCCTAATCAGTACAANTGGGTTTTTTTTTTTTTTTTTTTTTTTTTTTATGGCAGCCCTAGAAGACTAATGAAATGAGCTATGTTATAAATGTCACTCCCTTACTTTCATGAAAGGCACATTTTGTCACACAACAATGTCAAAATAAAGGTCTTTCCTTCACCACTTTGTGTTATAAAATTAGAAATAAAGGAATTACACATTAACCTGTGTACATAACTACCTATTTGACCAGCATTACTCTTTGCCTTAATAGTTGTTTGTTTTCTTGTCTTCTTTCAGGCATTTTACAGGGCCAAATTTTTACCTAAGCACATATTTTGATCATTAGTATTAGTCTTTCATGTAAAGATATTTGATCAAGACTTATAATCATTTGATTCATTTTATTAAAATCAGAGTAAATTGGCTGCCTGGTTAAATCAGATATAAATGTTCTGGTTTTATTTCTTGGAAGTATTACATAATGTACTAAGCAGCATTTCTTTCCTTGAACAAGTTGCAGAATCTTCCAGGAAATCTATTCTTATCACTTCAAGCCCCACAATCTCCTTCTCCTTGAGTTGAAGAAAGTGTGTTATGCAGTATTTATTTCACAGGACTGACCAATAATATTTAATTTCAATCCTTTTACTGATGATGAATATGGAACTAGAAGTAATTTTCCATGATTCTATGAAACTAAATGTGATCATTTCACTTTTAGCAAACTGAATCTAATATCCAAGGATTATGAAGTAATGCTTGTTATTGTTACATTTATGTCTCTGTAAGAGTAAAAAGCCATATTAGTCATTAAAGGGATCCAGTGATACTCACGTGTCCATTTGTTAATTTCATTTGTATTTGCTATTATTTCAGTTTCCAAAGATTACCCTGTAATCATTGAAATCAATATGATGTGATAAATAACGTCATCAGAAAAACTCAGGATTCCACTAAAATTCAGAAATATATCTGGGAAAAATTTAACCTCTTCTTTCTCGGATCTCTAGAATTTCTCCCTTATTGCATTATTTTTATTTATGTTACTTTTATTGTTATGTGTTATACTTTTAGAGTCAAGGTACAAAACAAAAACTATTCTAAATATTAAGAATAAAGAATGTTTAAGTTGTGAACTGCCCCCTTTCAGGCTGAGGGAAAGAAGGGGAGTTGAATTAAGGATGGTGGAGCTGCCTGGAGATGAGTAACAGTGGGAAGGAGTCAGCACCCTTGGAATGCGGGCACAAGAGGAGTAGTCAGTGTCAGTGGACCTCAGGGCATGTGGTGTCATTCGTAAATCTGGAAGTGCATCAGGCTTGTGGGGTGATGAGTAAGGGAATGATCAGTACCTGCAGAGAAGGAGAGTAAATTCCCTGTAGTTGTTTCTTTTCCTTCTGTTCTGTAGTCTAACCAGTGTCTGCAGAAGTATCAATGCAAGAGAGACTGGTTAATGTGATTCTGAGTTGGATGGAGGATGAATGTGTACATAACTACCTATCTGACCAGCATTTAAACAAGTTAGATATCTGATTATTTTTATGTGATACAAATTTAGGTTTTGGAGGGTGGAGAGTAAAAGATGGGCAAGGCATAAAAAAAGTAACAATGGAGGAAGTAGAGGATTAGGAAGGACTGATGAAGAGAAAGCTTGGTGTTGGAACAAAGAAGATGAGATAAAATGGAAGAGAATCACACTGCAGATGAAAATAAAGGCAGAGTCTGCACATCTCATTCATTCAATCAGTTACTTATTCTATAGGTATTCAATGAGTGTGTGTTAGGCAATTCAAGCTGCTATAATAATAATACCATAGACTGCGTGGCTTACACAATATGTATTTTCCATAATTCTGGAGGCTGGAAGGTTTGGGCACAGATCTTGTCTTGGCTGTCTACTGGGAGCACAATTCATGATTTGCAGATAGCTGCCTTTTTATTGTATCTTTATTTGGTGTAGAGAAACATCATCTCCCTAGTGATCCTTCTTATATGAACATTAGCTTCATTAATGAGGGCTCTACCCTGATAACCTAATCACCTCCCT
Source organism: Marmota marmota marmota (assembly GCF_001458135.2). Classification (NCBI taxonomy): domain Eukaryota; kingdom Metazoa; phylum Chordata; class Mammalia; order Rodentia; family Sciuridae; genus Marmota; species Marmota marmota. The sequence goes on along the minus strand of NW_026000174.1, from coordinate 37,848,538 downwards.
AAAGTCCCATCTTCTAACACAGTCATATTAAGAGTTAGGAGTTCAACACATGTATTTTTGGGAAACACAAGTTTTCAGTTTATAAATGAATGAATACCCATTTGATTTCAAGTGCTCTGCCACTCAAGGAAAGCAAATAATGAAATAGAAACCCCTGTGGTCCCATGCCACAGCCTCATAAGTGAAGCCGAACTTGCGGCATCAATTTTAATGCAAGTGCCAAAAGGATGATGGAAATAAGCACAGTGAACTATTTGGCCTCAGAGGAACACTGAGTAGGCAGAATAAAATCCCAAGCCTGCTCTAAATCAGCTAAATAAAGAAGGGCCTTGAAAGAGTGGGGGAGTTTTATTAATCAAAGAGAAGTGCACATGTGTAAAAAATAAAAAAGATGAAAAAAATAAAGAATGTTTACAAAATTATAGTAAATTTCAAACTAATTTAGAAAAATATTCTTGTTGTTTTGGATGCTGTTATGAAGGTCAGCATAGGCCAGGTCATGGACGGTGGTTTTTGGGCTAGATTTTCCGTATTCTACTGTTTTATGTCAGCATAGGCCATGAGCAGCTATCTCCCTCCTTGAGAGCGTTTCACAAATCTGTAGTTCCTGCCCTCATGGACAATAATCCCAGTTCTTAAAATAGAACATTATATTCAAAGTTGTAAAACCTCAAAAAAATATCACAGTCTGAACCCATCTTTTACAGTCTATGCTTACGGTCAACTTTATAAGGAAGTGCATGCTGTAAACATTATTCTGAGATTCATAAACACTTGTTAAATCATAATCTGAAAGTTTCAGAATACAATTATATGCAGAACAAACTTTATAAAATGGTGACAGAGTTAAGCCAGAATTCTTAATTTTTCAGAGACATATTTGTGGTTTTTCCTTCAAATACCAAGGTTTCAGTAGTTTCTGATAAAGCAAAGTCTAAGGCCCATCTAAAATGGAGCATTTTTCTTGATGATGCCATGGTAGCTGGAAGAAAGTGAGTTGGTTGGGGCCCACCTGGTCATCTATGGGCCAAGCAGTAGAGAGCTGCTGGCAGATCAAGGTGGGACATATAAGCACTTAGGCTGGAAGAAATCCACACCAACAAGAGAATTGAGGCCAGGCAAACAAAAAGGAGTATTAGCTGAAGTAATACAGTAACAATTTGAAGAAGAATCAGAATAATTCTGAATCTCTCCCAATCTGCTTCTTGTCAAGGTCAGAAAACCTTTCAGGGTATGGCTGATTTTCGAATTTATAAGAAATCTAGGTTCATCTTGACTGAGGGCACAAATAAAAGAGGAAAGAAGCAAAACTTCTAGATAGCTATTCTTCAGATAGAGATGGGAATTGATGATGAAGTTGTATAAAATGTTTTTCTTTCAAGGACAAGTAAGAAAAATGATGAAAAGCCATCCTGAAGTGACCTGTTAAAAACAAAGGACTAGTTCATTTTGACACATACATTAGAAGGCATTTCGTCTCCTTCCGGAAGCCAAAAGCTTAAATTCTCTCATTGTGTTCAGGTGTGTTGTCTGTGGAAGGTTTCCTTTTGATACAGGATCTTAGAGGAGCTGCTGATAAGCAATGTGATTTGTTGGTATATTATATGCAGATTTTTTTTTTAAAGTACATGTTCTTCTTAGGTTTTTGTATCTAACTACTTTTTTTTTTCTCTTGAGCCATTGAAAAGAAATCTTACCAGTATCATAGATCTGCCAAATGAGGATGCTTTACCAGACATAATAAAAGGTAAAATCACCAAGAAAAATTTGTGGATTTCATGCATTAAAGTGATCTATAGCCTTGAAGTAACAATAGCTACTATGTAGGTTTTGGATTTATTTTGGCATGATTCCTCATCCTTACTTCCTTGGCATTGGGGGTTTTTATCATAGGGCTAAATGAGGCAGTGCCTGACAGTTACAGGGAAGTGCTTTGGAATCAGACACACATAAGTTAAAATCTTGGCTGTCTTTACTTACTCTAAGTTGGCTCTTCTTAGTACTTTCCAAACAAAGTGTCATTTTGCTTCTCTGTAATCTCAGACTCCTCTCAGAACTTCTTCAGCCTGAAATTTCTATTCACTTATATTTTGTTCTCACATACTACCTCTGCAGTATTCAAGCAATTTAGTAATTCTTGCATAGTATAAATCATAAAACACATTTGGAATTTCAATATTCCCATTTTGTATATAGGATTGAAATTGCACTTACATCTCACAGGTGTGCTGTGAAGATGACATTAAATTCAAGTGAAAGTGTTTGGCAAACTACCAAATGTAATATAAAATATCATCATTCCAGTACATATTGAGAATGCTTGTCTTAGGTGCACAGTCATAAACTCCTGCTTGATCACATAATAATGGACCTTGCAAGTGTGGACCATTTCCTTACCAAGAGATAAAGATGCCTGAAAGCCCATTCCTCGTTTATCATCTTGCATTGGGATGTATTTTCCTGTTTTATGCTCAGCTAGTCTTCCTTTGTTCTGCGTGAGTGTGTTCTTCATAGCTTTCAGGATTGCAGACTCTACAGTGGAGTGGGAGTTCACTCATTTTGGCAGGACATTTGCACTCACAGGACAATTGACCAGAGTTGGCTGTTGGGGAAACTTGCTAATCAGAGGGATCAAAACAGGCTAGTGGAGATGATCTTGCTTTGTCTTTCCCCTGTATAATAAAGTGTTATTCCAATCAGTGCTTGACTATTTTGCTTCCCTTGATAACTCTGAAAACAAGATGCAATGGGTAGAGTAGTGTCAGGAGTCCTTCCCTAGGGCTAATAAATGGTGCACAATGTTCTGATTGACAGTATCTTCTATCAATGATTAAATAATATTATGTGCTTCCATCCATCACTATTTCTATTCATGTCCTTTTTTTTTTTTACTTTGTGTGTGTGTGTGTGTGTGTGTGTGTGTGTAGGTAGGTAGGTATTAGATATGTAGACACACACCCAAACATATACATACAAATAAGAGAGGGTACAGACACAGATCTAAGTGTCAATATGCATTTTCATTGACAGCAGAAGAGAACATGTTTATTTCTCAGAAGCCATGTAAAATTCTTAGGCTTTGAACTGATTTTATTATTTTGGCTGTAAGTCCTCTGCCCAGGGAAATGCCTATGTTTCTTAAAATTTTCACTGTGGCAAGAATGCCTAGTCAAGGTCCAACTTGTTTGATAGAGGTTTATCTTTGAAGTTGGTGTACCCTAATATCCATAAATGTCACTGTGCAGGAGCAATAAGGTGGACACTCCCATTACAGTAGCAAGGTCTGAAGTGAACATCTACTCAGGAAATGCTTCTAACTAATATATCTATGTATACCTTTCCCCTTTCTATCAATAATTTGAGCCATATTTTAAAGGGGTGGGGGGTTAAGTTTTTGATGATCTTTCTTCAGACATTGATTGAATGAATGAATGGTGGTTATAGACTGAGCTGTACATATTTAATATGAACCCAGTGTGCTTAATTTTATATTTTACTAATTAAGAGTTAAATTGATAGAAATTGACTGTTAATATCATAAATATAATCAAAGGCATTGAGTGACATACAAGAATTTATCAGAGAATTAATACTATGAAATATTGTTTAAAGAGAAAAGAGGTTATGATGACTCAGAAAAATTACTGAGCTATGAGGTCCTTAAAATTCTAGACAGGAGCTATATCCAGCTTCAAGTTAGATAACACACTTTCTGGAGGAAATCTAAAAACCTATTAAACTTCTTACTTTAAAACCATTTACAGAAAGTTATTTTTTTGTGTGTGTGTCCAAGCATTCCTGATGCAACTTTACAGACCTGAACAATTAGCAGAAAGATATATGTAGAGTAGATATATAATTATGTTGAATGGCTGACTGATAGAACTCTCTGGTAAATGAGGGTGAGCACTGTATGTTACATCTTGGTCTATGAGAATGTTAACAGAAGCTTCTTTTGAAAGTTCATTGTCCTAATCAGTACAAGAATATTGTATGATAAGGATGTTTATCAGAACATGTTAAGGATGTTTATCAGAACAAACATACTAAAATGTTAACATATTATGTATTTACACTTATCAACCCAGAATACATCAATTTGTCTCTGTGAAGTGTAATATTTTATGGAGATTTTTAAAATAAATTGTGGACATTGTGGTATTAACTTCCTCTTAATAAAATTTTACAGAAATGGGCCCCTTCTATAGAAGACACCCTCATGTGTTGTATTTGTCAGTGCTTAGAGCCCCAGTATTTGTGGATAGTTCTTGAATGTATTTCTTACAAGAAACATGGAAGAAACCGTGTGGTTAAAGCTATGTGAACAAGTTACCTAACTTTTCCTTTTCTTATTAGCAATTGCAGCTCACACACCCCTAATTTCCTCAGTAAGCACAACAGTGTAAAGGAAGCACTAGATTTCCAAGGTATTCTTTTTTATATCTTTTTTTCTTATGATTTATCAGAAATCTCACTTATCCAAGCAGGAGTCAGTTCTTACAAACTCACAGGAGTTAGGTTTTCATATTCATTTTTCTTTCTCTTTTTAGAGCTACTGACAAAAAATATTGTTTCCGCAATGTAAGTTAAAATTGTCCAAATTTACTCACTGATGAGTTGGGTCCATAAATCAGTAGACAAGGCAGCTTAAGTTTTATGATAGTTTAAAATTTTTAAGTGCTTTCATTGATTCCATGACTTTGATGCTCACACTGACTCCACAACATGGATAGAAATATAAATCATTAATTTCTCTCCTTCCATCTCTCCCTTTCTCTTTTTTTTTCTATAGAATGGAAATTGTAACTTAATCAAGAGGACTAAATTCTTAGTCCATGAACTAAACCAGGGCTGGGGCTCAGTTGCAGAGTGCTTACTTAGCATGCATTAGACCCCAAGTTCAATCCCCAGCATACACACAAACGCCAAGAACTAAGCTTTAAAGTGGTAGAGCCATGGCTTAAACTTTGGGAGGAAGACAACATTACTTACTGATTTCATGTATGCATAGGTTATAGAGTCAGAAATTCCTGGGGTCAAATTGTACTATTTCACCAGACCACGTATAATCAGCCATTTATCAAATGGTATAGAATGAAATGTGATATTGTCATAATATGCCACCACCTTGTGTATGACTTCATGTTTGTGTGTGTGTATATATGTATATACGCACACATACATATGTACATATCTATTTAGCATAGTTAGCCAATAATGTTGATATTAATGATAATCTTAATTTTGATTATTTTCACAATTTAACATTCTTTTAAATGAAATATGCATATAAATAGTAATCATCAATTTGGATCTATAGTGTTAACATATTGAACTGGATAATACTTTGTTGGAGGGGGTTTTCTTGTCAATTGCAATATATTTAGCAGAGTCTCTGGCCTCTACCCACTGAAGATCAGTAGTACACATTTTTCTGCTGTAACAACCAAAACCAACCCCAAAATAAAATGTCCCTTGCAAGGTAAAAATCTTCCTGGTTGAGATCCACTTATTTAGATAACATGAGATAAAACCATATGACATATGTCTGTTTTACCTTTATTCCATAAAACTGTTGAAGTAGAGAAAAAAGAAGTAAGAAAACAAAATAACTTGTGTGTCTGCTTTGTGAGAGGAACAGTTGTTTTGCTTCCTTTCACATACATTTTTTTTCCTGTGATTCACTAACTAATTACTTGAGCTATTTTTTGGAGGAGGGTACTGGGGATTGAACTCAGGGATCCTAGATCACTGAGCCATATACCCAGCCCTATTTTGTATTTTACTTATAGACAGGGTTTTATTAGTTCTTCACTGTTGCTGAGGCTGGGCTTGAAAATGTAATCCTCCTGCCTCAGCCTCCCAAGCTGCTGGGATTACAGGCTTGTGCCTCTATGCCCAGCTACTTGAGCTATTCTTATTATCCCCATTTCATATAAAAAAATTCACAGGAAACAAGTAATATATATATATATATTAGTATATATATAATATATAGTCTATATATTCTATAAGATATATATATATATCTTATAGAATGAGCATTAGGGCTTTTGAAATTAAGGTACCTTCATTTAACTTTCATGGTAAGTGGTGAGATAAAAGATTGTATGTATAAACAAACAAAATTATCAAGTTTTTAAGCTGCCATTCTATTGGATATCTGAAAGACAAATGAGGTTATATTGTAAGAAAAAAGCATCATAAGAAAGATTCTAAAGCCAGAGGAAAACACTATCAAACTATGTGGATGATTCTTTCACATTCAATGGCATTTTATTGATCCATTCAACAACTAAGAGGAGGAAATTTCAAGTTTAGCCAAAAATCCTTTGTAAGTTTTGGTACATGATACGGTTGCAAGTGGTATGGTTTTGAAGCACTAAGCAATTTGCTAAAATCTGTGTTGCAATTTGGATTTAGAGATCACCTCCCACCCTTCCATTAACTTACAGAGTGCAGAGAATGCACCCTCTGACCAATTGTCAGTAGGTTTAGTATCTTTATCCCAGCCCTCCTAAGAGTTTGTAGTCACTCATTCACCTCTCCTGCTTTGATTACTTTCTAATCCCCTTCTTATAATTTGCAGTCCACTCAAATGAAGGTCAGCTTTTGATTTGCCTTCTCTATTCAAGTGTCTAGGCTATTACATGGGGTTCTGAGGATGCTGGGCTCCCCTCTGACATATGGTGTGGTTTTTCTAAGCAGTAACATTTTTGTTGTCATTACTCAGAGAGGCCTGTAGAGTACGTTTGTCATCATTACCTAGCTTTTGCTCCAAGAAAGTCTTGCTGGAAAAGAAGAATCTGTAAGCTAATAAATAACTTCACTACAGGCTCTGGAAGTTGCTACTTATCAATTTGTCAGAGTCACTAATCTGCTGGGCAAACAGCTTGCTTAACAATACGAGTTCATTAATCACAACTTGTTGGTGAACATTGCTTTGTTGTGTAGAGTGATCCTCAATTATTATATTATGGAATTTTCCTATTCCCAGTCTCTAAACTAGGATCCTAAAGTCCTATAAATAAGCTACTTCTGATTCATATTTGCATGAAGATGATATTCCTTCTATAGTTTAAAATCACTGGTTTATGTGGTGATATGCTTTGGTTCATTAACCTTGCAGAATAACTAAATTTGAGGCTTCTGAGTATCTAAGTTGGTCTTCGGACTAGCAAGTAAAATAGGCATCTCCACTGAGGTCGTTAGGAGATACTTCTTCTGGTCTACCTCCTAATAAGTCCATGAGAAGTGTTATTCCATCAGCCAAATACCACTTCTCTAATCCAATTAGAAATAATGAAAAAAATTTATGGCATAATTTATCAGCATATATTTAGCATGCAGGTGGTACTTAAAATTCAACTAAATTTTCAAAATTCAAAAAAGAAGATACATATAAGCAGATAATGTACCAAAGGAAAAAGATGTTAAACATCAATTTTGGAAGATGATTTCTGCTGAAGGCATTTTTATATAATTTGCTAATGGTTAAATAAAGGATACACTTGTCCACTCTTATGTCTTATATCTCTCTTCTTGTAACAATACCAAAAGTACCTATCTGGGTGGGTTGGAATAGCCTACCAAACAACAGTTAGAAATGGTGGGATTGGGATTCAAGTCTGTCCAAACACATAGCCGTTTCTCCCAGTAGCACCACAAGAGTGTTGCTCAGAGAAAAATAATGTCAGACCGAAAACACAAAATGAAATTAGAAGAACAAAATGCCTAAGTTGCCTGAGGATAATATTAACAGATGTTTACTCTAGTTATAAAGAAAAATCCCAATAGCTTTCCTGATTAACATTTATAAAAATTGATGTAAGGCTCTACCTAGTTTTCAGATCGTTCCCTCAGAGAGTATCAGAAACAATACGGCTGATTATGTGATTAAAAGAACCAGTTCAACTCCAACACACCATGTGCTTCAATTGGGATTCTGGATCTAGTTCTCCATTTTGGCAATTTCTTTAATGTTAATGACCTTGTTTTTTCATCCATAAAATTAAAATAATAAACTTTGGGTTAGACAAAGTAGAACCAAGAGAAATTGGGAGTAGGAAAGTTAGTAGAATGAATCAGACTTTACTTTCCTATGTTCATATATGAATATATGACCAATATAATTCCATATCATTTACAACCAGAAAAATGGGAAATTGTACACCATATATACTTTCATGTATTAAAAAAAGAACAAAAAATTTGTAATAATGAGACCTCAAATGGTTGCACTGAGGATAAAATGAAATAGATAAAACATAAAACAAACAAAAATAACAACAACATAAACTGAGAATGCTATGGAATGGCTGGGATATTTAATAACACACACTGAGCTTCACATAATGTTTAGCCCCACATTATTTAGTTAGACATAGAAACCATGCTATTTTAACTGAGGATATTTCAATGATATCATATTAATATATTCTTGGTATGTGTTCCTTACAAAGACTGATTCTTTGCTAACATGTATTATATCTTAAAGTGTCATTTAAGGTATAGTGGAAGAGTCATTTTAAATAGAAAAATCATATTCATGACCATAAGTGGAATTCTTTCATAGCACAGCAGTCAATAATATTAATCCCAACTTGAGAAAGTACTGATGTTTACAAAATGCACCCTTCATCCCTATGCTAAGTAATAACTTCCTAAGATAATAGAAATTGTTGTTAGTAATCTTGAAATAGCTATAAAGAAATTCATTTGTTAAAATAGGGTCATTTTAAAGATAGGTTATCTGACCTAGGTAGTTTCTTTCTCCAGCCCTGCCACTATCCATTTGTATGCTCATTTATCTTTTCTCCATTGAAGGTCATCCTAGTTAGACAGAAAGTGCAGCAATATACTAGCTCTTAAACTACTTAGATTCTCTTACCCAAAGAAAGTGACTGAATTGGCTCAGTTACAATCTTTACTTTAGAACATAATTTACCTAATAATACCTCGCTGGTAAATGCATTCACACATTCATATGTCACCAGCCTAAATGGAAACATGCTGTCTTTGTAAATGTTACAAGTCTAGCTTGTTAAATTTGTTTCCAGATGAGTAAATCCATAGGGAAATGAGAACCCATGTGCTGGCAATTCCTTCTAGAATTAAAGTGTACTTGCAGATTGTCATCACTGTTAATATTTAGACCTGTGAGATCTGCTCATTATCTAAAAGCACAGCTAGAACAAGTCAATGAGCAGTTTGTCAGAGGCTTGTCCATCAAGTCCAGGTACTTCACAGTGGTACAAATACTTCTCTAATTCATAAACTATCTTCCACATGAGTAAGCAATGAGGGTTGGCAAAGTAAAACAGTAATTGGGTCTTCTGGCTTCAGTCTCAGCATAAATATTGACTGATTGTTGGTCTTAGATGAGACTGTCATTTTTTAAAATTTCTATTTCTTAATCTGCAAAATAAGTGTTTGCCTCATGGATTTCTTAAGGTTATTTCAAATTAAAGAGTTCTCTAATTGATCAGCACCACATAAAAATTAATAAAGGTATTATGCACATCTACAATTAATTAATTATTTAATTAATTATTTTTACAAACAAGTATTACAGGGGCTGGGGTTGTGGCTCAGTGTTAGAACACTCACCTGGCATGTGGGAGGCACTGGGTTTGATCCTCAGCACCACATTAAAAAAAATAAAGGTATTGTGTCCGCTTACAAATAAAAAATAAATGTTAAAAAGTATTACAAATCAATAAATAATTGTTACAATTTCCACCCATTTCAAACTTATTAATAAATAATAGATGCTACTCCTGTGGTACACATTTTTAAAAAGCATTCTCAATTGAAAATTGTCAAGAATGTTTCCAAATATATTTTTATTTTTATACATTATAGTATGCTCTTTTAGAGTAAAATACTGATACAGAGTCATAAGTATTGTGTTGTGTGTATGTGTGTGTGTTTGTGTGAGTGTGTATGTGTACAGAGAAATGCTGTGAACCACAGCATTTATCCCCATAAAATACAGTGCAGTAAGAAAGTGATAGCCTTCTGTGGCAATGATTTTTACTAATATGATGTTAAGAATCCATCTTCTTCCTGCATTTCTAGGCCAGACAGAATGACTTTGCATTAACTAAAACCACACAAGGGAATTTTTATCTCTATACTTCCTTAAGTGTCTCCTTTAGGGTCAGGGACTTCTGATTGCCTTTCAAGGAGATTAGTTAAATCATTTATCAGGGCACTAGCACAGAAATATTTTTTTTTACAACATGAGATTTGTTGATATGTTAGAGATAGCATGTAAAGAGCAGGATAAACTCTATTGTTAATGAAATTTGGTTCATTAAGGGAGGTAGTAAAGAAAGGAAAATGTGGATGGAATGTATGTTTAAATTCATAAGTGTATCTGTGCATACTCTCAGGTATAAACAGGCGTTTACGTTTGGGAAGTGCTCAAATGTCTGCAGGAGTCTCTGTGTGAACACCCTTGGACAAATAAATGAGAGAGAAATTTAGATTTAGTAATTAAGGAACACCAAGTGAACAATGTCATTCACTAGACCCATATTCTTTTCTAAAGGAAGTGATGGAAGGTACATTCCAAGAAAGTGTCTAAGAACTGCTTGGCCAATTTAAATAGCAGAAAATTATAGAAGAAAATTCACATATCTAAACTCAGGGTACTCACTGGCCTTATTACATAAAAGGCTCTGAACTTTTAGTTCTGAAAATGATTTGGAGAGGACAGAGATTTCCGACAAGGATTTGAACATTCTGTAGCTTTGTCAGTGTATCAGTCAGTATCTCTAGAATAACTTTTCTTTTGAAGTTTTTGTGTATTTTATACCCCAGAATCAGACTGAATTAGTAACTAAAGTAAACATGATTTTTTCAAAAAAAAATTGTATTAAGTAATGTAGCTTTCTGAATCTCTTAAAGCCAAGACTGAAGTTTAATTTAGTTATTGGGAAATAATACACTTTGTACATTCACAAAATAATTATCTTGACTTTGTATTTAAATCACTGATATAAAAGTTTAGGACACATGTTTTTCTCTGTGAAAATATATAAACTAAGGAATACTTGAGAATACTTTATGCACTGATGCTCTCTCTGTATACACACAATGATATCTCACTAAATTAAAATATGACATTTTTCTGCCTTTCATTTTAAATGTTAAATAAATGCAGGTAAAGATTATCTTGTTAAGGGGCAACCCAATATTAGCTTAGTATTTGCAATAATTACTAATTTTGATCTATAGAAAAGAGGCACAATAAACTTCATTCCTGCTTTGGAATTGAAAAACAATAGAGCTTAGCAATTGAAGTGTTCCTGAAAACTTCTGATTCAGTTATTTAAAAGATAATTCCAGAAAAACTAAGAATTAGTTGTGCCTCAGATTTGACCTAGACAGCAAGAGCATCTTCATGCCCCTGTCTGTGACCCCTTTTAAGTTATAGTTTTCATTTTTATTTTTTGTATATCGGGGGTCACATGACAGATTTCATTTTAATAAAACAGATTTTCACTACACATATATTTATATGTACACATATATACATACATTATGTGTATGTTTACTCATATAATTAGCCTCTCATATTCCATGTCTCTGGAACTAATCAACAGCAGATCCAGGATTTAAAAAAAATTGGGTCTATACTGAACAAATACTGTTTTCTTGTCATTTTCTCTTAAGTAATGCAATATAATTATTCTGATTTAGATGTGGTGTCCCCCCGAAAGCTCACATATGAGAATGCAATAAGGTTTGAAGGAGAAATTATTTGGTTATAGCTTTATCCTAATCAGTGAATTAATCCCTGATGGGATTAGCTAAAGTGGTAGGGTGTGGCTGGAGGAGGTAAGAATTGGGGCATGGCTTTGGTGTATATATTTGTATCTGGCAAGTAGAGTCTCTCTCTTTCTCTCTTCTTCCTGATCACTGTGATATGAGCCGCTTCCCTCTGCCACACTCTCCCACCATAATGTTCAGCCTCACCTGCATGGTCTGAGGAATGAAACTGGCCTTCTATGGACTAAGACCTCTGAAACTGTGAGCCCCCAAAGAAACTTTTCCTCCTTTATAGTTGTTCTGGCCAGATCCTGAAAGCCACAGCAGTGAAAAAGCTGTTCAAAACAATAATATTATAACAACTTACATAGCATTTACATTATATTTGATGTTACAATTAATCTGGAGGTGATTTAAAGAATACAAAGTGCATATGTCACCTGCAAATGCTACACCATTTATATAAAGGAATTGAGCCCCTATAGATTTTGCTATCTGTAGAATTTTCTGGGACTGATATCCTCTGGATATTGAACAATGACTGTTTAATATGTATGTAAAAACTTGGAAAAAGAGGCTTATTTCATAGTATCTTTATTTAACAGATTAAGAAACTAATGCCTGGAGAAATTAAGTGAAATTACCCAAAAGGAAAACAATTAGCTAGAGACAAACTATATTGGTAATTTAGTTCTTCTGGTTATCAATTCAGTGCCTCATTCCTTTCTTTTGGGTGATAAACTGCTTCAAATTTGAAGGATGGTGGTAGTGAATCTAACAGAAGTTTTTGTACAGAATCAACTCTCTGACAGCCCATGCAAGACTCCAGCAATAGAAATACTGTAAAATAGTGTCCTCTGACAATTTAGCCATTGAAGTATGATCTTTACACTGAGAATAAAAAGATTAATCAGGGAATACTTTAGCATTCTTTACATAGGTTGTAGATTAATCAAGTTGCATACAGAGCATGTGGCATCTGAATCTATGCCCATGTGGGTCTGTTCAGCTCAGAATGCAATCAAAATGTCACTTTTTGCTTCCAGAGAGTGTAGGTTCTACTCAATTTTTCTTCTCTATTATTGATGCATATATCTAAATGCAAGAAGGGAAATAAAGGGGCAGCCAACCGGAAAACATAAAGTGCTCAGAGCTGCCATGGGAGAAGGGAAATGTCAAATGTATGTGGAAAGAAAAGGAAACTTTCCCTACATTAATGAGCCACCCTTTTGCAAAGCAAGTTCCAGAAAGAGTTACTCCTTACCAATATTCTGTACTCCAGCTACATTTGCCAGTCTCCCCTGTTACTAGGTAGCAGTTCCGTTAAGGCCATGTAAAGAACTCTGGCCAGTGAACTTCAGGCAAAAGTGACAGTGATGTTGGCTACTTCCAGTCATAGGTAATAACAGCTGTTGGTTTCCCACATTCCTTCTTCCTTCCACTGCAGTAAGAGTAAAAGCCACATGTTGAGAGCAAAACCCCAAGATACAGAGTTCTATATCCCTGGGGCACTGTATTGAAGAGAATGGCAGAGGACTATGTATGGGAAAAAATTATCATCTGTGTTAAGCTACTAACATTTTTCTTTTGGTTTCTCCTATAGCAGAATTCTGTCTATATTGGAAGAAAAATTTCCAGTAAAAATATTAGTAAAGACACATAATAATATGGTAATGCTCAAAATAAATGCTTTTGTCAAAAAAGTATAGATTCATTTTGCACAACCACTACAAACTACCAGAAGAGGCACAGAAATGTATAATATAAGAAGTAATAGAAACTAGAATAATGTCACATGGTTCATCCCCTTAGCCAAAGCTGGCTAAAGCCTTTTGTCAGTACGTTTGTGTAGCAAGTGAAGATTAATATCAGAATATCACTAAGTCCTTGTTGATGTGCTGTGAATATTCTTTCCAATGTTAGCTTCATAATAAAATTAGTTTGATTTTACAGAATAAAACTTGAAGACAGAATTCTTTTCTCTCTTCACAAAGTCCTGTGTAAGTAATAGTCTAACTATACATATTGATATTAAAGGACATCTTTACTAGGTGAGTCCTCTAAATATGGCAATCAATGTCTGCCTACCCCAGTGGCAAAGCTAGATAATCAGCCTCCATTATAGAATTTTTTGAGGAACTGTCCAAAGGGAAGCCATGGTTAGTATTTTATTTTTACATAAGTCATGGTTCCAATACAGATTTATGGAAGTGTCTAGGCAATAAAAGAAAACGACATATTCTATAGAACTAAGAATATTGAAAAGAAATAAAATCTTCCTAAGTTCAAAAAGTCATTTCAACAGTCCACTTTTGTGGAATAAACAGTATTTATATATTTAATCTACTTCAGTTCTACTAATTGATTCCAAGAAGATGTAACTGAAAAGGTTTCTTGAAACAAAGCCTTTTTCTGTTGTCTTAAATATAATTGGACAATTTTTAAAATTGATTTCTCTGAATTTCCTGTTATTCATTCTGCCACACAAAAATCATACTCAATATCAGAGACACCTGTGAAACTTTATCATCTGTGAAAGAAGGTTAACTGGAAAGAGATCACCTTGGATATTGTGGAATTTAAATCCTTTTCAATAACTTTATTTATTTATTTTATGTGGTGCTGAGAATTGAACTCAGTGCCTCACATTTTCAAGGCAAGTGCTCTACCACTGAGCCACAAAATTCCAATCAAAATCCCAATGTTATTTCTCATAGGAATAGAAAAAACAGTCATGAGATTTATCTGGAAGAATAAGAGACTCAGAATAGCTAAAGCAATCCTTAGCAGAAAGAGTGAAGCAGGTGGCATCACCATGCTAGACCTTAAACTATACTACAGAGCAATAGTAACAAAAACGGCATGGTATTGGCATGAAATCAGACTGGTAGACCAATGGTACAAAATAGAGGACACAGAGACTAACCAACAAAATTACAATTATTAGACAAAGGTGCCAAAAACCTACATCTTCAACAAATGGTGCTGGGGAAACTGAAAATCCACATGCAACAAAATGAAATTAAACCCCTATCTCTCACCATGCATAAAACTCAACTCAAATTGGGTCAAGGATCTAGGAATAAAACCAGAGACCCTGCATCTAATTGAAGAAAAAGTAGGCCCTAATCTTCATCATGTGGGATTAGACCTCAACTTCCTTAATAAGACTCCGTTGGCACAAAAATTAAAATCAACAATCAATAAATGTGATGGATTCAAAGAAAAAAGTTCCTTCTCAGCAAAAGAAACAATCTGTGAGGCAAATAGAGAGCCAATATCTTGGGAAACAATCTTAACCCCTCACATATCAGATAGAGCATTAATCTCTAAGATATATAAAGAACTCAAAAAGCTAAATGCCAAAACAAACAAACAAACAAACAAAACAACAATCAATAAATGGGCCAAGGACATGAATAGACACTTCTCAGAGAATGATATAAAATAAATCAATAAATATATGAAAAAATGTTCATCATCTCTAGCAATTAGAGAAATGCAAATCAAAACCATTCTAAGATTTCTTCTCACTCCAGTCAGAATGGCAGCTATTATGAAGACAAACAACAATAAGTATTGGCGAGGATGTGTGGAAAAAGGTACACTTACACATTGCTGGTGGGACTGCAAACTGGTATAGCCAATATGGAAAGCAGTATGGAGATTTCTTGGAAAATTGGGAATGAAACCACCATTTGACCCAGCCATCCCTCTCCTCAGTATATACCTAAAGGACTTCAAAACAGCATACTACAGGGACACAGTCACATCCATGTTTATAGCAGCACAATTCACAATAGCTAAACTGTGGAACCAACCTAGAGGCCCTTCAATAGATAAATGGATAAAAAAGTGCATATATACACAATGGAATATTACTCAGCAATAAAAGAAAATAAAATCATGGCATTTGCAGGTAAAATGGATGAAGTTAGAGAAGATAATGCTAAGTGAAGTAAGCCAATCCCCCCAAAAAAGTGCCGAATGTTTTCTCTGATATAAGGAGGCCGATTTATAGTTGGGTAGGGAAGGGGAGCATGGGAGGAATAGACAAACTCTAGTTAGGTCAGAGGGGTGAGAAGAGAAGGGAAGGGGACATGGGGTTAGAAATGATGGTGGAATGGTCATCATTATCCAAAGTACATTTATGAAGACACGAATTGGTGTAAATATACTTTGTATACAACCAGAGACATGAAAAATTGTGCTCCATATGTGTAATAGGTATTGTAATGCATTCCACTGTCATATATAAATAATAAATAAATTCTTTTCAAGAGGGACTTGAGTTCCAAAAATTAATATATTTGCATTTTCAATGAGGCTTTTTTTCTCTTCAAAATAAATGGACAGAGAACACAGACAGGGCAACTGAAAGTATCTCCAACACTAACTAAACTGAGTTAAAAGAACTCTTTCTGAAAAAAAATAATAAAAGCATTTCCTTCCACTTTCACTGGCTTGATCCAGTTTCAGTTAGTATCCAAAACAAAAGAAATTAAAATGTTCAAAACCACCAAGTAAACAGATGAAATGTATTCCTCTTTGGAGACTGGCACATGGATGAACAAATAGCTCAGTGAAATAAAATAAGAAAATCTAGATATAGAACCATGTACATACAGAAATTTAGCATCTACGTGGAATTGAAATTTCTGGGGAAAGATGAAATGTTAAAAAACTCTGTGAGACAACTGGGTCACTATCACCGAAAAGAGAGCCATGTACTCATACTTCACACTCTACCTGAGAATAAACCTCAAGTGAAGAAGAGATCTTAATGTAAATATTGAATCCATGCAATATTAGAGGAAAATATAAATTACGTTTTAAATTCAGTGTGAAAAAAATCATTTTGTAACCGAGTCAAATGATTTTAAAATATAAAAATATCATAAGTTGAAAGAAAAACTAAACTTGGAGAAAATATTTTTATATTACAACAATGGGATATTATCCTTAATATGTGAATCAATAAAATAATTTCCAAAACTGAAGAGAAAAATAGGCAAAAGATACAGACAATAAACAATAATTTGTAGATTGCCTTAATATGTATGATAGGATTTTAATTTTTGTTCATAAAAAGAGAAATGTATGCTAAGACTATACTTAGATATAATTTCTCATTTATCATGTTGGTGAAAATTAGAAAATTTGAACATTTTATTAGTGAGGCTGTAGGTCAATACTCCTTTCTCACATTTCTCTTTGGAGTACAAAATATTACAACTCATTGGATTGGAAATCGGTAATAAAATTAATAATTAAAAAACACTTTCCATATAAAATACTTATTGACCAAAAACTTCTCAGAATTTTCCCTGATAAATTATCTTCAAACAGGCAAAATATATAAATTTTCTTACACAATCTTATTCATTTGGCATTATTACAATAATATCAGAGACATTATTAGGTCTTTTGCTCACATGTAGGAAAGATTTTAAAAATTTCAATACATTAACAGAATGAAATTATTTTACAAAAAAGCTATAAAAGTAGGAATAATCTTCACGAAAAGATAGGGAATGATTTCTGAAATATATTAGAATGTGAGAATCACAGAAATAAAGTGTCTGTCCTGTACATAAAGAATAAATGGCCATCAGGAGCTCAGAAGTTGAAAGTCTTTAGAATCATTCCAAAAGCTTTTATGTATTCCTTTTACTTTATTTAAAAAAGTTGTACACCTCAGAAAAAAAGTTCAAAATATCACAATGGATTCCCACGTACATTACTGCAATGCATGGATGGTTAACAATTTTTTTTGAAATATTTCTCCTTTAATTTTTCATCAAATTTTAGGTCATGTTACCATAACCACATCAGTTTCCAATACTGCAGTCTCTATCTTCCTTTAGAAAAGTCATTCTGCTATGTAATCAAAATGTAAATATCACAAGAGTAATTTAGCACAATGTTTTACCAATATTTTCACCACATTCAAATTTCTCCAGTTTTCTTGATAATATCTCTGATAGTTGTCTATTTTTTCATCCTAGATGCAATCAAGGATCATACAGTGCAAATATTTGCCTATTAGTTAGTTTTCTTTAAGAGAGTCTCCTGCTGTGTGTTTTTCATCACACTGTCTTTAAAAATACATTTCTAAGCTATTTGTCTTGCAGAAAAGTACGCAAGTGGAATTCATCCTATTACTTCTGCTTATTTAAATAAGCAGAAATTTAAAGTTAAACATAATTTAAAAGCTAAATATAAGTGTCAAGAAAACTGCCTTTTCTTCAGTGATGCCCTTAGTTCTTACACTTTTTTTATTTATTCAGTAGTAAAATATATGAAATATTTTCAGAACTACTAGACTAACCAAAAATATACTATTAATATTCCATTTTTTTGCTGTTTGCTCTTATTAATTATATTCCATTGAAAATATAAGACCTGTAGCAGAACTAGTACTGCCATTCAATTGTATTGGACTACAAATTACAACATCTCAACTATTGTCAATTGCTGGAGGTGCCCTTCAGAGGGATTTATGATGTAATAGGTCTAGGACAGAAATCAGATATCTTTATTTAGCGTAAGTTTCTTGGGTATAATTGAGGCTAGAAGCCACACTTTGGGAGGATATTAGTTCTGTTATCTGCTCATCACACTTACCTGGGAGATTTTAAAAAGTACCTATAGCTTGGACTTATTTAAGATTTTTTCCCCAAGAATCTCTGGAATGAGACCAGATATATGAATTACAAGAATTAAAGAAGCACAGAGAATAAAAAAAACAAACAAATAAACAAACAAACAAACAAACAAAAACATTCCCTCATATGATCTTGGTTTTAGATTCACTGATTGGCAGCATCATTCTATGCCCATGGAAATACCTGGTGCTTACTCATCAAACAAAGTTCCTGTGTTTCTGAGAACAGTTAAAATCATAAGGGGAACTTTCAATTTTATTTCCAGGAACAAAGACAACCTTAGTCAATCATAACAAAAAAATTATACCTTTTATACAAGTAATAGTTTTGCCTTTAAATGTCTGCTATTTTATACATTCTTCTGCCAAATTTTTTCTTTGCTTTATGGCGGTTTTCCTTTGCTCTTTAAAAGTCAAAGAAATGCATGAAAGTTCTTAAAAATAAGCATCAAAGCCTCTATTTTTGCAAGGAGCACATAATGTACGCAGAGCCTTTGAAAGGAAAAGACCTATATTTTTCTTCTGAGAGACAGCTAGAGAGAGAGAGAGAGCCCAAGAGAACAAGAGAGAGAGAAAGAAAGAATGAGAGAGAGAGAGAGAGAGAGAGAGAGAGAGAGAGAGAGAGAGAGAGAG
>NW_026000174.1:37819295-37829355 GCF_001458135.2 Marmota marmota marmota | reverse complement strand
TGTGTGTGTGTGTGTGTGTGTGTGTGTGTGTGAGAGAGAGAGAGAGAGAGAGAGAGAGAGAGAGAGAGAGAGAAGGTGGGGAGAGAGAGAGAAACGCAAAAGAAAGAAATTCAGGCTGGCTGTATCTGTCTGAACAAGTATATTCTCTTCTAGTTGATAGCTTACTGTTTTTTCTAGCTGAGCATTTTCATTGACCAAAACTCTGCTTTGGCATTTCTTCACTCTTCAAAATGTGATCTCTGGATCATCTGTAAGGCTGCAGTAGATTCTTTCACGTTGCTTGTTAAAAATGGAAATGATTTGCCCTATAAGAAGACCTAAAAAATCAGAGTATTTGGGGTAAACCCATGGACTCTGCTTTTTAACAAAATCCTTGGAGCTGTAAAAAATAAATGCTAAAACTAAGAAAGACTATTCTTCACCCATGATTCCTAAACGTCTGAGTCTGGGAACTTTCTGTTTATCTCAACAATAATAATAGGCATAGCTACCATTTCCTTGGGGTTCATACTGAGTTAAGTAACTTACATTTGCTATTCAACTTAATACTGATAACAATGTTATCAGGGAAGAATTTTATGTCCACTTCTTGGATGAGGAATTTTAACTGGAGATTTTTCAACCAACTTAACTAATTAATAAGCTAATAAACAGCAGAGGAAATATTACCACCCAGATGGGCTAGACTGTAAAGCCCAAGATCTTAGAGCTAATTATGCAAATTTTCTATTTAATAAAACTTTGTGGTAGAAATTTCTGTAAAAAGTGGAACTTTGTCAGAAGTGGGATAGCAGAATACAACAGTCACTAATATGGCATTATGTAAAAATGTGGATGTGTAACCGATGTGATTCTGCAACTTGTATTTGGGGTAAAAATGGGAGTTCATAACCCACTTGAATCAAATGTATGAAAGATGATATATCATGAGCTATGTAATGTTTTGAACAACCAATAAAAAAATTTAAAAAAAAGAAAAAAAAAGAAATTTGTGTAAAAACAAAACCATCATTTCATGGATGAAATGATGTGGAAACACACACAATGACAATATGGTAAAATTAATGAGTACCATGGAGGCAGAAACAGTGCAAGGAACTAGATAGAAGGGTATATGAAAAATTCTTAACTCACAGGAAATGTTTCATGAAAGGAATGTCATTTCTGAACTATTCTTAAAGAATAAGTTAAAGATGAAGAGGTGTAGATCTACAGAGTAGATTTTATATGAATGGAACAGTACAACTGAAAACATAAAAATGGGAGAATATGGAGATCTTAGAAGGTGCACATTACAATACGTAAAGTGGGCAGCAGAAGATGATAGTAAAGACGGAACTGAACAATTCAGTTGATAAAAGCTCATATTGGGCTTTAAATCAAAGTAATGAATCATCTTCATGATTTTTGTCAAGTACCTGGTAAAGAATTCTGTGACTTGTTAGTCCTAGCAATTATGAAGGGGCTCTGAGTACCTTCAGAAAGACATCTGAGAGGCACATTCCATCATTTGTGTTTAGATCTCTGTAAATATGTTTTGTTCTTGTCTTTCTCTGTTAAAAATTACGTACTTTGAAGATGTTAGTTTACAATAGAATTAATGTATGCCTATGTATAATTTCAAACAGAAAAAAGGGTATACTGTCCCTTTTTAATTTTTCTTGCTTTTGTTTTTAATTGTAAAGTTACTACCAGTTCATTCAATAATGGACAACAGACAGAGTTTCTGTATAGTGTTATTTCATAGTTGACAAAGCTACTTTTAAATGCTGGTGGTCCTTTTTCTTTGACGCTATGTACCTGTATAATATATGTTAATTCTGTATGACAAAATGCTCTGATTCCTAGCCAAGGTTCAATCAGTGTATATAACTCAACAAATACACTCATCCATGTGTGCTCCTGTTTCTTTTTATACTTTTTTTTATTACATGGTTCTTAAAGAATCCATCCCTTGCAAATCATCCATGTTGTTCCTTATGTGTTTTACCTTGGCTCCAATTGTTGAAAAACAGTGGCTTGCTTCAAGTTTTTGCAGTTGAGCGTTAGGCACATTTGCACATGATAGATGCAGCGTCAGTTCAATTGTGTATCTTTGGTGTTCAGGAAAATCCAGTCTTTTAGGGATTGTTTTTCAGATTATCAATTTATTTTTCTTTAATTTAAAAAGACTGCTTAATTAACTTGGACATTATTAAGAGATGAAGAAATGTTTATGATGATTTCAGTGTTCCCTCTTTCTTTGCCTTAGTTCAGGCTATACCTCTTGCTATAATGAGGCTTTTTTTGATTAACTGAAAAATTATGCATCTAACAAAGCTCATTTATTTTTTTTTAATTTTGTAGTTGAATATGGACAGAATGCCTTTATTTTTATATGGTGTTAAGTATCCAATCCAGGGCCTCACATGTGCTAGGCAAATGCTCTGCCACTGAGCTATAATCTCAACCCACAAAACCCATTGCTAATGTCACATTGACTCTGTTATTTGCCTTGAAATCTCTCTAGCCTGCTTCTTAGCTAAAATTGTAATTAAATCTTACTTATTTTGATCAATATCACAATTTTACCTGAGTAATTGAAAGTTTGGGCCCTGGAGTCAAACTCTACCTGGATTAGAATCCCAGTTGTATTCCTTGGTTTCTGAAAAACCTCAGTTAAGTGATTCAAGTTCTTTGGGCCTCAGTTGTTTTATCTGCAAAATGGAAACTCTTCTTAGCAATATCTGATGTAATTATAGGTATTATGAACTAAAATATGATTTAGGAAATTCATATTAAATTCTGTAATGTAAGATATGCTCTGCAAATACTATTAATTATTACTAATGAAAAAGATAGGATAGTTAATGGGTTTCAATTAGGACTTTTTTTTAACATAAAGGCAGCTCCATGAAGTTAAAGTTAATTTGTATAAACATTCCAAACACTACAGAAATCTCCTTTGTCCTTGAGTGGTGGGAAAAAAGAGTTAGGACAGACCTGAGTGAAGGCTGCAGACTCAAGGGCTAACCAATTGCATTAAAACATTTTCAATACCTGTTTAGCATAGATATTGGTCAAGAGTCTCAATACTTTTCCAAGAAGTGATTAGCACAGATACTAACAATGCTCTTACTCAGTAGCTATATAAGCCCTTATACTAGTATACTTAAGAGGCAACCCCACCAGGTGCCGTGGTGCACACCTGTAATCCCAGCTGCTTGGAAGACTGAGGCAGGAGGATCCGAAGTTCAAAGCCAGTCTCAGCAAAAATGAGGCACTAAGCAACTCAGTCTCTAAATGAAATACAAAATACAAAACAGGTCTGGGAATGTGTCCCAGTGGTTGAGTGCCCCTGAGTTCAATCCCTGGTAGCCCCCCCGCAAAAAAAAAAAAAAAAGAAAAAGAAAAAAAGAAAAGAAAAGAAAAAAAAGAAAGAGGCAACCCCTATAGGTTCCATTCTTGCAACTGCAGGAGTTTCTCTCTTTTCTTCTCACTTAAATAAATTCTGCTATTGTACACTTATTCTTCTTTGTCTATAGATTACATTCTTTGTCTTCACAAGATGAGAGCTGGGAAAGCAGTTACTGGCAAGCAGCTTGGGTGTGCTCTAACACTACAGCAGCAGAGGTTGAATATCCAGTTTCACTGTGATGGCAGTTTTTATCCTTTACTGCGGTTATTAGTCTAGATATTCCTTTCAATAGATATTTCTTACAAACAGTGCATTCTTTAAAGGCAAGAGTGTATGTGAAATACATATGTAAAGTTATTAACTCTCATAGAGAGTTAATTTGTACCAATTCAGTACTCAGTAGGTTTCTAGGTTCAGATGGTGTAAAAAAGTGAGAATTCTTTGGTGAAGCTTAAGACCTCAAATTAAATCAGAATCAATATTTTTTGGAAAGGTTTTTTTTTTTTTTTTAAATTTTTTGTGACCTAAGTCACCTGTACTATTTTACTAAATCCAGAGTTGTCAACTTGTGTCAGGAAATGTCCATTATTACAAAGGAGTAGAAACTTTATCTTTCAAGGAATGTTAGTTATATATAGTGTGAAATTTGAAAATTTTGAGAAAGACTGGAGGATTTCACAAGATTTTCAGATATCATGAGATGTCTTCTGCTACGATGGGGAAGTAGTTTACATTTAAGTGAGAGGTAAGGAGGAAGTTGCTGTCAAATATTAAATTTAGTTGGAATTTGGCTTCACTGTTTACATAGGCAGGCAAAACTATTGCCTTAATGAAATTTGAAGTCAAGAAGACACGATGTATTTAAAGAATTCATTTTACCACAGCTTGACTCTGATATTTCATGTCTCTGAACACCAACTTCAATGAAAAATTTCCCGCAGGTTTATCCCAAGATTGAGGAAATTGAGCACAAAGTGTGATGCTGGTGCTGTCAGCAATTTCAAGTGTGTACAGGTTTAGCAGTCAGTCACATATTCAGCCTTTGTGTAATAGTCCATTTTTATTCAATGTTTTATTTTCTGTAATAGATCTGACTAAGACACTGTCTGAAAACAACTATACTATCCAGGGAAACACGAGGATGATTAAAACTCAATAGAGCTCCACATGCATTAATGCATGCACGTTTCTGGATAAGTAGGAATCATATATGTGTTATATTTATCCTCTGTGTTAGGACCATCTCAAGGCTGTGACTTTCAGTCACTGAATAATCATAATGATAGCCATCCTTGTCAAATATTAACCATGTGCCATCAATTTTTATAAACACTGAAAGGTAATAAACTCATTCAGACCTCACAGTAACTATGTGATGTCACTACTATAATTATCTTGATTTTCCAGAGGAAAATAATGTGAAGTAGGGAGGGGTTAAGTAATTTGATCAAATAACTAGTGGAATCAGAATGCACACCCTAGTAATGTGGATCCTCAGTCTATGATCTTAATGCACACACAAAATATCCTACATTATCTATGCTACACTACACTGTACTTTATTATAGTACTTTATATATAATGCTATTCTATTTTACTTTGCTCTATGGCAAATACATTTTTTTTCTAAAAAAATTCAAAGAAATTTGATTCCCCACTTAATCTGATAAAGAAACTTACAGTGAAAATACCCAAAATATCAAATTAAGGATAATAATTAATTGCCTTGAATATTATAATCATGCGAAATTTGGGCTGTTGACCACTATCATTCAATCCACAAACATTTTTTGAGCATTTATTTGTGCTGGATACTCAAGGGAGACTGAGTATACTGCAATACTAAGACAACAGCTGGGCACTCAGAGAGAAAGAGAGGGGAACAAGTTGATAATAAACAAGGAAACTAAGTAAACTTCAGTGCTATGAGAAAACTGAGGTGTTGAGATGACTTTTGTGTTTAGACTGAGTGGTTAGAAGGAGTTGCTCTGAGGTAAAAGCATTCCAGGGACTTGGCCCATTTGTTGATTGGGTTGTTTGTTATCTTATTGTCTAATTTTTTGAGTTCTTTGTATACTCTGGATATTAGGGCTCTATCTGAAGTGTGAGGAGTAAAGATTTGTTCCCAGGGTGTAGGCTCCCTATTTACCTCTCTTATTGTTTCTTTTGCTGAGAAAAAACTTTTTAGTTTGAGTAAGTCCCATTTGTTGATTCTAGTTATTAACTTTTGTGCTATGGGTGTCCTATTGAGGAATTTGGAGCCCGACCCCACCGAATGTAGATCGTAGCCAACTTTTTCTTCTATCAGACAGCGTGTCTCTGATTTGATATCAAACTCCTTGATCCATTTTGAGTTAACTTTTGTGCATGGCGAGAGAAAGGGATTCAGTTTCATTTTGTTGCATATGGATTTCCAGTTTTCCCAGCACCATTTGTTGAAGATGCTATCCTTCCTCCATTGCATGCTTTTAGCCCCTTTATCAAATATAAGATAGTTGTAGTTTTGTGGATTGGTTTCTGTGTCCTCNTGGATGTGTAACTGATGTGATTCTGCAATCTGTATATGGGGTAAAAATGGGAGTTCATAACCCACTTGAATCAAAGTGTGAAATATGATATATCAAGAAACATGTAATGTTTTGAACAACCAACAATAAAAAATTAAAAAAAAATAAAATAAAATAATATCTTTTGAAAAAAAAAAAAAGCATTCCAGGGAGAGGGATCAGGTGGTACATTGTGAAGGCAAAGTACTGCCTGACATTTATAATAAATAGCAGAGAATTTAGAGCCACAATTCTGGATCCATTTTCAGAAGGATGAAAAAAAAAATATATATATAGATGCAAATTAGTTCTGCTTGTTACCCAATTCTATGAAGTAGTGCTCTAATTAGCAAAAGTGAAAGGTCAATGACTTGTTGTCCCACATGAATATGAAAGCCATTTCTTTTAATAAAAGTGTGTTTGTTTTTTTTTTCTGCCTAAATAAGCATCTCATGAAAATAGTTTAATGATGTCTAAGCATTGCATTTATGGATATATCATACCATTTTTATTAGATAAATAGTTGCAAATTCACAAAACTTACCAGAAGACTCTTAATACGATTTACAGTTAATTGAAATTATAATTAATGTAAATTTTAATTTATACATTTATATAATTTATATTTATATAATTTATTATATTTATATAATTTAGATTTTATATAATTTAGATTTTGACCACATAATACAATTTATGATTAAATTAATTTTTGAAAAAAAATTTGAACAAACACACAATTCCATGACATGTTCAGAGAAATGACCTCTACTTAGAACTTTTGATTTAGATTTTCTAAATCATGGATAATATTTGCCACAAATTACCTTTCCAAAAAATAGAGAAGCAGTTAAGCATATTAAGGAAACTGTGTAATAAAGCAACAAATATGGCAAATATTTTGGATAACTTCTAATACCATAAGTTCTTCCAATCTATTTCCTTTTATTAATATTTTATTTAACATGCATCTATTACCATCTAAATTATTATGTGTTTTTTTTGTATTTCTTATGTTTGTTATTTATGGATTTCTTCTATTTTAACATATAATCTACTTAAATAAAAAAAAAAAGCTGGTTAATTTTCTCAGTTACCTGGAGACCATAACATTTATTGGCAGTAATAAGTGTGACAATTTGAATCTAGAGTGTCTTCCAAAGGCCCCTGTCTTTAAACTTGGAAACTGTGGTTTATAAAATTTGTACACAATTTATTTCATACTGTGTAAACAATCCAATACTTATCTTCTGTAACCATACACAAAACAAAAACTTTAATTTAGAATCTGTACAGCTCTTAAATTTCATACTAGTTTACGAAATTCATAAATTTTTCATTCAAACATAATAGAATGTCTAAGTAAAGACTATAAATACTAGAATATAATATGCTAAATCATAAGCTACACAACATTTATTAGAAATAGTGACTGGCTCCAAAACTTTTACACATGCATTTTGCTTACATAAGATCTCTGTTACTAATTATTTTCTAATTAGGAGGATTATAAATGTCTTTGACAGAAATATTTTGTGTACAGAGAAAAAAATAAATGAAGCTTATTACCCTCTGTAAGACTAAAAACAACATTTTGTTGCTATTTTTTGTAATTCTTGCTTCTTTAGAAAGAACAACTTTTTAGATATATTTTAGAATATTTTCTAAAAATAGATATTGATTGGTATCATCTTTGTTTTATGTACAAATATTAAAGTAAATTACCCCAATTATGTTATAATAGAAGACACATTTTGACAAAATAAATTAGTATAACTATAACTCATATACTAACTTTATATATTATACTTATTAATAAAATAGAAAATTCAAAAAATAAAATTTTATTGTACCTTAAATTACCCAAAATGTTTGGGGATAAAGGAAAAGATGATTTGAAAATTACCCTATTTCAGATGTTCATTGAGGTTACTCTAATTAGTCCTAAGAAAATTCAACAGTGGAAATAAAGTTTTAAAAATTCTTTTTATTTGTTCTAATTAGTATACAAGACAGTATAATGCATTTTGACACATCATACATAATGGAGTGTAACTTCTCATTCTTCTAGTTGTACATGATGTAGAGTTACACAGTTCCTATACTCATATATACATATAGGATAATAATGTCCAATTCATTCTATTATCCTTTCTACCCCCATGAAAATACAGTTTTAACTTTTTCTGTAAATTAAAAAACCTGGATTTTAGAGATGATAGCAAATTGCCAATATTTCAAGAGTATAAATAGTGTAATTCATGTTCAGTATTGCCAGACATCACAATCTCAATCATACTACTTTAGAAGACAAAGAAAATCAAAGAAAAACTTTGAAAGATTGCTTGAACTACAGGATATTAATGAAGATCTCAACTGGTACAACCATTTATGAGAGGAATTTGGCAATAATCATCCGAATTATGTATATATTTGCATTTAAACACAATAATTCCACTTGAAGAAATTTACCTGTAATGATACAAAAATATATATGTACAGATTCTTATTGAGTTATTTTTATAAATGCAAACTGTTGAAAGTTTTATGAATATTCATATAAAAAAGCTGGTTAAATAAACTATGATGCATTTTCCAAGCAGAATAATTTGCAGTTGAGAAAAGAGAAAGGGTGCTTAACAAATTCAGTAGTGTGTCAAAGATAACCTATGATTTGATACCTTTTTAAACTAAGAAGGGAAAATAAGAATATGTATACATGTGTTTGCTCAATTGTGCAAACAGAAACTCAGGAAGCATCTACTATATAATATTGACAATGGCTAATTTCAGGAGGTGTGTTGAGATTAGTGTAAAATATACAGAAGAGTTGGAGGGGAACGGCACTTCTCTGGTTGTACCTTTATATAACTGACTTTTAGAACCATGCTAATATTTCACATTCCTAAAAGTATGAAATATGATATGTCAAGAGCTATATAATGTTTTGAACAACCAATAAAAAAATTAAAAAAGAAAAAAATATATAGAAGTACAAATAGAATCAATACATTTTAGTGGTGGACAGGCACAAAATAGAGTGAAAACAGAAACAAAAGAATCTAAATATACTTCATATGAATGACTTAACCCCAATGACAGGAAAAATTTTTTAAAAAATTCAAAATAAATGCACATAATTAATGGAAGAAACTTTTGCATACATTAGATTCACTAATGCCCTGGTTAAAGACCAAAAAGGAAAATAAAAATATGTACAAATGTTGAACTTTAGTTAATAAGTGTTTCTTTTTCTTTTTTTTCCCCATAGTAGTATGTGTTAACAATTATGAAACTATTTGATAGATAGTTTGCTGAATATATAAATAGAAATATAAATGCAATATGGATAATGGGAGCCATATTTTTTACTTTTAAAGAAAACATTAGATTTTGTTGAGCCATGTGATATTTCATTGTAATTCAAAGTGATCAGTTATGCAGTGAGATACGCACACATATAAATTTAATAGTTGAATTGCATTAATACTGACCTTGATCATTGTATCCTTGTTGCATGTGAATTTTCCTTTTACAAATATACATAACCTTTTATACAGGAGTAACATAGTTAATTTCCTTTGTCAGATACCCAGATGTGTCTATGATGATATTTTCAGAAAACATTATCCTTTGAATTGAGTAAAGCAGAATAAATAGATATCCCTATGTGATGCAGATGGACATCATTATTCTGTTGATAGCCCTGATGGAATAAAGTGGTAGAGAATGTTGAATTTCTTCTCTTTTTCTCTCTACCCTGACTGCTTGAGCTGAGACATAGATATCTTTTATCCTTGTACTGATATTTCTTTTATCCTTGTCAGTTCTCCTGACTCTCTGTCCTCAGGACTCAAACTGGAATTTGCCTGATTGGTTTGCCTGGTTCTTTAGTTTTAAAATGCCAGATAGTGGAATTTAGCCTCCATAATTGAATGAGGCAATTCTTTACAATAAATCTCATTCTCTCTCTCTCTTTACACACACAATTCTCTCTCTCTCACATGTGTGTGTGTATGTGTGTGTATTCTTTAGAAAGATCAGGGCACAATTATTAAATATATATATATATATATATATATATATAGAGAGAGAGAGAGAGAGAGAGAGAGAGAGA
>NW_026000174.1:37786674-37818630 GCF_001458135.2 Marmota marmota marmota | reverse complement strand
ATATATATATATATATATATATATATATATATATATATATATATATAGATAGATAGATTTATATCTATCATACGTCAATTCCCTATGAGTCATATTGGTAACTGATAATCTAAGTGAGAGTAGTGGCAGAGTATTCAGAAGCTAACATTGCATCAACATAATTTCCTACATACAAGTCTGGTTCCCAATATTCAAATTGAGTGAAAGATAGAAAACAATCCATGTGACATGGGTAAGTATTTAGTAAAAGCACTAGAGATAACCCATGGAGCACAAATTCAATCTCTGTAATATTTTAGGAATGTGATAAAAATTCATGCAATGTATTCATATATCAATGAAACCATAATTATCAGGCGATATACAAATTAATTGCTGCTTAGGACCCTTAAATGAAAAGAAAGAAACCAAATTTAAATTGACTTGAGAAAGAAAGAAAATTATTGAGTTATGTAATGATGAAATCTAGGATTATGTATTTTTTATGAATGTCTGGATCAAGGGACTCCAAGACCTTAATTAATGAATACTTTCTCATTCTCTTTACTACGCCTTCCTCTCCTTTTAGCATTATTAGTCAAGTTAACTCCATAGAATGAATACTGATGCTTCTGCAGCTCCAAATATGCATAGTACTGGTTCTTCTCCTCTCCGTTCTTTGGAAGCACCTTTAAGTTGAAGGTTCAAATTATACAAAATGTGGTGACTCTGGTGACAAATCTGGTGCTAAATATGGCCAGTTGCAACAAGATTACATAGACCTTAAATAGAGAAAGTTTTCTAGAAATCAGATCAGGGCACATTTATTAAAAGATTTCATTGTTGTGAGATAAGGGGAGCAAAAGACCTGTTACCTCATGAAATGTTCACTTGATAATGCTACATTCATAAATATCTTCATGCTTCTCATTTTTTGTATCATATACTTTAAAAAAGAATAGCACGAAGATTCTTAAATTGATTGAATTCACATACTTGTACACGGCTAGATAATACTTTGAGCTAAAAAAGTGTTTTATTACAAATATTGGTAACAACTGCATGATAACAGCAGTAATACATGATTTCCTCATTATGCACAATAAATGGGTTCCAGGATGCACTGCAGATACTGAGATTCATGAATGCACAAGCTTTACAAAAATAAGTGTAGTATTTGCATGTAACCTTATGTTCCTCCTACCATATAACTTATATTATCTTTAGGTTACTTTTATTAACCAAGAGGAAACTGAGGTATAGAGAATTAGTAGCTTTCCAAGAGAAATTTGACTTATGATAGTAGGAAATCAAAATCAAAGCCTCAGAAGCCCAATTCTGACCCATAACACTCTTGTCCTTCCTTTGACAAATGTACCCTTTTGCTCTTCAATGTATGGACATTGAAGTCAACTATTGAAGATGATTGGTTCATTGCTGTTATTCAGTATGTCAGAGACCAAATTAAAAATAAAATTTCCCTAGAGATCTCAGACTGTGAATTTTCCTAGTGATTATCATTGAAGCACACATAAATAAAACAAAAAAAGCGTAGGTATGATGGGCCATTGGTGACTCGTCTGCATCTGCTTCATTTAGTTATAATTCTCATAGAGGTTCAATACTCCTATTCTCCACACATATTCTCCAAAGGGAGAATTTCCCTGACCAAAGAGCAGGGCTGCTGAGGTTAGATCTAACCCCAGGTGGTCCTCAGAATATCATCACAGGAATGGGTACACTATATACACTAGGAAATCTGTACATACATCTAAGGATGGCCTGCTTTGCTTCATGTGGCACCAATCCTAGGAGAAACCAAGGAGGCTCTGATTTTGTAAAAAAATGTGCTTAGGAAAAAAAGACTCAGATAGTAGCATTGATTTTACTTTAGAAAAATAAATAGGTGAAAAAGAATATGAAATTTACAGTACTTATTATCCTTTCTATTCATGTTCTGTCTCTCTAAATATATTTCTCATATAGTTTATGTTGTTATATCATTACATTCACACATGAGATAATGTTATGAATACTGGGTACTTGTATGCATTTAGGATTCTTAAAATTCTTTGCTTTTCTAATATACAGGGTCCTGAACTTAAATAATTATTAAACACATGTGATCCATGGAAGGCTATTCATAAAGAACTGATTGACAACTAGATTGGCATGTAGTATAGAATGGTGAAGTGGTTTCTTCCCTGTCAGTTTTGAGAAGAGATGAGGGTTAAATATGACATAGAGGTCAGCAATAAGAGTTTTTAGGATAGAGGGAGTGAAGGAAAAAAGTGAAGGAGGGGTTAGCCCTGAAAAAGAACATTGTGTTCTAAGGCAAATCGACCTAGGATATGTACATAGAGACATGAGATGGGGCTGCCTGCCCAGAACAATACAGCCATTCAGGCAATTATGTCACACTTTACCATTGGCAAAGTTCCTTCACATCCATTTACTTATTTTATATTCACAAAGGGAAGAGGAAATACTAATGTCCTGAGTTAACAAAATAGGGTTTGCTGAAGTAAGTAACTTGAAGTTGAGTGGCTTGCATGAGGTGACAGAACAAGTAAATAGATCTGCACATCGTATCATGCTTATAACTCAAAGCTTTATATGCTCCTGACAGTAATTATAATTGTGTTGTATGTTGTGTTTTACAAACACTTGAAGACACTGTCTTTTTGGAATTTCACCAAAACAGAGAATTCTAAGTAGAAAGAATTTAATGTCAGTAAGATAGAGAAATTCAGAGAAATTTTTACCTGGAACCAATATGGTGGAGCTTGGATCTAAATAGAAAAAGAGTCCTCTTTATATGAGACTCACAGGTCTAAAAAATTGCTGTGGCATATAGCCTAACACAAATATATTTTAGTTTAGGTTACTTAGACCAGGAGATGGTAGATTTGCCACAAGATAATATTTTAAACATCTTACTTGATAAAAAATTTGCAGTTTTAGTAGAATTTCTGAACATACAGAACCAACCAAGTTTGATGATTTACATATTTCTTGGACAAAGAGTCACTGCCATATTTTACTTAAAGTTCTACCTATTGGCAAAGGGTCTTCAGCTTTTAATCTTTCTAGGATTGCCTCAGGTGCAGAGAACCATGGGGTCACTCAAGAGCATATCCTTCCCTGTGGGACCCACATCTAACTACTGATGGAGGCATGAGTTTTAAGTTAATTATTTTTTCCCCAATTTGGAAAATCTTTCATGGTGATATTACGGTATATTTCAGACTTCTCTGTGTTGCAACCAATCATCAAGCCCTCATTGTAGCAGCTCACTTTTCCCTCTGCTCCATCCTGGCACTTTCCCCTATCTTCTATGCTCTTACTAAGTGCATTCCTTAATGAGTATGTAATAAACATCCAGAATTTACCTCTGCATAGGATTCCCTATGATAAAACTTACCTATGAACAGAGATGATAGGAATGGAATAAAAAAGCAGAAAATATCTCTTAGTGTAATACAACTTGCTAACCAATGGCCTGAGTAGCTGATCCTTATAGTAGAAGGAACATAGCACCCCACTAACCTGTGGCATTTCAATTTAAAAACTGTCACCAGTGGCAACTTGGGATGTATATGGATACAAAGAATTGTTCTGGCTGATATGCATTCAAAAGGCATTTCAAAATTATGTGGGTCACAGAAATCATAAGGACAAAGTATGGCACTTGACATCTTCTACAATAATGTATATTTATGTAGAATCGTATAAAAGCATAGTTTTTTTGATATGACCTTTCTATTAAGCCAAAATATAAATCTGAAGGTTTCAAGCTTTTAGTCATGTCTAAATATCTGGTATCTGAGTAGGTTAGGATATGTTATCCTTGATATACTTAAATAACAAAGCATAGATCCAGCAAAAATTTTCTTAACTGTGTTGAAGCAAGACAAGTAATTAAATTTTATAGGTAAGGCTAGAATTTAAACCTTATGGCAATTTTTACTTTTGATTGTGGCTGCTGATTCACTAACAAGGCCAACAACAACTTTGGGTGTATAGCAAGTATATTTAAAAAGTTAAAGTTCTGATAAGTATTTATGATTTTATACATTCAAGGCAGAGTATTTTCAACCCATTGGTCACCTGGAACTAGAAGTGGATGACTGAATTCTGTCCTGAAAAGGAGTATATTTTCTCAGAGAAGAATTTCACATGAATGAGGAGAGGTGTCTTCCAGAAGCACATGAGAAGCACAAATGAAATTATGCAGATAAAGAATTTGTCATTCTTGATCAACAAAGTCAGGGTGAGTAAATGAAAGTTGCAAACTTCTTATAAAACATAAGGGAAAGGATGTCACAATATTAACTGTAGAGATGAAACACAAATTAATTCAACTTTATTTTTTAAGTGGATTGAATTTAAAATATACAACACCTTAATCATTCCCTGAAGAACAGAGCAAGTTGTAGGCATTGCATAATCAACTATGACCAAGAGGTGGTGGTATTGCATAGGCAATCCAGCCTTGACTTTCACATTTACAAAGAAGTTGCTCAGAGAAAAATACTTCTTAACAGAGGCAGGTGTCTGAGAAAATTGTTATAATCATAAAATGAAAGACAGCAAATGAATAAGGTGATAGTACAAATTTTCAGTAGAATAAATTTTTATGCATTGTTCAGAGTTGAGTGTATATTTCATAAATCGAGATTAAGGATAATGTATTTAAGTTAGATATCACAAAATTAATTTAGCTAAAACACAGTATGCTCTGCCATGTATCTTGCCTTTTACTGAAAAATAATCCAGCAGCTTTGCCTATTTAACTTAATGAGAACTTTATTCAGAATTGAATCATGTTACATGAATCAAGAGGTAGCTCTGATTTCAGGAGACACTTGGTCCAGCAGCTGGAAGCAGGTCACAAAATCTCAGTTCTCTTCTTCTATCAGCTGTCAATGGAATTTATTCCAATCTTTATAAAGGGGCCTAACAGCAAGTCTGCTCTGGAGATAGCAAATGGCTACAAGAGTTCAAATGTTGCATACTGACACCACATCAACCACAGGAAGAAAAGCAAATGTCTGTGTTCCAGGGACAGCAATAATTACCATTTTTGAGGAGAGAGAGAAAGGGGGAGGGAGGGAGGAAATGAGAACTTTATGTCAAAAAGTATTTAATATCTAAAAATGAAATATCACAAGGTAACAATTGTGCATACTTTTAATAAAAGACTTAAAAAGATATGAGATTCGCAAAAGGCTTGTGGAAGTTGTGCATATTTAAATGTTGTAATGAATCACACACACAAACACACACACACACACACACACACACGTACATACTGCTCCTTGGAGCTCCTGAATCAAGAGGTGACAAATCAGCCTAGGACCTTGGATCTGTCACTCATCTGCTTAAAAATATTTGGTGGCTTCTATTGATGTATAAATAATGGATATATCTGACTATTCAATGGAAACTTTATTTCAATCCACCTTTCCAGTTGTTACTGCTGCATGTGTCCCCCATTCCCCAGGTGTGGCACAGGATATTCTGTGCCTTGGACACAGAGCCATCTTCTGTGTCTTCCTCAATTTTAAGAAAGCTTAGGTGAAAAGAAGTATTCCAGGCACTTAAATGGCTTGTATGTATAAAAATGGAATAAAACAGTGAATTTCTTACTCTCCCTGAAGAAACAGATAAGTTAAACCCACAATTCAAGCCTGCTAATGTGTTCTCATGATTGTATATTTTTGTGAAATTTACAGAAGTTGTAATGAATGAGAAATGTTGTCTCTATCAAGTCTCCACTGTTACACTTAACCTTTTCTCAAAAGGGACTTCGAGTTGTCATGAGAATTTGTGTGACCCAAAAAATGAAGCTGAGGGTGGTATTGTATTTATTATTTTTCATTTAGTGACCTATATTGATTTAGCAGCCATACTTATATAGAATTGATTTATTTCTGATGTTCCCAGTGTAAAGATGGTTTCCAGGAAAATTCCTGCTATGTACTACGTAAACTCATTCAGAATTATAACACAAGTACTCGAAGACAGAGATTGCTACTGTGAAATTAATATCCTGTGATGCTTCACTCCAGAGTTTGTGCTTTAGGGAAGGTGAAGCAATGCTTTTAGTGCATCATGGCAGAAACAAGCCTGATAAATTAGACCAAATTTTATAGATCATAACTATGAAACTGACAGACTTTTCCAAGTTTAACACTAATTCTATAAAACTTATGCTACAAAAAAGGATTGTGTCATCAAAAGTAACTTTTTTATGAAAAAAGGACTTCAAACAAGCATGACTGAGGAAATAAAAAATTATCTTTTTATATTTGCTATGTAAAATGTTATTGCAAAATCAGTGTCAGATGAGGAGACTATCAAAGAACATGAAGCCAAAAATTATAGGGCATAATCATGATAGAGGGTGTCAGGCAGTTAATTAACAAAAATAACGTGTAATTTTTTCTGCAATTTGTGTTTTTGTGCAATTTGTCAGCTTTCTAAAAATGTAATCATGATAATTTATTTTTCTTGCTCTAAATGAATATTCCCTTTCACATCTAATATGGTAGTTACAATTTTGTATTGTTATTTTTTGAAAGGGGCCCCACAAATTACAGAATCTCCAGGCCCCACAAATTCTAGACCATTCCTTGTCCTCAAGTCAGAAAACATCTCTCATTTTAACTTTCTCTGAGACTTTTTTAGTCTTTTTCTGACACTTTCTCAATCCTGATAAATGTTGACTTATTCTAATCCAATGCCTGTAGTACACAAAATATTATACAAAGTTAAGAGGGTTTTTTAAGGGCAATACACCTTTTTGACATGACCACTTTAGAAACATTTGGAAGTATTTAATAAACAGATATTAAAAAATTCTTGCTAGAGGGAGAACATTGATGATGGAGGAGGACCTACGGCTATTTGTGTGGGGTGGTGGATAGGTGGGCATGAAAGCTGGTGGAGAATACTGAACATGAGATAGATCAGAACTTGCACTGGACATACATAGACCATCTTCATATTCTTGACAAACACTACCAATCTTTATTCTCTGTCACATCTATCTGCTTATGTTATTGGATGGCAAGAGATGTGGACTGCCTAGCAGAGAGAAATACTGGGAGACTCTAGACTCCAAGTTCTTACTCCATAAGGTGCTAAAGTCTATTGGGCAAGGCCCAGTGGCCTAATGGATCGTGTGATTGAAAATAAAGGCAATAGAATACTCTAGTGGGTGCACCAGTAACTCCACAACATATACTGGATCACCTGAGAGGAGTAGCAGTGGTTCTGCCCACAAAAACCTTTAATTTAGCTAGGAGATGGATATGGGTCAGGGAGACCTCAGGATGACAGTCAGGAGAAGTAGTGACAGGACAGAGAGAGACAGGTTGGTTGGCTTTACCAACTTTTCCTGTTCTATATGCAATAAGGAGGTCAGACTTGACATTTCAGGAAAGGTATGCGTATAATTAATTTGTTAGCTCTGCAGAGTTGTAGCCACTGTGGGTAACTAAAGAACATGTCAAATCTCCCATCCTGGACCTTGTTTTCTCATATACCATAGTGCCCTTTTATTTTGCCAGGGTAAGCACAGTAAGCAC
This sequence comes from Marmota marmota marmota, assembly GCF_001458135.2. NCBI lineage: Eukaryota > Metazoa > Chordata > Mammalia > Rodentia > Sciuridae > Marmota > Marmota marmota. Next base: position 37,811,056 of record NW_026000174.1, on the reverse strand, counting down.
TAACTCTACCTTGTACACACACATACACATACCAAGCTCCAACTTACTGAGTAAAGGTCTGATATCTTCCACATAATAGAGATTCAGAAGTGTCCTGTTTTAGCTCAACTAACCTATACTGGAAACATCACAACTGCAAATATCAAATCATAATGGTCTGATACTTTTGATACCACACTTTTGATGACAAAGGATGAGAGGTGTCCTGGCAGTAACAAAAATGAAAAGGACTGGACTGTATCTGCCCTTTGTGTAGCATCTTCATAACTGAAGAAACTGAGTTCATGCAAGCATGCAATTGGAGAGATGTGGCTGGTGCATGCCAATGCCTCTCTACCCATTAAAATGAGGAAGGGGAGCTATGTGCACCCTAGGGATGATTTTAGCTTTCACTGATGGCCAAAATTGACCCCCAAAAGGGGTGGGTGATATCATACCTGGAAAGTTGGCAGATAGTGAGGTCCTACCGTTTGGGTATACTTGAGATGCTCCTGGATATTGCCTCAGAATGAAAACAGCCATTGGGTCAGCATCACAAAGACACATATGAGGCCTGCTAGGGATTTTCTAGAAGTGTAACTGCCTCAGAGTTTGTGACCTTTATATGATATCTGGTCCCATAAACAGGAATTAGTGTTCCTGAAAAAATACTAGAAGGCCTGTCACTAACCATGACAGATGTTGCCTCCTCTACTCACATTTCCTTGACAGCCAACAGACATCCCACTTCTCCTCACAAAGGCTGTTTAGAAAGAAGAATGCTCTGTACTTCCTTTAGCCTAATGAGAGTCCATACTTGCTAACAGCTCCTGCTCTGCCTCGATAAGCACCTCAGGTACTGTAGAGACAGGGGAGAAGATCTGGAAGCAGGCACACTGCCTGCATATATTGAGGGCATCTAAAGGGTTTTTACATTTATCTATCTATCTATCTATCTATCTATCTATCTATCTATCTATTTAAGTTATTCATTACAATAGAATCAATTTTGTTTCTTCAATTCATTTAGCAACATTTTATCTGGATCACTGGGATCCGGGGCTAGGTTGCTGCTCTACTCAGTCCTAATCATCCTATGTGTAGTACTGACCCTCATGAGCCCACTAAAATGTCCTTTAGCCATGACTCAATGATATTGTAATGCTGTCATGCTGGTCAAGGTGCTGTATCAATCTAATGAGATAAAACTTCATCACCAAATCCAGGGAGATTGTTAGGTATATAAAATGGAAGAGTTTTGATAAGGGAGGGGTGTATTTGGGTTGGGGAGGTCTTCAGGAGGACAGGTCCCCAAATTATGCTGGATGACCCAGTTCTTTTTTCTATTGCTTAAATATTATATGAAGTGCAAAATCCTGAGATAATAAGGAAAAGACTGGAGCAAACCAGGTTGTGTCCTCATTCTTCCTAAAACAAGATATTCTGTAATACTTCAATTCAGTGTGCTGTGTGGTACGCAGGGTATGAAATCCAGAACGGAGTGCTTTCAATGTCTATTTACCTGTGGTCCAGGGTGATACAGATGAGAGTCCATCCACCTTGGGCAGTTTTCTTGAGCCTTGAGAGAATGGCCTGCCTTGGATCCCTCACTTCTCTTTATCCTTGCTGCCTATCTGTCCTTAATAAATTTGCTTTACATGCTTTGTGGGAATGTTCAGTTCTACCAGACTCATGCAAGTGGTACTCTGAGGTCCTGCCAGATTTAGGAGTCTCCATTGTTCGCATTCTAGTTTCCTCTTGGATCTTGGGAAACTGACTAGGTGACATAAATGAGGTGCTATATTTAGGCACAGAAACTGGTATTAAAATTATCATTATCATGTCTTGAAGAAAAGGTTGATTAAAAACCTTAGAGGCTCTCCAAAAAGGAGATTTATTTATTTCAGTAAAATAAGAAAAACAAACAAACAAACAAAAAACCTGTTTTTCTTTTGGATGGCTGGTTACTGATATTTACACAGAAAAAAAAAAAAAAGATGAGATGACTTAGGAGCCCAAATAACACAAAAACTTTAATGTAATGCTTTGATGAGTTTCTCACTCATAGTTAACATAAAGTTCTCAATCTCACCATATTCTTTGCCCATGGTTTTGAATATTTTCTGGAAAATAATTTTAAAGATATTTTAAAGATATCTTGCAAAGCAGTTTGCAACCAGGGGCAATGTTTTCTCCTATAGGACACCTGGAAATGTCTAGAGGATTTTTTTTTAATTGGTGAAGGGTGGGGAGAGGGAACTATTAGAATTTAGTGGATAGAGGTTATGAAAGTTGTGAAACACCCAACAATGTAGAGGTCAGCTTTCTGAGGATTATTTGGATGAACATGTCAATAGTGCAAAGGTTGAGAAATCCTGATCCAGTAGATTATAAGGGACAGGATAATTGAAATAGCACAGCAGAGCTTAGGAGATGATTGCCTGACTTATGTGTCAATTTAATGTGACATCTTAGAATCAACTTTTCAAATGATACCTGGAACTGTCCCCAGCTCACCCCCTTATTTTCAATTCTGTGCTCACACAAAGAATACATGTGGCCCATGTTCTGTGGCCATGAATTTACACATTATTTTTGTTTAAAAACTTCTTTATTAATCTAACTTGCAATTTCCTCAATTTCTCTTAAGATCTTTTTACATAATTTAAATTGTATGAAAAACTTGGCCAAGTATCATCATTCTGTATCAATGAATATTTATACAGTTCTTATCAGTACTGCTGCTTGGCAAATGCTAATCTGATGTAAGCTAAACATCTTTCTGAGAAGTATCTAATTACAGTCATGAAAAAATTTGGTTGCTCATTATAACCCAACTTGTCTACATGAAAGAATAAAATGGCACTATACATTTCATATATCAAGAACCAGGCTACCACTGATCAATAGTAATAAGTAATATTAATATTTCTGTTTATTTCTGATAATTTGAAGATATTTAAACATAATGAATAAAAATGACTAGAAAGAAAGCCATCAAATAATTGGCTTGGAGAAATTTTGTGGTTATACACATACTTGAAGGCTTTAAATTAGGATGTAATTTTTCTAGTGTGTATAATATCAAAGGAGCAGTGTGTGTGTGTGTGTGTGTGTGTGTGTGTATGCGAATGCATCACATGTGTGGGTGTGTATATACGCATAAAAGACTGTCTAGAAAGAAAAGAGAAATAAATGACAGAGTAGTCAGTTTTATGTAAACTTGGTGTTTATAATTTTTTCCAGTAATTCTCATCCAGCTTAAAAATAACAAAACACTTATTCATAGTGAGTGTTTCTCTGAAAATAAAAAAACCCACAAAGATTATGTTTACCTTCTTTTTTCCTAAGTTATATGTTCAACAAACCATCATTATTTTTATTTATTTATTTATTTGTTTATTTTTATTATTCATTTACATTTTAGTGGTGCTGGGGATTGAAACCAGGGCCTTGTGCATGTGAGGCAAGCACTCTACCAAGTGAGCATATCCTCAGCCCATCATTATTTCTGTTGAAATATATTGGCTGGCATAAAACTTACTTAGTTCTTGAACTTCCTAATATATACAAAGAAAAATTGTTATAGAAGAATTAAGGAAATCTAGAAGTGTATCCAAATACTATGTTTGACTACAAGGAGGTTTATATTTAATATAAATGAGGAATACACAGAGTCAACATCAGTAAATTCACTCTCTCAAGTCAGGAAGAAGGTAGTATTTATTTGTTGAGATAAAAAAAATTGTGAATTCAGTTATTAAACTTATTTATTAATGATTATCATATTTTCATAGCATAATTTAATGTAATATTGAGACTAAAATGTTTGTGAACTTGATAAATTCATATCAAAGTTTGGAAGCAACTGGGGAGTTGTGTGACAGTCTAGGGTCCCAGTTCTTAATTACAAAAGAGAATATAAAATGAGCTTATTAACCCTTTAAAAAAGCACTGCTATTCTTATGGAAAATCATCTACCACTATGATATACAATCATATAAGAAGTCAAAGTTTGATTTTTTTTTTTTAATTTTAGACTAGGTCTCATTAAGTTGCTTAAGGCCTCACTTAGTCAAGTACAAAATACTTTTTCATTTTTCTTAAATGAAAGTTAAATGTATGTTAATAATATATGGAAACATTTTTGGTTTTTATATTTATTTTAATATTTTATAAGTCATTCAATATGCTGTGGTTAAATGAACTGTAGAATTGCAGCTACTTCTGTGGAGCCTCTATTTTCAATGAATTATCAAATAAAGTAGAAAATGGCCTGTCATTTGCTTGGCCAAAATGTTTATATTTTCTCTACTCCTACGCCAATACCATATTCTTATGTTGACATCCCAATGGCCAAGGTGATGGTTTCAGAAGGTGGGCCCTTTAGGAGTGGCAGAACCCTCAGGAAGGGGATTAGTGTCTTTTTATAGAGTCCTGAGACTTCTCCTTGCTGCTTCTATCATGTGGGGACATAGAGAGAAGGACCATCCAGGAACCTTAAATCAGGGCCTCATCAGGTACTAACTCTGCTGGTACCTTTATCTTCAAATTTCCAGCCTCCAGAAGTGTGAGAAATGAACTTCACTGATGTAGCCTGCCAGTTTATGGTATGTTCTTACAGCAGCCCAGATGGACTAAAGCAGTATTATATGAGCCTCTGTTTTATTAAATAGTCTATAAAATATGCCTTTAATTTTACATAGCATCGAAAAAAGATTTCTTTGTGACTAATTCACAGAGATTTCAATTTCAATCTCATATAGAGTGTATTAATAAAATAAATTGTCCTACAATCACTTGTATTGCTTTCACAATTTATTGAACTTATGAAACTTTGTTCACTTGACTTCTTTACCATTCCTCTGTCTTAGTCCTTGGAAGCCACTCCTGTCCTCTCTGCTTCTGTCAATTTGACTATTTGGATTCCTCATATGAGTGTCTTATATTTATAAAATAAGCTTGACTTTTAAAATGCCTTAATCCCTATAGGATAATTTCTCTGGGAACCACATTTCCTATTAACGTAATTTTATTTTAGAAATTGAGTGTAATTAACTGAATCAAACAACATAGTTCTTTCTTTAAATTCATGAAGCACAAATAGTCTTACACCAACATACTTGTTTCTTGTGTGTTTATTCATCTGACCAATGATCAGTCTAATGTTTCAATGCACATAATTTATGTCAAAACCTCAGTCCCATTCTCAAGATTTGGACAAATAACTTACTAACCTTGAGCCAGATCATTTTATTGAGATACTCTGATTAATTTGTTATCATGTGCATTTCTCTCTGTAGTCTCTGCAGTAGCTTCAAAGTAGGTGCATAAATTATGCTGATGTCCTTTGTAAACCATCCTGTGTTTTCCCTGGGCATATTAATTTTTTAAATGTAAGATATTTTTCTTGTGTTATTCAAAAAGGAAATACTATTCGTGTTATTTTTATAGTAGTAATAAAATACTGATACATAAATGAGTTAACTCAGAAATAGAATAATGCAATATTTTCATTCTGAGATGAATGAGTCAGGTTTGTAGATCCAGAAAAAGTGATATTCTTAGCCAAAATCTGATGTTTCATATATATGCAAGATTTAAGTAACATAATCTAGATCCTTAAATTAGTCATTTGTAGTTTGAAAGAGTAACACAACAATATGAAACTGTATTTGAGTAATTTAATCAAATTTCCAAATGAGCAACTGAATTATGTTTGATAATATTTTTACTTGGGTCAGAAATTGTTTAAGATTCAGTTTCTATGATATATTCTATATGATATGTTCTACCGAACATGTCATAGAAACTGAATCTTAAACAATTGAACATATCCTAGAAACTGAATCTTAAACAATTTCTGACCAAGTAAAAATATTATTAATGTTAAAACATAACAATTGTTATGTTTAAATTATAATTAAAATTATTATTAAAATTTATTATTAAAATTAAAACATAACATTTGTATTATAATTGAGAAAGTACACTACACTGTTTTTGGCTAGCAGTGTTTCTTGCTACTTTGCCCTTTGCATATGCAATTATACCTCAGTTTTTCTTAAAAAGGTTTTTGGATTTTTTTGAACATGTGCAGAAATAAAAATGACTAGGAGATGATGCACACAAATCTTAAGCTTTATTTAGCTTGGGTCTTAAACAGTGACTTCTTGGGCATGTCATGTCATGTCATGTCAGTTTTCACTTGATTTGGAAATATGACGATATAAGTTGTAATTCCCACAACACAGAAATCTACATTTACCTTTTTCTCAAAAATTAGGGGAAGCATGGTTTTTGGAATTGTTCCTGAAAGCACAGCAAAGCCTGAACTGAAGTGTATCTACCTGGCTCTTTGAATATTATAGTGTTGTCCTTGGGACCAGGAAATTACTTAGGAAGATAACTCAGCTCCAGACACTTTGAAAGGGACTTATTTAAGAAAAGACTCTGACAAGATGAGGAAAACTTTATAAGAAAAGGGTCTGTGTAAGGAGCAAATTCTGAGTGTAGGAAGGAAAGAGGCTTCTAGAACATTTTAGCAGGAGAGAATAAGTAAACCCCTAGGGAATGTGCAGTAGGAATGCTTCAGGGGAGGGATGGATGAAATTCCCCAGAAAACAATAAAAAAATTACACACACATAAACACAGACACAGAGACTTAGAACTGGCATTTGGGCACTCAGAGGACAGATCACAATAGTATTTGAAGGTAATACCTTTTGGTCTTCATCTATGCAGTACCTTTGCCTTGCCACTTATCCAGAATTTACATTTGTGGGCAGGTTGTATAAGTCAGTAAACAAGAATTCAGTTCTAACTTCATCTTTGGACCTTCATTTCCTTATGAAGGTTTCTAGGTATGTAAAATTTATATTAAATAATTTTGTGTCATTTTTACCTCATCTGTCTTATGTCAATTTAATTCTCAGGCCCCACTGGGGGAAAAACACATAAAGGCTAGAGGTTAAATATTTGCCTTTACTTAACTTTGAATTTCATAAAACATTGACATTTTATAGTATATTTCTTTCCAGAATTTTTAATTCAAAGCCTAACTGCTGAAAACTTGAATATGGTTGGCAAAGGAGTAGAATCAGTTTGTGTTATCAAGGCTTGTGTTGTTCCTGTTCATAGAGCACAGAAGGAAGATTTGACAGATGGGTATATGGAAATATCAGCATATTACCCAGGAAGAAAACCATACATATGCATTCCTAAAGTATGTACTATGGTTTAAAATTTACATTAATATGCCTTCACAAAAAGGATATGATGTGACAAATTTGTTTGTGAATCTGAATGTGTGTGTTTGTCTTTGTTCTATTTATAACCTATGGGCTGAATGGAAGTTAGCGGGAATTATTCCACCCTGTAGAACCAGTTATTATCATTATTTGTTTAATATCTACAGCCAACATCAATACGTTGTAAATTAACATGATGGGCATGTTAATATATACGGTTAACATATGGTCAGACATGTATTTTTGTTGTATACAGTGGTGCTTAATGCATGTTTTTTTTTTTTACAAGTACAGAAACACTTGCACCTTAACATAACAAGTATGGCATACAAATATGGAAGTTAATATTTGAGTATTTTTGGTAGGCATTTTTATTAGTATGTATCAGTTGTACATATTAATGTGGTTAACTGTTACGTTTCTATACATGCATATCCCATCCAGTGATCAAATCCAATCTCTCCTTTCCACTCTCTGCTGTGAACATCCTCACCAGTCTCTAGTCATCACTGCTTCTCTTTCAGGTGGACTATTTAGTTTCCATCCATGAGAGAGAACATGTGGTAGTGATTTCCTAGATTAAGATTCTGGAGTCTCTTTTATAGCTGTTGATTCAGAGGTTACTTGGACCTCTGACTCCAACTGTGTGAATCCTGCTTGTAGATTATTGTAGTTTGTCTCACAGGAGTCTTTCATGTGAGGCACTACTGACTGCTTAAAGGGGCTGGAATTAAGATTTCATAAAGCTCATAGAATTGGAATGAACTTTTAATCCCGTCAGTTTGTTAATTAGTGTATTATTGCAGTGTGTGTGGATTTATTTTAAGCAAAATTGTTGGGGGAGACTCATCGTTCACATCCATCTCAAACTATTTGGAAGTTTCTTCTATTTATTAAAAATATGTTAAGTTGTGGGGGACAAAATTAAGTTACTTTTATGAAGACAATTAGTCTCAGCTTTGAGACTGAAGAAAATTTTTCTTCTTTTGAAACTCTTAAGAGCAAAGCTCAAGTCATTTCACTTCACTAATTAAACCCCCTTGGTGGCTTCTCTTTGCTGAAAGAATAAACTGTTTGTTCTGATGTCCAAATCCCATTATAAATTGGCCCAACTTGACTCTCTTCCAATGTCTGCCTCCTACAATCCAAGATCTTTCTACATTATTTTTCATTTAACAACTATCTGTGGAACAATCACTATGCACCAGATGTTGCGCTATGTAAATCAGAAATGATCTCTGATTTGAAGAATGTAGAACCATATGAAGGGAGTTAGCCTAAGAGACGTACAAACCATTCTATTAAATATATGAAAAAAAATCTATAAAATTAGAAGAATGCTTGAATATCTCTAATGGTCTCTGGATTAGATTTATAGGCTAATTTTTGTTACTATCCAATGAAAAATAACTTAGAAAATAAAATCCCTTGGCATTGTTCCCCAAAGTAAAAGTAGTGAAGTATAGGATGTCATTAAGAGTAACTACTTCCGTAACCGCAGTGTCTTTGAATGCAGAATCTTTGGCACTGTTCCAAACAGATGGTTAAATATGACATCCCTCAGTAGTTATATAACTATAAATTTATGTCCAGGTCCTCATCCCTACATAAAATGAAAAACAGGAATATGAAAGACTGAAATAAATCAGACAAGCTCGGCCAATCTGAGACCATGAAGGAGCTTCCGTAAACAGTTTCAAATTAGCCACCTCCTCCTCCCCCTACAAGTGAAAGAAAATTTTGACTTTAGTGGGAGGAAAAAACATACTTGGGGTTGCCTTGGGGGACCCATTAAATTGCTATATGAGGCTTAGTTTCCATGTATTTCAGCTGCAAATGAAGACCGGAAACTAGAGAGCAGAGGTTAAGGCCAGAGTTTGTTAGATTTCGTGAATTGAGAATGATTACTTGGCTGAGGGCCCAGCTTCATGTTACCAGGCCTTGACCAGACAAAAGGAAAGCTAAAATGAGTCTCCCACAAATAATAAAGCACCACCATCCCTGTTAAGCCTAATATATATAGTCATCCCTCAGCTAGAGCCATGATGAATAAAATAACAAGATGAAGCCAAGTACAAGAGAAAGTGTAAACAGAAGATCCACGAGGCTGCTGTGGGCACAACTTGGCATGCCACTTTACAGAAAGCTTTTTTTTTTTAAATAGAAGAGATATATTCTAGAATAATGGTAGAGTCTGGGGATGTAACTCAGTGATAGAGTGCTTGCCTCATATGCACAAGGCCCTGGGTTCTATCTTCAGAACTGAAAGAAAAAGAAAAAAAGAAGATTAAAAGTAGTGACAAATATATCCATAAGCCAGTAGCATAGTCATTTATTGTCACTGCCAAATTTTACATACTGCACCTCATCTTAGGTGCTATGCTTTCATAGGACCAGCAGTGCAGTAGGATATTCAAAGGGCGATACTCCAGGATTACCACACACGTGTGCACATGTGCTGCACTGTGACATTACAACAGCTACAATGTTACTAGGGGATAAGACATTTTCAGCTCTATTATAATCTTACAGAACCATTACCATATGTGTGGTCCATCACTAAGCAAAATATCTTTAGGTGGCACATATTTTTTCTATGCATACTTACCTTCAAGTACTTTACAACATAATTTTTTCTATATTAGCCAGGTAGGTATCATTACTATCTTACCAAACACTGGAAAATTTTTTTTTTACCACATCTGTCATTGAGAACTCTTCCTTTTGCAAATGACAAACAATTCAACTCAAACTAAGTATAACCAATAAGGAATTTATTGGCTCAATAATTGACATCCTTTGAAGGCAGGCTGGCTCCACACAGTTTAAATTTGAGAAACAAACTTTATCATCAAAGACTAGGAAAGGAATAATTCAAGAGACAACCAAAAATTTCATATTGGAAGAAAAATCTATGTGTGCATGCATGACCCAAAAGAAAGAAGCAAACACATGCATACACAGACACACATGAATACTTCAGGACTCCACGTTCTATGCTCAGTCATTTCCTTCCTCAAGAATCCCTCATCCTTCCTTTTAAAAATTCTGTTGCTCTTTAAATTTCTTTTCCTTTCTGTTGCCTTTGATGACATTTATCTTCTGAGAGCCCAGAACTAATTCCTCATCAGTTATCTTTCCATTGGCATTCCCCATAATGAATAGTTACCTCATTTGCCCCAAGTTACAAGTATCTTGCTGGGCTGCAAGAGTTACATTTTTAACCCATAACACTGAAGGTGGTGTAATATTCAGTATAACACAGAGTATTAATTTTCCCCAATAGTTTAGCATATTTTAATTAATTCATCGTGTTCAGAGGTACATAATTATTTAAAATTATGATTTGGCTTTCTAGAACCTTGCTAAATTTCTTAGTTTTCCCTAGCACCTAGTACCTACATTGAAGAGGAGAAATACTTGTCCCTCTTGCTTTGCTAGACTGGAATTGGCGCAAGTTGAAGTCAAACCACCGGCCCTGGGGCTCAAACAGGTAGGTAGGCTTCAGTGGAATGCCATGGGAAAGAGGATGTGGAAGAGAATGTGATAACTGTGAGAAAAACGGAAAAGGGAGCCTCCTGTATGGATCAGGACTAAAATTATGGCCAAGGTAGGAGCAGGGGTGTGTATGTGAGAATGAAGCAGGATGGTTGCCAAGAATAAATAGATATTATAACAGAGAAGTGGGGCAGTTAAGCCCTGGAAGAGATTTTTTTTTTTATCTTTCTAGAAATGAAAATGCTTTGTATTCTTTGAAGGAATGAAGAAATGTCTCCTTTTAGACTCAAATAAAGGAGAGGCCTTGCTTTATTGTTTTTTAATAAATTCTACTCTTTGAACAATTCCTTGCATTTTAATAGGTCCCACACTATATTGTTGACTCATGTACAATAAAAAAATATAGATTGGAACTCCCACTAATTATATTCCCCTTACCTTTTCTGTGTGACAAAATGATTTATTTCAATTCAAATCTGTGTACCTTGATATGTGTTTTATTATGGAGTCGATAAAGCTCTACTTTGTTTTAATTACTTCTTTGAAGAATCTGTATAAAAATGATGTAAATCTTTGAGAGTAATTTTATTTATTTTCAAGGCTAAAAAAGATTTTTAAAAATGACTAAGCTCTTTGTTTTCACTCTTGTATTTATCAGAAATTATAAAATATGTAACATTTATTTAAATCCTGGTGATTTCCAGAAACCTCTATCTGGAATCAGCTACAGAATTCACTGCTTTTACAAACACTTTTATCTTGAGAATTGTCTCCATGTTGGCCTTGGCAATGGACATGGATTCTGAAATTTCACTACTTGATCCCAGATATTCAGTTAAAAGAAAGAACTATGAAATGCCAGGCTGTGTTTATCTTTTATGGAATCAAAAAAAAAAAAAGAATGCTGAAGAAAGCATCTGCAGGGCAGATAAAAGAAAAAGATAATTTTTTCAATGTTAGTGGAAAATAAACTAACAATGATGAGATATGATGACTATATTACCAAAGATGGTTAGACCAAACTCCCAGATCTGTCTTTTTAGAATTAACTGTAAATCACTCTGAAGGGAGCTTTGTCTAAAAGTCATGTAGTTTCAGGAATTAATTAGGAAACTCAAGTAATATGAGTGTCCATTTATGAGTACTCATGAACATATATACTTTTTAGTTTTCTGATTTGATATATACCTTTTCACACCATCTCATATGAATAGCCCAGGAATTTGGCAGGGGATGAGAGGTCACAAAGTGTAACAGAAGTAGGTAGCACAATGGAAAAAGGAATGGGGAGATATCTCATACCCACTAAATATGTACTGTATGCCCTTTTCCTGAAAAATGCATTTTTCACATACTTTCTCAATCCTGTAGCCAATTCTGCAAAATAGATGCCCCACTGAAAAACAGCAGAGAAATACTAATAAACTAGCACATGTTCTAAAATCTACTATGTATCTGAGTTTTTGCCATTGCTTTCTTTTGAAAAGCTCCATGATGTGTCTTTTATATTATGATAACCATTATGATAACCAGTAAGAGTTAAATACCCAAGGGTCCGATAATCCAGTGACTCAAAGACTGACCTCTGTCCTTAGTTGTATGATTTAGACAACCATTCATGCTCTTTTGGCTGTACTCTCACATCACATTGTTATATAAAAAAGCTTCTATATCTAGCCGTGCTCATTTATGAGCTCAATTTAGTCAAACTGCTCTGGATAATACACGATTATCACTCATGTCTCTGTTTTCTCCTTTAATGCATCATTCAAAATCATTTTTAAAGACTAGATCAGCTCTTAGTAATGAACATGGGAAGACTGCTTTCATGGAGACTGGGAATGAAATAGAGACATTTAAGTTTTAGCAGCACAATAAGCTCAAGTTTGCCTTTTCTAAATCCTGTTGAAGTTAAAGTAAATTTCAGCTGCTTTAGAAGTACACAAGATATTCTGAGAAGAGGATACTCTTTTATGATGCTGATGCTTAAAATAACCACAGCCTTGCTGAAGTCAAGTTCAATCACTGACTAAACCTTAAGAACATTTAGAACCCACCATTATCATGGGGCATCACCCAAACAGCCGACAGAAACCAAGCTTCCTGGGCCACTGACACCATTCTGTTAAGTTTCAGAGCCTCACAAAGTTCCCTTTGCATGTCCCTTCATTGGTATAGGAAAGTGAACACTTACAAGCATCCATAGGTTAATAGGAGTTTTCTTTTATCTGACATTTTATCTTGAAACTAAATTTACATATTTGCTTCAATCCCTGACAAATTCTTCTTTATTTAAAAGTATATAAAACTATTTATCAAGTAAAATAAATGCTTCTGAAGTTGTAGTATGCATTCTGTACATATTTACCAGCTATTCCTGGGGGTTATTGCATCTCAGGTGTTTTAAAATATATATTTAGTTGTCAGTGGGCCTTTATTTAATTAATTTTTTATAGGAGATGCTGAGAATTGAACCCGGTGCTTCCCACATGCTAGGTGAACACTCTACCACTGAGCCACAACCCCAGTCCCTGCATCTCAGTTTTAAACAGCTCAGTACTGCATAGATTTTGCAATTTACCTCATATAAATTGTACTTTCCAGAGCATGGTCAATCACCATCTTTAGGAATGGCATTATAGTATTAAACCTCCGCTATATATTACATTTAGAATAATAACATATATAAGACTTCAGTTGCAGGCATTGGTGCTCATTCCCTTTTTTTGTCATTATTTTATTTAACATTTTCAACAGTTCCATGAGATATAAATTTTTATACTCTTCATGTATCACAATACATATGACAAAATAGAAACCGACATTTATTGAATTCATAAAACTAATAATTAACAGAACAAACTCTCAATGCTAGTGTTATGATTGAGGTATTAGAAGTCCCTCAAAAGCTATGTATGAGACAATACAAGAAGGTTTAGAGGTGAAATAATTGGGATATGAGAGCCTTAACCCAATCAGTGAATTAATACTCTGATAGGGATTAACTGAGTGGTGACTAGAGGCAGGTAGCCTATGTATGAAGGCAGTGTGGGTCCTTGGGGCCCGCCTTTGGGGTATATTTTGTCCTTGTTGTGCACAGCTCTTGCTCATGCGCTCGCTCTCTCTCTCTCTCTCTCTCTCTCTCTCTCTCCCCACTTCCCCACAACTTTCTAATTCTTGATGCAATGTTCTCCACCATACTCTTCTGCTATGATGTTCTGCCTCACCTTGAGCCTCAAAGAATGGAGCCAGCCTTCTATGAGCTGATATCTCTAAAACTATGAGCCCCCAAATACATTTTTCCTCCTCTGATTGTTCTTGTCAGGTCTTTTGGTTATAGTAATAAAAATGCTGACTAAAACAGCGTGTCCGACTCTAGGATCAAAGGAACTACCTTTCTGCTTCTCTTTAAGCAGAATAATGATTTAATTTTTAGGGGGATTATCTAACAATCTTCCTTACTTGCTAACAACTCCACTTTTGTATGAATCAGTCAATGTGTAATTTTAATACGTAGCTCAGATAAGTATGGAAATACATGACATGGACTTTTCGATTCACTTATGAAAGGTAGAAAATAAGAACGTTAAATCTAGGATTATCGTTGTGGTTTTTATTTTCTACTGATCAACTGGAACAAGAATCTTCTGCCTAGAATTTTCAGAGAATATAAACAAGTGTATTTAGCTTTTGAGAACTCAAAATTACATAGAGGAAAAAGCAAAAGGCAAGCAAAATTAAAACTGAAATATGAGAATGTGTAACTTAGATGCAAACATGGGAAATGTCTGTAGCTCTTTGGTTATCTAACAGTAGGCAAAATACCACTACTGTCCATGTTAGGAGACACTGACTCTAGGGACAAGCAAACTTTTCTCCAACATTCTTAAGGAGATAAAAAGAAGCTTCATGTCATGCAGCAGGGTGAGCTTTGAAAAGGCCCAGTAGTGATGGTAGATGAGACCACTCTTACAGGAAGCTGGGGAATCAGAAGCCAGTAGCTAGATTCTCCAGTGGTCAAATTTATATTAAGCAATACACACTCAGAAGTTCAGTGATTTGCAGGGTTTCATGGATTCTCCCAAACAAGAGGCTTATTATTTTTAATCATGTGGCTATGGAAATATTTACAGTCTTGGAAAGAGTTTCCAACAGTGTCTTATCCATGTCCCTTGTTTCCAAATGCAGAGAGTGATACAGAGTGCCTTTCTCATGAAGGATCCTCTTATTGCCTACTCTCAGTCCATGTGTTTTACATGGGGTTTTGTCCAACTGCAGCCTTTTGGTGAACCCATGAAGAAACAAGGCAGGGTATAGGATTGGACAGGAAAAACAAAAACAACACCACCAACAACAAAAACGACAGTGTCTGTTAACCACCAAAAAACAGTGACTATCAGTTGTTCAGGGGTCAAAATAGAGGTATCAGCTTTGCTATCTAAGCAAAAGCAGCATATCTCTAAAACTGGCTATACCCGTGTCTACTTTTGTATGCAGCATTATCAGCCTGCGTAATGATTATTTTCCTGAAAACAGCCTCAAATCTATTTCTCAGGATAATGTAATGATTCTGTGAGTTGTAAAACTGTTTTTGACAAACCTCTTCAGATTTAAACAGGAACAGAGATGTTGTCTGTCTTCAGTTACTGACCCTGATTCATAAAAAATTTTTCTCCATCATACAATTTTCTCCCTCCTGCTTTCCAAGGTTCTGTTACTGTTAATCTAGCTTTTGTACACATCTTCCCTTTTTTCACTGTTAGCTTTCTGATGCCCCTATGATTATAATAATTCACCTCCTTTTTTCTTTATGCTAAATCCAGTCTTCAAAATGTGGGTGGATTGTATTGCTATAAACATTGATGTGGCTGCATCATTGTAGTATACTGATTTTAAATCTTTTGGATATATACCAAGGAGTGGGATAGCTGGATTATATAATGATTCCATTCCTAGATTTGGAGGAATCTCCATATTGCTTTCCAGATTGTTTGCACTAATTTGTAGTCCCACCAGCAATGTATGCGTCTCCATTTAAAAAAATATATATATTTGTTTTTTCATTTGATTTAATTTAAATTATTTTAATTTATTTTTTTATTTGTTAATTTTTAAATTGTTACTTATCCACATCTTTGCCAACATTTATTGTTACTTGTATTCATAGCAGAAAAATAAGTAGAATAAGGGGAAAATAGGAAGTCCTGGAGGGGGATGGAGTGAAGAGGCAAAGTACTGGAGACTGAGTTAGAACAAATTGTATTTCATGCTTTTATAAATGAATCCTATTGTTGTATATAACTATAAAGAACCAATGGGGGAGAAATAAAGCAATGAACTTCCCAGTTTGCCTAGCATTTTTGCCTTCCACGAATCGGTATTTTTGTAATAAAGTGAAATGATTTCCCTATAGAAGGCATTTTAAATAAATAAAGGTCAGAAATGTGATACCAACAATTATTCTTGAATAAAATAAGTGGTCACTTATGTGTATGTGCCAGTTTTTTGTATGAAAAAGTTATGTATGAAAGTTTTGAGGAGGAATAGTAGGATGGAGGAGATCAAGAAGAGCAAAAAAGATTCCTATCTTCAACACCCTGTACGTTTGTGTGATGAGGACCTAATGTTTTCAAGTGGGTTTTTATACATTGACTCAGCCTTATTAGGAGACTGGAATAAAGAGGGCCCTCAAGATGCTGTGAAAGACAATATAGGCCTGAAAATTCTCAGATGTTAAAAAAAAAAAAAAACTGTATTTACTGAAGGACTGAGGCAGGGTTTACCTCTTCAATGTCAAAGTTCATGTAAGATGTTTCTTTTTTAAATGTATAAAATTGTAGAATTCCTCATTTATTTTATTTTTTTTCTCATTATAAAGATAATATATGATTAATCAAGAAGATTTGGAAAACATATTAGAGAAAAAAAGATGAATTTTATTGTCATCTTATCCCTCAAGACTAATAGAATTTACTATTTTGGTAAATGCATTTCTTATCTTGTTTTGTACATGAATTCTCACACAATCATAAACACCTCTACCAAAATTTGTGTTTGTATGCATATAATATCCTGCTTTGAACATCTCATGTTATGTCACAAACATTTTCCAGTGTCAATAAATTTTTGATAGTATCTCTTTTTTTGAGACTATAAAAATACTTTCATGGGGTGTATTTTATAATTTAATCAGTTAATTAATTGAATAGTTACTTATATTGTTTCCTATATTTCCTAGCAAAAATAACTCTTCAATATACATTTTTTATTTTATTATTTTTGTGCATGTACTCAATTCTTTTTGAAATGAATTTCTTGCTATAGAATTCCTGATTCGAATGCTACATGTGATTTGAAAGTAATTTGAAACATAAGGTCAGTTTTTTCATAAATATTCTCATTTATTAGTCTCTATTTTCTATGTAACTAATAATAATGGTTTATTCTTCTGTTTCTACATTTACCATGGAAATACTTGTTCTCATACATGAAGAGTTTTAATAACGTTCCCATTCACAAGATGTTGTAACCTACTATTTTATCTCCTACTCAAAATAAATAAATAAATAAAATACATTGAAATTAAAGTGAACTTCATTAAACATAAAGAGAAACTTGGATCATTTGACTTTTAAGAATAATACTAGCAAGTTTCAGTGCAGCGCATATTCTGTAATTGCTCTTAAAAATTTAGCACACTGAATTCCATACTTTAGTTGAGAACACTTCCTTTGCAGTCTTCTATTAATGTGTCCTAGAAAGAAATTTACAATATTGTGGTCATTTATATTATACTACCTAAGAATCTTATCATAAACTTTTATTGTAAATTTTTATATATTGTACAAAGTGATAGATAAACTAAGGTGCCAAGACCTACTATATATCACAGAGTAAAAATTGTTTATCTGGTATCAGGGAGACATAATATCAAGAACTCTTTGAGGAGAGACACTTACTTGCCTCTGTTCCTGGATCTATATCTATCGAGCTGAGCAAACTTCACCTAGGTAATATGCAGTAATGCAATGGCCATTTACCAATACTTCCATTAGCACTTCCTTGTATAGATCAAAAAGGAACACTTTTTAATTCATCACTGTAAAGTATAATAAATGTTCTCAATTCCTACTAAAATATTTTCTGCAGGCATTTAAGGAAATGATGATTGTTGGAAGTTACTTCATTTTACAACATCAGTAGCATTAACTTTTTATTTTATTATGGCACCCCAAATATGCATATTATATGACCTTGGATTACTCCTCTTAAGAGGGAATGAGTTGAAGGGCCTTAGGCAGAGCCATTAAGAGATCAGAGTTAGATTTAAAACTGCCACAAAGGAAGTGATGCATTTTATCAGTTGGCCAATCTTTGTAAAGTCATTTAGCAAGAAATAATTCAACTCTGTTCATACAGCTCTCTGCTGAATCTCTCTTTGTGGAAAAGAAGTATATCATATCTCTTATCTTTTGGGAGTTTATTCTTTCTCTGTTTGATGAAACTTAAACATAACATTTAAAAACTAAAATATTTAAGTTCAAGATTAAATGTAGAAAATATAAATTCCCTTTGAGATTTCTCAGTTAGCATCAAAAGACCAAATCTAAGAGTTATTGGGATAGAGGAAGACACAGAGTTTCAAACCAAAGGAATGCACAATCTCTTCAATGAGATAATATCAGAAAACTTCCCAAACATAAAGAATGAATTGGAAAATCAAATACAAGAGGCTTAAAGAACACCAAATGTACAAAATTACAACAATCTACACCAACACACATTATAATGAAAATGCTTAGCAAACAGAATAAGGATAGAATCTTAAAGGCTGCAAGAGAGAGGAATTAGATCACATATACGGGGAGACCAATTCATATCTCAGCAGATTTTTCAACCCAGACCCTCAAAGCCAGGAGATACTGGAACAGCATATACCAAGCTCTGAAAGAAAATGGATGCCAACCATGAATATTATTTCCAGTAAAATTAAGCTTTACAATTGATGATGAAATAAAAACCTTCCATGATAAACAAAAGTTAAAAGAAGATACAACTAGAAAGCCCGCACTATAGAACATCCTCAGCAAAATATTCCATGAAGAGAAATTGAAAAACAATAATGAAAATCAGCAAAGAGAGGTATTAACACTAAAGAAAAAATAATAATCAAAGGAGAAACAAAGTCAAGTTAAATACCAAAAATAAAGAAAAATGGCTGGGAACAAAAATCATGTCTCAATAATAACCTCAAATGTTAATAACCTAAACTCACCAAGCAAAAGACAAAGACTGGGATACTGGATTAAAAAAATACCCAACAATATGCTTACTCCAAAAGACTCATCTCATAGGAAAAGACATCCACAGACTGAAGGTGAAAAATTGGGAAAAATCATACCACTCCCATGGCTACGGAAGGAAGCAGGTGTTTCCATCCTCATATCAAATAAAGTAGACTTCAAGCCAAAGTTAATCAAAGAATTAAAAAGGATATTTCATACTGCTTAAGGGAACCATTCATCAATAAGACATAACATTAATAAATATATATGCCCCAAACAATGTTCATCAAACAAACTCTTCTCAAGTTCAAAAGTCAAATGGACCACAAAATGACAATTTTGGGTGAAGTTAACACACCTCTTTTACCACTGGATAGATCTTCCAAACAAAAGCTGAAAAAAGAAACTATATAACTCAATAATTCATTCAATAACAGACTTAGCTGACATACATTGAATATTTCATCCTTCAACGAGTGAATATATTTTCTTCTCATCAGCACATGGATCCTTCTCTAAAATAGTATATATATATTATGCCACAAAGCAACTCTTAGCAAATATAAAAACATACAGATACTACCCTGAAATGTGTAGGCTAATAAGGCTTAATAAGTTTTGGAAGAAGCATTCAACTTAGATCCCAGAACACCAAGTATATTACTTAGGTCACAAAGAGTATAGAAATTATGAACAAATATGGAAATAGATAATACTTGTACCACAGGGAAGATTTTCTGGCTATCAGTGGATAGGAGGCTTATTATGTAGTACCAAGAGAAAGTGGTTCATTTATGATACTATATATGTATGCCTGGAACAGTCTTTCAGTCTCTTGCCCACACTGTTCATGAGTCAAATTATATTTTAAGAACCTCTTATTGACAGTCAACCTATTGGTTACTGAACATATCAAGGTGGTTAAATGGTAAAGCAGATAAATATTAAACTCATGTTCAGGCAAAAAAACCCACATACGCTCTCTTGGAATCATTGGAAAGAATATTCAAGATAATTTACGGGATCATTGAGACAAACAAGAAGGCAGTATTTTTAGAGAGTTTCGCTGAGAAGAGTTGAGTTGGGGAATTGCCAACATAATGGAATGGAAGTGCCCTCTTTGCAGTGTGGAAGACTGGCATAGAGATAATACCTAAGCTATGAACATGTAAGTCATAAAGACAATGGTTAAAAATAACAAAATGGAAGTACCATCTCTGACAGAGTTGACCAGAAAACTCTGTGAAACATGAGTGAAACCATGGTGAAACCAACATGAATATTTAAACTTTCATTATATTGTCAAATACTTTGTTCCTAATCCTCTTCTTCCTATCCAAGTCTACTTTATAAAGCTATTTACATTTGTGAAGAATTGATTTCCCTACTTTTGTGAAATTGTAGATCCAATAATCAATAAGACCCTTGGTTTAAGGGGAAAAAAATAACAGTTTAGAGATTGCTTACAGTTGAAAGAAATTTTTTTAAAAGGATGGCTTATATCCTGATGGCAGAACTGCCTCTATTATAAAATAAGTCTTCTAATACAAAGAATCTATGAACAACAAATAATTAATTACTTATGGGACACCTAAAACTTAATTTCCAACAACACATAATAAAGAAATGTGGGTGAAATTCTCAAGAGATTCCTCTGGTTGTGAAACTGAATTTATTATTCTTTCAAATATTTTTTTCTATAGGCAAAGATCAAACAAAGTAACAACCAGAGGTATGAAAAGTTTGCTTACGTTTTATATTTACACCACACAACTTTCTTTTGTGAGAGACGATGAGTAAATCACCATAATGCAGTTTTACAGTATTTAAAATATAATTTATTACATAAATGTTTTCTATAAAACACAACTAATTCATTGATATTTCAGAGTTGTTCGTTATAAAAATCAAGCCTTAGTTTTTTTTTTTGATGAACAATTTATAATATAGCATTGTTCCCTCAAAACTTCAGACCAAGAATGAAAGCTGTGATGTTATTCAAGAGCAATTCCTATCTCTATAAAATTTTTTCATACTGACATTTATCAGCACCATCTATTTATACGTAATCTAAATGAGGTTACAAAATAACACCCAGAAGGAATATTTTCTTGTAATGAAAATGTAAAGTATATTTATTATCCTTTACATAATTATGTTAAAGGAAATGAAAATAAAAGAGATGAGTGAAAGATGGCAGGACTTATTCTCTGCTTTCATGCATAAGATCCGGGATTTTTCCACTCATGCCAAACAACATTAAGCCTTGGTAGGCCTGAACACCCACCAGAGAACCAAAGATCATTTCACTGTTAACATACTTCTGAGTTCACTGAGTTTGCCTTCTGACATTTCACTGTATAAAGAGTACCTCTCATCCCTCTGAAATTTTTCAAAGTATCTGTATACATTTTGGGAAAAAAATAACTGAATAAACTAAAATTGGCATCAACTGTACCACCACAAAGTAGATGCCATCAGCATTTATTTTTCACATATGTGACATTAACAGAGTACAGGCATAAGTTAAGATACTCAAGCAGATGCATCTAAAGGTCAGCTTACCTGTGGGGACAGAAGTGGAGGGTTGAAAATCCAATCCACTGGAATCACCAGAGAGTTCAGTTAAACAAGTTGAAGTAAAATCAGAGCTGGAAGTCTGCTCATGTCTGAAGCCTTTGGGAGAAAGATTATCCAGTTCAAAGTTTACGGCTGACATTGCAAAATTCTCAAGGAACTATGTGAAGCAAAGTTCACACTACCGAGGTTTTAAAAATCATAGGAAAGGGAGGAATCACTATACTTTAATCAATAGCAATTCCAGGCTCTCCTGTAATTATCTTTACTAGGAAATCCAAGGAGAATAACGCCCACAGAGCTGACTGCAAGTTTTCTGTGTTCCTAGACAAGCAACCTCAACAGGATAGATGGACTTCAGAGTTGTTTTTCTTCAAGACGTCTTGTGCCTTTAAGGGATAGCAGCGCTCATCCCCTTTCAGAGAGGCTGCAGTGAAAATAAAATGGGCTAAGTGGAGTCATAGGCAATGCTGCAGAGAAATGCTTTTAGTAAGTTGGTACTGAAAGTTCTCATTCACATTTCTCTACACAAGAGATCATCTGGGTGGGGCCAAGGCTTGCCAAGGAATGCAACTTTACACTCCACAGGGCAGTTCATCAGAGGAAAGCTGGAATTGGAAGGAAGTTACTAAATGCTATTTCCTAGCTCAGCTCGAGATTGTGAGATTTCAGTTCTGCACTTATTGAAAGATGACTATGATCGTGAAGAGTAAAGGCAATTTTTAAAAACTGATAGTAGAATAAAATGTGCAGCTTTATAAATACAACAAAAAATAGACTTCAAAGTATTAGCAGGCAATGAATTAAAGATCAAAATGTTTAAAAAGTAGCATCTGGTGGGGCTGTATCATTTATTATTTAGGAGGCAAAGCATCCATTCTGTTTGAGTAACTTGGGTAGAAAGTTGTAGGTTAGCTGCAAAGGTTTAATTTTGAACATTGCTTTTATTCATCTTCTGTACCTTAGTTGGTGAATCCAGTGATGAGCACAAGGACATGCCAACTGATGGTTTTCCACTAGCAATTTAGCAAAAATCACCCTTCATTTCACAAAGCCAAACTAGATGAGGTTCAAATCAGTTTTTTTGATGGTCTGACTTAATCCATGATTTATTTATTGATCTAATTCTTCATTTATTGACTCTGTATTAGATATTATCATAATTATAAAATACCTAGGCAAGGTCTCTGGAAAGAATGTAAGCTAGATTCCTTCTTTAGTAGGAAGGAGAGCTGTGACAGATTTTGTGATTTTATTGTGATTGGCATTACATATGGCAATAGATGTGCTAAGCATGAGAGTGTCATATTTAATGCATTTTTTACTTTCTTGGCTGAGCAATATTTGAGAAAGTTATATATGTATATATAAGATGTTGTGCAAATCTTTGATTGTTAGATAAAAAATTTATTCTGGACATTCTATGTCTTCCTCCTAGTCATTTTAATTAAACAAGTTAGTAAATGAAACTGACCCTCTGTTTCACATGTCTTTAAAAAGGCAGGGAAATGTCTATCATTCCAGCAGCCTGAAAACCAACAAAATATGCTCTGTAAGTCACAATCTGGGGCAGGCATAAAAATCTTTGACTAAAAAGTCAAAAATGGTCAGGGTCCACTGGTAACTATGTGACATTTAGATAAGAAGTTGAAAACAGAATGGAAATTATGAAGGATGACTTAGCTTGATGGTAGGAGGAAAATGCAAATATAGGAAAATGAATAAATAGTAAAAAGTGCGGTTTAGAGGATTAGAGGACATTCTGGAAAATAAAACTCGAGATTTATAATTCTCAGTTGAAATGTCTGTTGCAGTGTGTGGTATGGGGTACTTTCTGAAAGACAATCAAAATGGTTTAACTTAAAAGTTGGTCAAGGAGGCTAAACTACGAGAAAATGTTAACCTTTTGTGTTCGTCATTTTTTTTTTTTCCATTACTGAGATCAGCATTGCTGACAAGAGCAACTAAGAGGAGAAAAAGTTTATTTGGGTCTCATGATTTCAGGGATGTGTGGTACATGGTCTGTCAATTACCTTCCTCTGGGTCTGAGTTGATAGCATATTATGGCCAAAGGGTGTGGTGGAGGATTGCCACTCATTTTAAGGCAACTAGAAAACAGAGAGAGAGAGAGAAGGGAAGGGGCCACAGGTATATATAGAGCTAGGCCATGTTCCAGTGATTTACTTCCTCTGGCCACGTCCCACTTACCTACAGTTACCACGCAATAGTTCATTCAGATTACTAATCCATCAAATGGGGAGTTTATTGTTTTCTTAATTCAATCTTTTCACCTCTGAATATTGCTACATTGCCAAACACATGAGTTCTTTGGAGGGGGGTAATTTTACTTTCAAACATTTATACCCTCTTTACATCTCCTACATTTGCTCAATCCCTGTAACGCTTTCTTTGTCAGGTGATGCTTCAACAAATGTGATCACTAGGAAAATGATATCTGATTTGAGACTACAATTAAAATCATCTGAGAAATTATGAAGTCTCAGGGTAGTTTTATTCTGTTTACAGTGATTTGTAAATGTTTTAGGCCTGAGGACATCTTGGATAAAATATTATATATTCAGTCATCCCTTCTTCTGTACAGATGATATTATTGTATTTTGGGTATAAATGTATGAAAATTCAATAATGATATATAGGTATTTGAAATTATCATTTAACCATTAAGTTTTATTAATTGTGTGTGTGTACACACATGCAATTTAAAAGAATATATATATATTTAAAAGAATATATATATATATATATATATATATATATATATATATATATAT
>NW_026000174.1:37741856-37786651 GCF_001458135.2 Marmota marmota marmota | reverse complement strand
ATATATATATATATATATATATATATATATATATATATATATTCTTTTAAAATTTTGCTCATGTATTTGTGAAAAAAGCTACTAATTCCTCTGTGGCAAGTATTAATATGCAGATACCTTTATAAATTTCACATAATTATGTAATATGCCTTAAATACCCATAAATTAGGAATTATTCTTCTATAGTATATAAGAAGTAATACGTAACTGATACATATAACATTGGTAAAAGAAAATTCTCAAAAATTTTCTTTCTACTGGTGACCTAGGTACAAATACCCACTGAGGCTTCTGGAGTATTGGTCAAAAATTTTAATTAATATTTAAGAATAAGAATTCTCGGCATTTCTGTATTTTTGTGAGTCTCCTCAGAGCCTCTTAACTTCCACCCAGCCGCCAGAGACTTCATGTCTTTATGGAGGTATTTTTCATGAAATTCTATCTAGCACTTTTATTCAGAACAGTTTCTACAAATCTTAGGAAATACCAGTGTACATTTTTCACTGACATCGTCTTCTAGATATCCAGAGTTTCTCCAAATTTTCCTTTTTAGAATGCAAACAAAGATGGTGAAAAATGTTACACAGAAAATCCTTCCTTTTTATTAGTCTAGCTGCAAATATTTTTCTTTCAATTTGGATCAGTTTGTCTCTGTTACTTTAGTTACCATTCACTTGCTAGGGGTTACAGTAAATTCAGGCCTCAAGTTCTCCATTCCTTTCAAAACTTAAGCTACATTTGTAAACTTTTTCCATCTCAGGAATGCTTCATTTTGATATCATCTATCTTGTGTTCTCTTAACAACCCAAACTTACATTATGTTATTTTAAACATAGTTAAACATTGTGAATAATGGCAACTTTAACAAAACTATAACGATATTTTAAAAATAAGAATAATAAGCTTATTTCTCAGTTTTTGCTGTGTTTAGAGGTAGTCAAATAAGCAATGTTTAGAAATGTAAGCTAGACAATATATTCTCATTATCCCAGATGCCTTTCTTTTCCAAGCACTGCATGAAACAATTAATTAGACATGTTTATTATGCTTCTAGTTTCAGCATGACCTGGAATCACATGTTTATCCCAATGCTCTCCACAGAATGCCATTAAGATAAATAAGGAAGATATATATATATATATATATGTATATATATATAAATATATATACATATATATTAAAAGAATAAAGTATTTAAATGTTTGTGAAAACTCTGAAATATGTGATGGAAGTGGATGCTGAGTATACTGAATAGTGGTCAATTCCAAGAAGACGTTTGTTTAGAACAATTATATCCCCCCAAAACCCACCCACCTCTCAGTTTATAGTAATAAGGTAAGGGAAGGATGTGCTGCCATTTCCTTTAACAGCTTTGATTTTGACTGTGCACCAGGAAACAAGAGAGCACCACACAATCATTTCCTTAATTGGGTGTCATGGCCAGACAGAAAATGGGACATTCCTTAGCTGACTTCAGAAGGCTCCAAGACACTGAAAAACCAGTCTCCTCACTAGTGACATTTGGGGATACATTCAGCCTTTCCAATTCTCTTTTCCTTGTTTCCACTGGCCTTTGCATCCCAATCCACACAAGAAGGTTGGAGCTAGAGCCCATCACTGGTAAGCTGCAGGATCTTGGCTATTCTACAAATGTCCTCACAAAGACAGGAGTAGCACAATGCCCCAGGAGCATTGGCAGTGCTCATGCATTGAGCAAAGTGCAGATCATCATTTGTTAATCTAAGTCATCTCTTGCTTCTCTTGAATATTAGAGTTCTGATAGTGTGTTTTCCAGTTTAGGCGTTCTGAAGGGAATTACTGCTTCTTACTGATCCTGATAGATTCACCACTCCCTGTGCGAAGCCAGGCCATGATCTTAGCTCACACCTCATACTTGTATCCATAGTGACAGAACCAGACTAATATTGATCAATAAAAATGAGGGGGACGGGGAGACAAGCAAGAGTTTATAAACCAAATTGAGAAATCAGATCAAATCAAATTCAACACTTCATAACAAACAAAAAAAGTTGTTGAAAGTAAGTAAAAATAACACTTAAAAGCCCACTCACTAAAGACATTTGACTAACAGGTGAATCACTGTTAAAATTAATCAGTTAATTATACTAATTGATTAGAAAATGAGACTGAAGTATTATTTTGAATGCAGAGCAATGTGTTAAGTTGGAAATAATGACAGAGGATAAAAAATGTAGGACATATAAAACACAATCACAAAGAAAATGGAACTTAGGACAAAAATTTAAGAAGATGAAAACAATATTTTTATGGAACATACTGTTGCAACTTTAAATTTAAAGGATTATATTAATGTTATGAAAAAGCAGCAATATTTTAGGAAAATAAAATTTATTTTACTGTTTCAGTTGACTGTACAAATTTGTCTGACACCAAACAAATCTTTTTTTATTTTTTTTTATTGGTTGTTCAAAACATTACAAAGCTCTTGACATATCATATTTCATACATTTGATTCAGGTGGGTTTTGAACTCCCAATTTTACCCCAAATACAGATTGCAGAATCACGTCGGTTACACATCCACATTTTTACATAATGCCCTATTAGTAACTGTTGTATTCTGCTACCTTTCCTATCCTCTACTATCTCCCCTCCCCTCCCCTCCCATCTTCTCTCTCTACCCCATCTACTGTAATTCATTTCTCTCCTTATTTATTTTCCCATTCCCCTCACAACCTCTTATATGTAATTTTGTATAACAATGAGGATCTCCCTCCATTACCATGCAATTTCCCTTTTCTCTCCCTTTCCCTCTTATACAGCACTAAAAAATGACAAAATCATGGAATTTGCAGGGAAATGGATGGCACTAGAGCAGATTATGCTTAGTGAAGCTAGCCAATCCCTAAAAAACAAATACCAAATGTCTTCTTTGATATAATGAGAGCAACTAAGAACAAAGCAGGGAGGAAGAGCAGGAAGAAAAGATTAACATTAAACCAAACAAATCTTGATGTGATGTGAATTGCAAGATTCAAGATAAAAATCTAACAAATTTCAAGATGGCTTTGGGGATGATAGTAGGCATGCTATGCCCACATTAACAGGGCAGAGGACTTCCAATGTGGAACATTAATTAATATAGACTGTAGTCAGGCACGGCAGCAGAGGTGTGTAATCCCAGTGATTCTGGAAGCTGAGGCAGGAGGATCACAAGTTCAAGGCCTCCTGTTTGTTTCTTTGGATTTAAAACAAAATAATTCCAACCAAATGTGTGGGGGGGAATCAAACAAAGCAGCACAATTCACAATTGCTAGACTGTGGAACCAACCCAGATGCCCTTCAATAGATGAATGGGTAAAAAAAATGTGGCATTTATACACCATGGAGTATTATGCAGCACTAAAAAATGACAAAACCATGGAATTTGCAGGGAAATGGATGGCACTAGAGCAGATTATGCTTAGTGAAGCTAGCCAATCCCTAAAAAACAAATACCAAATGTCTTCTTTGATATAATGAGAGCAACTAAGAACAGAGCAGGAAGAAAAGATTAACATTAAACAGAGACATGAGGTGGGAGGGAAAGGGAGAGAAAAGGGAAATTGCATGGTAATGGAGGGAGACCCTCATTGTTATACAAAATTACATATAAGAGTTTGTGAGGGGAATGGGAAAATAAACAAGGAGAGAAATGAATTACAGTAGATGGGGTAGAGAGAGAAGATGGGAGGGGAGGGGAGGGGAGATAGTAGAGGATAGGAAAGGTAGCAGAATACAACAGTTACTAATAGGGCATTATGTAAAAATGTGGATGTGTAACCTATGTGATTCTGCAATCTGTATTTGGGGTAAAACTGGGAGTTCATAACCAACTTGAATCTAATGTATGAAATATGATATGTCAAGAGCTTTGTAATGTTTTGAACAACCAATATAAAAAAAGAATTATAGCAAGTGGTGATCAAAAGTAATTTGGTAAAATATATATGAATGATTAAACAGTAGCTGAAATGTCACTTCTGAAACAATGCCAATACTTAGGAGAGGATTCTATAATTTAGAAATCCAGATTATTTGAGCACAATTTAGGATAGAGAATGAAAACTTTGTCAATCAAGAGAATGTAAATCAAATTGATTAATTTACAGGAAACAAATAGAAAGGGTATTAGATATAAATGGTAATAAATAAGGAAAATATCAACAAAATTGTGTTAAGTGACCATATCAAAAGGAACACAGACTTTATCTACCATATTTTCCCCCTTCTGGTCTCCCCAGCACAGCCAAATGTGAATCCCAAGTGGAAATACTATTTATGATAAAGAGTTGTTTTCATGTTGAGAAAATACAAACAATAAAAAAAAAATACAGTGATTAAGAACATGCATCGGGGGCTGGCTCACGTGGTAACGTGCTTGCCTAGCATGTGCGGGGGCGCTGGATTCGATCCTCAGCACCACATAAAAATAAAGTAAAGATGTTGTATCCAACAAAAACTAAAAAATAAATATTAAAAAATTCTCTCTCTCTCTCTCTCTCTCTCTCTCTCTCTCTCTCTTTAAAAAAAAAAGAACATGTATGGTGGGATGTTAAATATACCTCAGGCCTCAGATCATATTAGATTAAGAAACATCACCATGATAGAAATCATCTGCCTGAAAATGTCCTAAAAACAGTATTTTTCTTCCTGCCCAGCTCCTACCTCCCTTCCTTCTTTCTTTCCCTACTTTTGGCTTTCTTCACTGGCTTGTAAATCTTGTACAGTCAACTAAAACAGTAAAATAAATTTTATAATTTATTCTGATTCTCAGCGTGAAATTTTCAATATTTCATTAAATATGTAGCTGTTTGTTGTTTTTTTTTTGTGTGTGACATTTTTATCAGATTAAGAACATTTCTCTTTATGTCTAACTTGATAAGAATTTTATTGCTTTTATAAATAACAATGGTGAGTTGGGTAATTAAAATACTTTTTTATATTACTATTGAAATGATAATTTTTTTTCCTTTTTCTGATTAAATTGATTGGCAAATTTTAAACTAATCTTAATTCCTATAGTAAATACAACTTGGACTTTATTCTTTTTATATATCACTTAATTCCCATGCTAGTATAAATCAGCATGTTATTTTATTTCTTATATTCTTAGTGTGGTATGATATTAAAAATATGCTTTTCTTTCACAAAATTTTATAAGCTATCTTTTTTTCCTATTTTCTGAAAAGATTTAATTTTTTTTATTTATTTCTTAAATGTTTGAATAAACTCACTGTGAAAACCACATAGATTTAGAATTTTTTATAGTTTGAAAACTCTTTCCTACTGATTTAAATTTTTAATAGTTAGGGAGCTATTCAGTGTTTTTCTTTATTCCCCGACTCACTTGTGGAATGTTGTCTTTTGGAAGGAATATGCACTTTTGTCTATTTTTTTAATTGCATAATATTCTCTCAATCATTTTCATGAGATCTTCACAATATCTCTTAATGTTTGTAGTTTCTGAGGTTATATCTATTTTGAATCCCTGCTGTTGGTGGTATATGACCTTTTTTATCAAATTTATTCTTGTTTTAAAATTTTCAATAGCTGGCTGCTGATTTTCTCTCTTATTCATTTATTTAAAAAATACCTCATTAGTTTTTACACTCATTTTTAAAGTTTCTTCCTGTTGCTTTCTTTGGATTTCATTGGCCTACGAAACATATAAGACATTGGTTTTCAATTGTCTTTTCCAAAATATAATTTAAAGCTTCTATTTTCCTTTAAACATGGCTTTAGCAGTGAAACTTAACTGTTTTGGCTCACACAGTTTAACATAGATTATCATAATTACTATCTACTATTTTTGTTATATTAAAATTAGTTTATAATTTGCAACTTGAGTTTTAATATACATTATGAAAATCAAGCAAATCAAGCTATTAAACATATCCTTTATCCTGGTTACTTGTTATTTTGTGAGGGAATATTTAAAATCTACACTTAAACACTTTTCAAGTGTACTATACAATGTTATGTTTTTAACTATCAACTTGACAGTTATAGTTAGTTCTTGGACTTTTGTTGGAGTTTACTTTGCTGACCCAAAGTAAGATATTGAGTAAGATGTTCTGTGTAGGTCAATGAAGTCATTTCTTGATGTCATTCAAGGCTTCTATGTGCTTGGTATTTTTCCTCTGACTTTTAAATTATTCAAAAAATTGTGTTACAATATTCTGTGAATATAAAATTACCTGTGTTTACTTAAACTTTTTTTTTCATTCACACAACTTGAGGTTATATTATCAGGGTGTATGAAAATTTATAATGGTTGCAAATTCATTGTTGACTCTTCTTTACAAAACTAAAATCCTCTTTCTTCTGTCTAAAATTGCTTATATTGAGTCTTCTTTGTCTGACAAGTAGTTCAGGATCACTTGACTTATTTTTGTCAATATATGTATATAGTAAAATATTTCCCATCTGTTTACTTCCATACTTTCTGTATTATTATAGCTCTGCTTCTTTTAAGGAGAACATGAGATTTTGAAAAAGCAAGTATTGTCCTTCAATTTTAACTAAAGCATTTATATCAAAAGAAGTTACTAATAAGTTTGGTTTGAAGCTTCCATTGTTTGCAAGTTGCCTCTGGGGATTTGGGAAGATGGAGGAATAGAGGAGGTCATTTTACTGACTGTTCCGTGGTATGAAACCAAGAAAGCAGACAGCAGATAGACAGCTTCTCAGCAAGGTGGGTATAAAAAAAAAAATGGGAGGGCATTACTGAGAATTAATTCTGGATGTTCAAAGTGGATCAGGGACTCAGGAGGTTGGATGTAATAAAACACAAAAGAAACAACCAGTGCCACTATGGTGCCAGAATGAACAGTCACGGGCAAGGTGGAGGGATAAGGGAATTAAAGGAACACAATTTTAGGAGGCTGTGGTGTGTTTAGGTACAAAGAGATCAGAGGTGTGTTGCACACCATCCTTGTATGGGAAGGGAGCTGTCTCTCTCCCACCTGCCTGTGGACAGAGGGAAGGAGCCATTGTGCAGCTGTGCCATGGGGGCCAGCAGCTCTGCTGGGGCCAATTCCTGGTAAACTAGAGTTGAGCTCAAAGTACAGGCCTGCAAACCCACATGGCTGGACATTGAAAGTGCTTAAATGAAGAGGAGATGGTTGGGCACAGAGAGGAGTTTATAAGGGGGAAATAACAGTCACGGAATCCCACCTGGATCCAACACCCCCACTTCTTGAGTCTGGCCACTCACATGACCAGCTGGGAGGGAAGTACCAGCACAAAATTTGAAGGGATGGGGGCAGGAGGGATTGAGTATTGAGACTGAACCCAAGATACCAGGAAACAAAGGGTCCACAGGTGGTGGAGGTGACAAAAGATGTTGCATGGGTGGAACACAGGAGAGACTCTTGGAGTACAGTCTCCCTCACATGGACCAGCAACTGCTTGGCCCTGGAGGTATACTGATTTAAAATATTCTGACCAATTTTCGCTCAAGGAAGTATGTGGAGCTACCTAGGCCTAAATTCCACCTCCAGGAGTTCTGCCTATAGGATCTCCTCCACAGAACACTCACCTGCCCACCCCACCTAACACTACTGAGAAGGAACACAAAGAAGTCCAACAGAAACAATTCTGTAAGTTTTCATCTAGATCTTTTTGTTCTCTGTTTAATTGTGAGCTGAATGGTTCATGACAACTTTTTGTCTTTTTTTTTTTCTCATTTGAGTATTGATCAAAGGCAGTTATGTTTCATGGCTCAGTCTTGAGGGGTAGGATGCTTAATTACTCTATTTCAGTTTTATATACTTTTATTTTTATTTTATTTTAAATTTTTATTTAATATATAATTTTCTCTCACTTATCTGTTTCCCTCTATTGTCTTTCACTCTTCTGATAACAGCCCAAACTTTATTGTTCTGTCTTTTTATCTTCCTTTAATATTTGACTTTTATTTTCTCTACTCCTCCATTTTAATCATTACATCCTATATTTCTTTTGTTCTCTCCCTGTTCATCTTTCAAAATCGTAAACCATTTTGTAAACTTCATTTTTTTTTACTGTGGGCAATAACTTATCACATCATTTGTGTTTACTGTAACAATTAATATTGTTAACATTTTTTTATTTGTTCTTTTTTAATTACACATGACAATAGAATGTATTTTGATGTGTTGTATATACATGGAGTATAACTTCCCATTTTTGTGGTTGTACATGATGAGGAATTACACTCGTCATATATTCACATAGGATCATAGAAAGTTATGTTTGATTCATTCTATTATATTTCCCAATCCCATCTACTCTTTCTTCCCTTCATTCACATTAGGTCTCTGATCTAATGCCTGGGTTCTTGATCCACTTTGAGTTGAGTGTTGTACAGGGTGAAAGATAGGGGTCTAATTTCATTTTGTTGCATATGGATTTGCACTACAAAACATATCCAGTGAAATATATAATGAAGCAAAATGAAAAATAAAAGTTAAAACAAGCAAATGGAGGAACCAGTAAAATCATCAAACAAAAGATATAGATTGGGAGATTAGGGGAAAAAAAACCCAGACTCAAAAATATGTTGTCCTCTAGAGACTCAATTTATAGCAAAAGACTTTTATAGAATGAAAGTAAAAGGATTAGAAAAGACATACCATTCTCATGGAGCACATGAACAAGCAGGGGTTCTATCCTCATACCAGATAAAGTGTACTTCAAGCCAAAGTTAATAAAAAAGTACAAATAGATCACTTCATACTATTTGAGGGAGTCATGCATCAACTATAAGTAACAGTTGTAAATAGTTATGCCCCAATCAATGAACTATCTACATACATGAAACAAACCCTTCTGAATTTCAAGAATTGAACAGATCACAACATAAGAGTAGTGGGTGTTTTAACATGCCTCTCTTATCACTGGATAAATTGTCCAAATGAAAAGTAAGTGAGGAAGCTATAGAGATAAAAATAATTAATAATTTAGACTTAACTGACATACATGAAACATTTCATGCATCAGTGACTCAATACACATTCTTCTGAGAAGCACATGAATCCTTCTCTAAAATAGACCACACCTTTGGCCATAAAGCAACTTTTAGCAAATACAAAAAAAAAAAAGGAGAGAGAAAGAGAGAGAGAGAGAGAGAGAGAGAGAGAGAGAGAGAGAGAGAGAGAGAGATAATATATTACATTCTATCAGATCATAATAGAATGAAATTAGAAATCTATTATAAAATAAAAGAATAGAAGATAACATGGAGACTAAGTGATATGCCACTAAATGACAGTTTTTAGCAGAATAAATTAGATATGAAATTAAAAAATTACTTAAAGGTAAATGAGAATAGTGATACAACACATTGAAATCTCTAGGACCCTATGAAGGCAGTTCTAAGAGAAAGTTTCATAGGACTAAGCAGATTCATTTAAAGAATAGAAAGTGCCCAGATAAATAAACTAATATTTCATCTCAGGAACAATACAAAAGAACAAATCAATACCAAAATCAGTCGAAAACAGAAAATAATTAAAATCAGAGCAGAAATAAATGAAATTAAAAGAACTATAAAAGCAAATTTAAAAAATCAACAAACAAAATGCTGATTCTTGGAAAATATAAATAATATTGATAAACACTCAGCCAAGTTAATGAAGAGAAGAAGAGAGAAAACTCAAATTAATAAAATTTGTGAAGAAAAAGGAAATATCACCACAGATACTACTGAAATACAGAAGATAATAAACTATTTTAAAAATTTATACTCCAATAAAATAGAAAATCTTGAAGACACCAACAAATTTCCAGACACAGATGACCTACCCAAATTGAATGAGGAAGACAGAAAATTTAAACTGATCATTTTCAAGCAGTTAAGTTGATGATGCCGTTAAAAGCCTACCAACAAGGAAAAGCCCAGGATCAGATGGTTTCTCAGCCAAGTTCTATCAGGCCTGACACCAATCCTCCTCAAATTATTCAATGGAATAGAAAAGAAGGAAATCCTTCCAAACTCATTTTATGAAGTCAGTATCACCTTGATTAAAAATCCCGAAAAAGAAACATAGAGGAAAGAAAACTTCAGACCAATATCCTGATGAACACTGAAGCAAAAATTTAAAAAAATGCTAACAAAATGCATACAAAAACATATTAAAAATAGTGCACATGATCAAGTGGGATTCCTGCCAGGGATTCAAGTTTGGTTCAACATACAGAAATCATAAAAATTAATTCATCAATAGATTTAAAGGCAAGTATCACATGATTATCTCAATAGACGCAGAAAAATCATTTGACAAAATCCAGCATCCATTCATACTCAAAACACTAGAAAAACTAAGGATAGTAGGAATATAACTGAACATTGTAAAAGCTATCTATACGAAACCCAGACCAACATCTTTCTAAATGGAGAAAAATTGAAAGCATTCCCTCTAAAAACTAGAACAAGACAGGGATGCTCTTTTTCACCACTTGTATTCAACATAGTCCTGGAAATATTAGCCAGAGCAATTAGACAGAAGAAAGGAATTAAAGGGCTACAAATATGAAAAAAACTCAAACTGTCATTCTTTGCCAACGACATGATTATTTATTGAGAAGACCCAAAAAACTCCACCAGAAAAATTCTTGATCTCATAAATTCAGCAATGTAGTAGAATACAAAATTAATATACATAGATCAATTGTATTCTTATACACAAATGATGAATCAGCTGAAAGAGAAATAAAGAACACTATTCCCTTCATAACAGCCCCCCAAAATATAAAATATTGGCAATCAATCTAAAAAAAGAGGTGAAAGACTTCTACAATGAAAACTACAGAACATTAAAGAAAGAAATTGAAGAAGATCTTAGAAAATGTAAGTATTTCCTATGTTCTTGGATAGGCAGAAATAATATTGTCAAAATGGCCATACTTCCAAAAGTGCTATACAGATTAAATGCAATTCCTACTAAAATTCCCAATGACAATCTTCAAAGGAAAAGAAAAAGCAGTCATAAAATTCATTTGGAAAAATAAGGAAGCCTAGAATAATCAAAGCAATCCTCCAGCAAGAAAAGTGAAGTTGGAGACCTCAGAATACCAGATCTTAAATGATACTACCCAGCTATAGTAAAACAAACAAACAAACAAAAACCAGCATGATATTGGAACAAAACCAGACTTGAAGACCAATGGTACAAAATAGAAGACACGGAGACAAACCCACATAAACACACTTATCTTATACTATACAAAGGCACCCAACATGCACACTGGAGAAAAGGTAGCCTCTTCAACAAATGGTGCTGGGGAAAATGGAAATCCATATTTAGCAAAGTGAAACTGAATGCCTATCTCTTAGCCTGCACAAAACTCAAAGTGGGTGAAGGATCCACACATTAGACCAGAGACCCTGTGCCTACTAGAAGAAAATAACAAGCAAAAC
Organism: Marmota marmota marmota; assembly: GCF_001458135.2. Lineage (NCBI taxonomy): Eukaryota > Metazoa > Chordata > Mammalia > Rodentia > Sciuridae > Marmota > Marmota marmota. The sequence continues at coordinate 37,775,227 of NW_026000174.1, read as the reverse complement.
ATTCCATCATGTCAGCCTAGGAACCAACTTCCTCAACAAAATTCTTAAAGTAAAAGAGTAAAATCAAGAATCAATAAATGGGATGGCATCAAATTAAAAATCTTCTTCATAGCAAAGGAAACAATCAAGGGCATGGAAAAAAACACTTTTCATACTTTGTTGTTGATTATGTTGTTACTCTCCATTTTGCTTATGTTTTTAACACAGATTTCAGTTCTTCAATCCGTTTAAATAACTTTTACAATGATAACCTATGAATCTTATCCAATTATATAAAGATTTTTGTAGAAGCATGAGAAATTCTTGATAAATAAAGTCAGCTAATTTTCATTGAGCTTAATATAAATGTTACATGATGCCCAGCAAATTTTAATTTCTTTCTTATGAAGCTTTATGAACCATTTGTGGCAGCTATGACAGGACACCTTGCTGATCTCCCACTAGAGAAAGGCCAATTGGCTAAGACCTCCAGCTATTGTCCAGTGAAATCCATTTTAGTGTTTTTGACAGATCCAACTTCTGACCTCCTGCTGCTAACCAATGACAGTTCAGTGATGGTCAGTTTTGTTCTTCATGTTCTACTATATCCAACGGAAATCGTTTATTAGCCACTTTACTCTATTTTCAAAAATTATAAATATGAATAAAAAAGATCTGTGGAAGCAATTATGTCAGAACATGAAAAGTAGATATTTCTGAAAGATAAGAATACGGACTGTTATAGAGAGGCCCACTCCTTGAGGACTCTTACCTTCCCCAATCTTCCTTAGAATGTTACAGTTTTTTGGACAGTTCTAACCAACTTTTCCACCCTCTCTCCTTCTCATGGAGCTAGTTATTCTCATAGGTTTTCATTTGAAGGGGAAATAGGATAATTTCCTCTGTAATAAATTTTCTAGTCTTTCCTGGATCCTTTCTTTTTTCTCTCCAACATGAATTCCTCTAACAAAATTCTTTCACCTTCAAACACTTTTGTTTACTGCAACTCAGAGGAAAAGGAGTAACACATAATCATGTTGTCAAAGTAAAATATGAATAGAAAGAACAATTAGGTGCTCCAAGGACAGGAATGCATGACACACGAAGGATTGGAAGATGGTTAACCAGAAGAATAGGCCTGCAGAAGAATGAAGATAAGCTGGAAGGAGAGAGTACAGTCATATCTAGGTTCCAACACGGAAAGGATGTAATGTCTTAGGATGCACATTCTACAAAGTTTTAAACAACACATTGACATCAAGGCAGATGCAGATTGTATTCCACAAGCCTGAAAGTACACCTGCCTTTCTTGAATACCTTGTGGGTTCAGGGAATAGCTTTCTAAATCTTTCTGCTTTCATTTCCCTCATAGATAATTAATGCCAACAACACTCTTATATTACATCCAGAAAAGCTGTACTAATTATCTTAGTTCTTGGTTCTAAACCTTCTACACTTTAGCTTTTTGTTTTGCACTGCCTTTTACAAAAATACAGGAATTAATTTAAAATGGCCATACATAACTAAGGGTTATATGTACCATTTTCTTCATTTAGACAGTATGAAAATTTTATCTATAAATCTTAGTACAAGAGTATTTCTAGTGACATGAAGGAACCCCTCCAACTGACTGCAATAGGGGGTATTGCGTTGTGCACATGGCTTCTAATGTACTACTGTGAGCGTAGGAATGCAGTCTTCTTCCATGGTCACTGCCTTCACCAGAAAAAAAAACATTACCTCTTACTAGGACTACGTCTCATGTCCTACCTGATATCACTATCCTTATTTTCAATTTCATATATCTGTCATTAAACTTTCCAATTAAAATTCCTCTCTTTATGGTATGCAGGTGTTTAATTTAAAATAGTTTTTAAATTATAAAACATATTTCAAGGAAACATTTAATTTTTAAAAAATTCATTCATAACAATTATGCATAACTGTGGGATCCATTGTGACATATCTGTACATGTACATTACATAATTTGATCAATTTCATTAGGCAGTTTCTGCACTTCCCCTCCCCACATCTGTTTCTCTGATCTTCTGAAGGAAGGAAACATTAAAAAGTCCATATTCTTAACTTTCAGAAAGAACTACTTTTCATGTTCTGACATAATTGCTTCCAGAGATCTTTTTTATCATGTTTATAATTTTTGAAAATAGAGTAAAATGGTTAATGAACTATTTCCACTGGATATAATAGAATATGGTGGATGAAACTGAAGATCCTTGACCATCACTGATCCATTCTTATTGCTTCATCTAAAACTTTCTAGGCAAAATGTAGTAGATGGTGTTTTTCAAATCCCTCAGCCAGAATAAGTTCTTATATCCATCCAGGATCCACAATTTCTGTAGTAGTTCACTATAACCCCATGAAGCCTTAAGTCCTTTACAAAGTATAACACGATTTTGCATTTTCCACCCCAGAACATACTTTTATCTAAACAATCCTGCTTTCATTGTTTGCTCAAATAAATCTGGCTCAATTCAGGGCCCTTTTAAAAAGCACTACATCTAGGATTCCTTCCTTTACTTCTCAAGCAGAGATGATTCTCTCATCCTATAATTTTAAGTACATGATAGAACTTGCCACATTTCTCTGAAGTTGCTAATTTCTCTATAACCTTCACAAAATAGGCTTCTTTGTTAAATTTGTGATTGATTTATTTTAGCAACTAAACTGTAATACTTCAAAGCATCACATTTTTGGTATTGCCTTAACCAGAAAAGAGAAATAAAAATTTTGCAGTTAATAGCAATAATTTTTAAAGTTGCATAAAATCTTTTTGTATAAAAAAGATTGTGTATCAATGTATACAAAGCCTAGTGCTATTATTTAATTCAAAACCATTGCTCTGCGTTATTTTTTGAAGGTGTTTATTGATCAATTATGGTTAAATAATGAAAGAAAGGAGTAAATGGATTTGAAATAACTCATTACAATAGGAAATTTGATTTGAGTTATAGTTATACTTTTGTGTTGTGGTGCTGTTTCTTTTTAAATTTATGGAAGCTGTCTCACCAACAATACATTTTACCTGTAGGATATAAATTCACCAATCATATATGTCTTAAACTTCAATCAAACCAGAAGTAGCTTTACAAAGTTGTTAAGACTGTCTCACATTATCCATCTATAGCACATAAAACTCCAAGAGGACTCTGAATTAGGTTATGAACCCTATTTGATGAAGTTTTTCTACATTTTAAAATGAGTTCCAACCTTGCCGGTTTTTTACATCACTATTTATATATGGAATATAAATTATCAGCAGAAAGGACTAATTTCAGATAGAAGACCTAGAAAAAAAAAAGTGTTTCAGGGATGGAACTATCTGGGGGCTTTTAGGTAGCAAATAAACCAGAAAAGATATCTATTAAATTAGAGAAGGGAAAGCAGAAAAAAATATATTAGCTAGGTTTTCAGTGCATCAAACAGTTTTAAAGTTATAATGTTTATTTATTACTCTTGTGTCTGTGTGTGTCACAGAAATACAAATTAATCTTCACCAGTGGATAGATTCTTTTGAAGTCATGGTAGTTAAAAATTATCTAATCTTCAAGAAGATCTCATTAAAGTGACTTATAATGTATTAAATATTTCACAAGAAGAATCTCCAAAGATAGAAGGAATATTTTATGTCTCAGATGGAATTTTTCATATTGCTCCAATTTAATAAAAATCAGTTTACGACTCAAATCATATTGAGTACAATGGTGAGAAAAAAATGTTTTCAGTTTTACTTTGAATTCATTTCTCTAATTATTCCAAATTAGAACAAAAATATACTTTAATATGCTTCAAATGTTTCATGCCTCATTTTACATCTCTCTCTCTCTCTCTCTTCAGCACTGTAAGATTATGAATGTGGTTACTTATATTGTTAGGTGTAGCTGACTAATTCTCAATAAATGGAAGATCTGTTGCACTAATTGGATAATTCTTCTTGGCTTACCTGTTAAGATGTAGGAGCATCGATTTTATGTATGGACCCATCATTAATATATTGAGGAGTAACGCTAAGAGCTAATATGTGAGTCCTTAAATATACCATGTTTTGGATAAGCATCTCAAATGTGTTATCTGTTATAATCTCACAGAAGGAGTCTAGTACCTTTAAAGTCTCCTTCACTGAGACAGAATGACTAGGAGAGGGTAAGTTGCATTCTAAGCTTGCTCAGGTAGTGAAACTGAAACTCCAGTCAGACACCCCTGACCTACTTAACAACAAAGAGAAAGGTAAGGTCAAGCAAGTATCCTCTCTTCCCCAAGGAGTGGACACTTAGTCACTCTTAGCAATTTGATTCTTGTTTTGCTCACTAGAACTTAGTTGCATGGCCACAGAAGTTGAAAGGAGGTGACTAAGACAGATTTGTCCTATATTTGGGTTCATATTTTTTTTATACTCGGGATTGAACCCAGAGGGTCTTTACCACTGAGCTATTGAGCTACATCCATAGCTCATTTTATTTTTTATTTTGAGGCAGTGTCTCACTGAGTTGTTTAGGGCCTCACTAAGTTGTTGAGGCTAGCCTCTGACTTGCAATCCTCCTATCTCAGCCTCCCAAGTCACTGGGATTACAAGTGTGTGCCACCATGCCTGGCTGAGTTCAGTTGTTAAGAAACATGAAGAGTCTATTAGAAGCCTCTTTGTTCCAAATTGGAATGTGTGTTTTGTTTTACACTCTGTTTGCCTCATGGAAAAGCAGTCTTTTATTAACCTAGTCATGCATAACAATCATACTATGTGTGAGAGGCAAATGATATTAATGCAAAAGAGTTATGTTTTTTTTTCACAGATATTCCACTTTGAGAGATATCAGTGACTATTAAGGGGATAATTATGATAAAATGAAAAAATATTCTTTTGTAGAAAAGGTGAGAAAATAAATGCATTTGGTACAACAAGGAATGAAGCAATTTGAGGTAATCATGAAGGGTTATCTATACCAGTGGACAGCTAGCATTTGCGAAGGCAAAATGAAAGTTTCATCTTTTATTCAAACTTCATCATGCATTGAGTAGCAAAAAAATTCTTTCTGTGAATATTGAACCTGTGTACTTTTTTCTAAGTAATCCCAAGGCTACAGAGAAGTCAAAGGATCAGTGAACGTTTGAAAGCTTATTGAGTTGTACTTGCCTATAGCCCCACAGTACTGCAAGAGCCAGTGGCTTTGTTCACCTTAGAGCTATTAAAATAATTCACACATTTTTTTGGGGGGGGGTCATTTAGATTAATTCTCTTATGGGTTGACTATTTCAGTTTTTCAAATGGTTGTTATTTCTTATTAGAGTAGCAATATTTAGCCAGTAGCACAAAATGATCATCATTTCTCCTTTAAGTATTTGGTTGTTCAGAAACCTGTATTTCAGTCTGCCAGACAAACGAATAAGAATCCACTAGTGATATTAAGGTTTATGATTCTAATCAGTGTCTGTGTTATATATATATATATATATATATATATATATATATATATATTTAAAATTTATAATCCCAGTCTTTATTAACCCCATTCAGCCTGCTCTAACATTTCCATATTACTTTGAAATTCACCATGACAAATGCTATAGGGCTTTCTTGCCATGATCATAGTTTTTGGAACATTAACATCATGTAGGGTATTGTTTAAATAAAGGGATAAGGATGCTTATCATGGTCAGTTAAGGCAGGTCTATTCCAAAAACACATCCTTGCTTTCAATGGTCTTAGAACTTCTGTGCTGTCTCACAAACTTCTGCCTGCTCTAATCTTTAGGTCATCCAACAGATATGATCTGATGACATTCTGAATGGGATAAAGACTTCAGGTTCAATATTAGTGGAAAAAGAATTTTAAAGGGCATTTACTGAGACAGTTCTATTTATTTGCAGAGGCACCTGTAGCAAATGAGATTTCCTAAGTTGTCATAAATATAGTAAATGTATAATCACAGCATATTGGTGTGAAAATAGACTGCAAATGTTATTTAGAAGAAATATAAAGAAGGAAGAAGGAAAGAAAAAGAGGCAGGGAAGAATGCGAGGGTAGGGGTAGCATTATGACAATGTCCAGGAATGCTTCATTTATTTTTTTAAATTCTGTTTGAAATGCATAAGTGAATTCCAATCTCTCTTCCTTAGAATAACTATTTTTTAAATGTTAACGGCATTTTCATAAATTTAGAAAATGTGTCCCTGAAGATATTAAAATACAAACTAGAATCTTTGAATCTCCACTATGTTTTATAGGCTTCTGTTCAATGTTAATTCCGAATTTTCCAATTTATGTATTTAAAAACAGATTCACTTTTTTTCCAGTATTTATTTTTCCATTTATGTACTTGAAGAGAGATCCAGGTCTGTTTCTCATTTTCTTTTCCTTTTTTAAAATATTCTTTTTTACTTCTCACTTTATTTATAGTTGCAGTTACTAGCGTTTGAGAAACTTATTGGGCTGTAGAACACTGGGTGGGAAATGCCAAATTCATTAAACCAGGCCATCATCAATATTATGAGAAACAGCTAGAGTGAGGAAATGACATAAATAATTGCTATTACTAAAATGATTTTCAAAAGTTCAGACTGGTTAACGTTAATATGAATTATAAAAAGCAGCCTCCAGCTTTTATGGAATGTAGATTCTAGGATCCAGACATATTATTCCCTGGGCCAGCTCATGACCTTTGTTTATAGAAGAATTCAATAACACAGAAATGTCTTCATCTTTCCTAGGTACTTGTCAAATGTGTGAGGACAAATACAAGGTCACCAACTGTTGTACTACACAGTTCTAAATGAAATTTTATTTTAATTTTTCCTCTGTTTTCCCCAGTGTATTATTTCTCTTGCTATTTTATATCTGACGTTGCTTATGTGAAATGTGTTATTGTTTCACAAGAATCTTCCTCACCCCAGTAAAATTATAGCATATTATCTTTTTCAAATGTCAGAAAGAATTTGAGCCAAGGAGGAAGCTGATTTGGCAATTGTTTGGCACAACTATCTCATGTCATAATATATTCTTGACATAAGAATATATTTTCTTAAGAAAATAGAAAAATAGAGATCTGTCTCATCTATTCATGCATTTATCTCAACTTTTTCTTATTTCTATACGATTTCCAAGTTTTTCCCTCTTTTGTCATTAATTTTTTGTAAAAGTCAGATGGATTTTTGTGTGTTCTGAAGTATCAATTTCCTATCTCACAACTAAGACATCAATTTAATGCATGATGACAACCACACTTCAAAGACAGCAAAATCTTTTAGAACTGGAGGTCTATGAGAAAACTAAAATATAGGGAAGCAAACAGAGAAATAATATAATATGACAGCAACTTCAGTAAAAATCCAACTATTGAAGTGATACACTATCCCTTAAATAGTTCCAAAAAGCATAGCATTAATGTGAATCAGGCTGATCATTCTTATTTCAAATGTTATATTTGTTGTGAAATGATATACTGATTGTGAAATTAGTTATGATTAAGAGTTAATTTTATTAACCAATGTGAACATACTGCTTTTGCAAGTAATAAAAATCCCAATGACTGTGGTACTGGAAGGTTAAAGATGTAATAGAAATTGCAGAAGAGTGGGGTGGTTTTTACTGTAGAGAGGTTCAGAATCATGAGATTTTTGCTGTCAGATTTTTGTCATTGTTTCACTTCCCTTTCTCGGCACTGATCATTGTCTCCCAGGCAATATCTGTTTCACAGAAAATAGGGGGATAATAGATTTCTTTCTTTCACCAATCAAAAAAACAAAAACAAAACAAACAAACAAACAAACAAACAAAAAATGAGTAAAGTCTTGAGTGTGTTTTTAACCCACAAACACACAATGAACTATATTAGTGATGCAAATGTTAATTATGGTAATCACCTCACAAAGTATATACATATAAAGGTATCATGTTGTATGTTTTAAATATTGATACGATTTTTCATTTGTTAAATATAATTCAAATGCTGGAAAATACCTTTAGATTTACACACAGATATTATTACATAAAAATATAAATATTTTAAAACGTTTTTAAAAACATATGCTCTGACTTTGCCCAAACCTCTGCAGTTCACAATTGTGAACATTCAGGTAGGACCTTTCTTAAGTGACCTGCATGATAAAAGGTACAAATCACTAGGCAGAGAACCATGACCTGAAGGCAAGTGCCAGCTTTGACTGCTTTGAGTGTCAGCAAGATCAGCCTGGCTACTACACTGTACAGGGGGGACAGGAAGAGCAGTAAGGAATGAGGCCAGAAAAGGAATCATGAGTCAAAAAGAAGTTTAGCAGGATATCGAGCAGGTTATGATATGATATGATATGATTTCATTTACCTTTTAAAATTCTCCCCTACTTCTCCTTGGGCAATTGAGGGTAGTGCCATGATTGGAATATAAGGAGCCATTCAAGAGACATTTGTAATGTTAGAGTGTGGAGATGATTGCTCAGACTGGTGTGTCATTCGTGCAAGCAGGGAGGACGCTCTTGGAGATATAATATAGCCAATAAATTTTAGGACGTCAAAGAGTAAATATTATTCAATGCAGGGATTATCATGAATAGTGCTGTGCTACCCCATCTACCTTTCAGCAGAATCACAGAGTCATAAAGTCTCTCTTTCTATTGCAATGTTGAACTCTAAAATTCCACCTTGGAATATGTTCAATAAATATTGATTTCTAAACTGAGTTCTTAAAGAAACATTCATGCTATAAATTCTAACTGACAGAAATGCAAATCTCTTGGCTCATTTAAGTCTTATAACTTGGTGAAAATTTCATATTCCCTGCAAGTCAATTCCCTTGTGGATAGTCAGGATCGTAACATATAGCTCAATGGCTTGTCTCTAGTCCTAAGTGAGATCATGAATATGAATCACTGTGCACCCTCCATAGCATACATTAACAATTCAAGAATTATTTATTTTTTTCCTATATTCTGAATAGCTGTTTCCAGTCTTTCGATTTCATGAAAAATTTTATCTTGCACAGTAAGAATCACTATCTAGGATTTTATGAGAGAAGGTGGTCTTACTGACATATCTCTAGTGGTCAGACCACTAGATATAAGTCAATTTTTCTATTGACTTCCAGAAGCTTTTAGAATAAGACGTGACTACACCATGGAGATGACGAGAAAAAGTTTTCCTATGCTAGGAATTTGTCCATTCTAGGCATAGATAATTTTCCTTTGGCAGAAGGCCTGAATGTTTACTGGCTTTGCTTTTTTTTTTCTCTGAAAAAGAGAAAAATAAATTTTCCCAGGAAAATTCTAAGTTCCCAGAGCTATTCATCAAAACGATTTTGAGTAGACAAACTTTATTATAATTTAAAAGGCTTTCTATGTTCTTCAGCTATCACTGAATAAAATCACTGTTTTCTTACTGTCTTTTAAAGTTGTGCATTTTATTTAAATTCATGTATGATAATATATGCTCATTTTAAGAAAAAAATTTGACTGCTGTTTTATGTATGGATGTGGACGGCCAAGGATCTTGATGTTTATGACTTATAATCCTTGTATCTGTAAGCTGCATCATAGTCAACATGCAGAAACAAGCCAATTTTCCCCTCCAGTTATTCTTAGATGAATACAATTAAAGCACAGCTTAAGTTTGATAATTAGAGTGCACACATACCACACAAACATGGAAGTGACTTGTTTTTCACTCAAATAACTTTAGTTCTTACCTGCTCGATCCAATTGCTATGCATTAATCTTTTTCTGGTAAAAACCAGCCTGATATCTCTTAGAAATGAACTTTTCCCATATTCCCAGCCATTTCCTTTGATTTGCTCCTATTTAGAGTTGGACTTCCTTGGACTGCTGTGTCACAACTGGTGCTCCTCCTTCCCCCTCTCTCTAGAGTCTCTGACTCAGAATGAACTTCCTGTTGACAGATTGTGTCTAGTTTCTGCTCAGCAGGTTTCTGTGCCTGCTTATTGCCTACCCTGGAAAACTTTTCTAGTTTGATGTTCCAAACCTTGGTTATCTGGCTGCCATTTTCCCTTCTTCTGTTGTCACCCCTACATTAAAAGTAACTGAAGCTTCCACTACCAAATGTCTCTGATTGCAACAATTGTTAGAATATTCTTTTTTCCCCCTCAACTTAACAGTTATTTGGAACAGTTTTGAGTACCCACCTCACTTCACCTTCTAATATATCGGTGGGGTGTTTTGAAAATTACCCTTGCTGAAGTTTTCAAGCACCTTAGCTGATTGTCCACTACCTACAACCAAGTGAAGTCTTTTGCTAGACGGAAGTCTAAAAACTTCCCCCTTCTGTGGAGCAACTAAACAAAACACTTAAATTGCATCCCTACTTATCTCAACATTGTAAAAGCTATCTATGCCAAGCCTCAGGCTAGCATCATTCTAAATGGAGAAAAACTGAAGGTGTTCCCTCTAAAATCTGGAACAAGACAGGGATGCCCTCTCTTACCACTTCTATTCAATTTAGTTCTCGAAATACTGGCCAGAGCAATTAGACAGACAAAAGAAATTAAAGGCATAAAAATAGGAAAAGAAGAACTTAAATTATCACTATTTGTGGAAGACATGATTCTATACCTAGTAGACCCAAAAGGATCTACAAAGAAACTACTAGAGCTAATAAATGAATTCAGCAAACTGGCAGGATATAAAATCAACACACATAAATCAAAGGCATTCCTGTATATCAGCGACAAATCTTCTGAAATGGAAATGAGGACAACCACCCCATTCACAATATCCTCAAAAAAAAAATAAAATAAAATACTTGGGAATCACCCTAACAAAAGAGGTGAAAGATTTATACAATGAAAACTACAGAACCCTAAAGAGAGAAATAGAAGAAGATCTTAGAAGATGGAAAAATATACCCTGTTCATGGATAGGCAGAACTAACATCATCAAAATGGCGATATTACCAAAAGTTCTCTATAGGTTTAATGCAATGCCAATCAAAATCCCAACGGCATTTCTTGTAGAAATAGATAAAGTAATCATAAAATTCATATGGAAAGATAAAAGACCCAGAATAGCAAAAGCAATTCTAAGCAGGAAGTGTGAATCAGGCGGTATAGCGATACCAGATTTCGAACTATACTACAGAGCAATAGTAACAAAAACAGCATGGTACTGGTACCAAAACAGGTGGATGGACAAATGGTACAGAATAGAGGACACAGAGAACAATCCACAAAGTTACAACTATCTTATATTTGATAAAGGGGCTAAAAGCATGCAATGGAGGAAGGATAGCATCTTCAACAAATGGTGTTGGGAAAACTGGAAATCCATATGCAACAAAATGAAACTGAATCCCTTTCTCTCGCCATGCAGAAAAGTTAACTCAAAATGGATCAAGGAGCTTGATATCAAATCAGAGACTCTGCGTCTGATAGAAGAAAAAGTTGGCTCCGATCTGTATATTGTGGGGTCGGGCTCCAAATTCCTTAATAAGACACCCTTAGCCCAAGAGTTAATAACAAGAATCAACAAATGGGACTTACTTAAAATAAAAAGTTTTTTTTTCTCAGCAAGAGAAACAATAAGAGAGGTAAATAGGGAGCCTACATCCTGGGAACAAATTTTTACTCCTCATACTTCAGATAGAGCCCTAATATCCAGACTATACAAAGAACTCAAAAAATTAAACAATAAGAAAACAAATAACCCAATCAACAAATGGGCCAAGGACCTGAACAGACACTTCTCAGAGGAGGACATACAATCAATCAACAAGTACATGAAAAAATGCTCACCATCTCTAGCAGTCAGAGAAATGCAAATCAAAACCACCCTAAGATACCATCTCACTCCAGTAAGATTGGCAGCCATCATGAAGTCAAACAACAACAAGTGCTGGCGAGGATGTGGGGAAAAGTGTACACTTGTACATTGCTGGTGGGACTACAAATTGGTGCGGCCAATTTGGAAAGCAGTATTAGATTCCTTGGAAAGCTGGGAATGGAACCACCATTTGACCCAGCTATTCCCCTCCTTGGACTATTCCCTAAAGACCTTAAAAGAGCATACTATAGGGATACTGCTACATCTATGTTCATAGCAGCACAATTCACAATAGTTAGACTGTGGAACCAACCTAGATGCCCTTCAATAGATGAATGGATAAAAAAATGTGGCATTTATACACAATGGAGTACTACTCAGCACTAAAAAATGACAAAATCATGGAATTTGCAGGGAAATGGATGGCACTAGAGCAGATTATGCTAACTGAAGCTAGCCAATCCCCCCCCCAAAAAAACAAATGCCAAATGTCATCTTTGATATAAGGAGAGCAACTAAGAACAGAGCAGGGAGGAAGACCATGAGAAGAAGATTAACATTAAACAGGGACGAGAGGTGGGAGGGAAAGGGAGAGAGAAGGAAAATTACATGGAAATGGAAAGAGACCCTCATCCTTATACAAAATTACATATAAGAGGAGGTGAAGGGAAAGGGGGGAAAAAACAAGGGAGAGAAATGAAGTACAGTAGATGGGGTAGAGTGAGAAGATGGGAGGGGAGGGGAGATAGTTGAGGATAGGAAATACAGCAGAATACAACAGACACTAGTATGGCAATATGTAAAAACGTGAATGTGTAACCGATGTGATTCTGCAAACTGTATACGGGGGAAAAATGGGAGTTCATAACCCACTTGAATAAAATGTATGAAATATGATATGTCAAGAGCTTTGTAATGTTTTGAACAACTAATAAAAAATAAATAAAAATAAAAATAAATAAAATTTAAAAGAATAAAATAAAATAAATTGCATCCTTCTGCCATGTCAAGGAAAACCACCATCCTGTTTTGGAATGAGGAATTCTTCATTCGGGGTGAAGCTGCTCAGCATAGCAAGAGGGTTTGTGTCTTTTACTGGATGAGATGTTATGCTAGAGGTGAGAAGATGCAGGTGCTAATCAATATGATGACCTTGAGGCTCAGGTTTCTTTAGATATCAGAGCCTGCACTTGAAATCTGGACATGCATTCAGGGATATTTATATTGCAAAAAGGAAAAAATAGAGTGAAGTTCATCAGTTGGTGATGGTGGACAAAATAGAAGAGCAGGAGTAGATAACTCACCTCTGGAGGAGCATGTCATACCGACTCTACAGCAGTGAATCTGACATGCAAATTTGGATATCTTTCTTTTCTGCATTGTAGTTTATTAATTTAATCATTTGACAGCAAAGTTTTTCAGTCTACCATGCAGCAGGCATTCATCTAGGTCTGAGGCCTATAGTCAGGGGAAGATCTACCAGGAAGCTGACAGATTAAAGAGTTAGGACTCCTCACTTACATGGAACATCTTCTAAATAACTTTAAGTAGTGTAGTTAAATGTTATTTTAAGTTTTGAAGACATTTTAATCATAATCAGTAAACACTATTTTGTCTTTTTCCTTCCATTTTTATATTTCTCATCCTTCAAGTGGCTTTGAGTTAGCAACAGACATTATGGAATCTGATTAAAGCAAAGCTAAGTTGAAAATATACATTTACTTTGAGTTTATGGAATATATTCTATACTGAATAATCATGTCAACATAGAGTTGTTATATTTTTATTAGACTTCTTTGTACACAAGGTGACCAATTATGGCCTGATCAGTTATAACAGTGAGCTTCCACTTAGTTGATACAGTTATTGAAAGATACAAGCAACTGTCCATCAGGACAAAATAAGTGTTGAAATCAAAGTGAGACTGTAGGAGAATTTGTTGACGAGGACATAGTGATAAGGTAAAGGTGGGAGTTGTGAAGAAGAGCATCTTGAGAAAGTGTCTGGGCTAGTATGGTTGAAATAGAGCCATTTTATGAATGAGTATGGCACTCATAACTGGCTGGGGAATATTTTGGTACAGCTGACAGGTGATTTCATATACCACAGTTAGATGGTTGTCGTATTATGACACATGCATCAGTTTTTTGGCAACATATATTTTCCTTTGGTGCCAGGTTCTGGAAGGTTGCACTTACCTGGAATATACTCAAGGGATACTCTATATTTTATGAAAATATTTTTCATCCCTCATAAGCCCTTTGATGTGTTAAATATTACTAATTCAAATAAGGTAAATTGAAAATACGAAGACAAACTTCCTCTAAACTGTTACAGGGCTTGACCTGGGCATATGTGCCATGGAATTAAAAGGCAAAGTTTTAAAATATGTGTACAGAGAGTTATCAAATACTTTTGCATCAGAAACCAAGGTTGATTATTCCAGAGCTGGTGTAAAGGAGATATGTCTTGCCAGAGTGTCAAAAAAGCAGCCTAATTTTCATTTGCTCTCTTTAGTCATATAAAATTGAGGACAGCAAATTCAGGTCTTATGGAATAAGGAGTTTGAACTGTCTTTCTTCCCCAAGACTCCATCCATATCTCTGTAAATGGTGATAAAATTTAATGAATTTCTGCTGCTTCAGTTCTATGTGTTCTCTTGCTTGGAAAACATTTAAATTCATCCAACATTTATAGCTGAAGTCTTCCCTATAACGTCTTTTTTCCATATATCTTATCAAATTTACTCCTCATCAAGATACTGTTTTGAAAAAAAATTCCAATTGATCCTCAGCATTTTCTTCAGTGATAATCCTGACTTCAAACAATGGATGAATATCCCAGCCTTCAGAAGACTTCTCATAAATCTCTATGCATACTTTCACGCTCATCATGCAAAATATTCTCTTTTATTTCATACTCAAAAAGCAAAGAATATCCTCAGATAGTCCTGGGTATATAAGAATCTCCGGTATGAAAGTGGCCATAATATAAACTATGTTATATTATAAGCAGTTAACACCAATGGCAAATTCAAAGCAATGTGTTGGTTAAAAGACAATTTAGGAACAGAAAGCATCACCCCAAACCATTCAGCTAATAGTTCTTCCGTAGGAGTAAAATTTTCAACTCCATGGTATTCTTTTGATTTAATGCTGAGAATTGTTCTTTGGTGAGTTTTCTCTCATCCTTCAACTCTTCTTACTGGATCCTACTTTTCCCATAACTATATAAGGTCTGATTCCTGTAACACATCCCCCAATTCTCAATGTTCTTTTCCCTCTGGTTCTGCTTCTCTAGTTGAGCCCTAGGCCTACCCTTAGAGTCTTTGGAAGCCTGAAAATTTATGAACTTGATGAACTAGGAGAAGAAACCTGAACAGATAAAAATCCCATCAGCAGATGGGTTTATTGAGTGAAATTATCAGGATCAATGAGATGATGTTTCTGCATGTTAGGGTTGAGACACAGGATTATGTCATTTAGCTAGTGAATTTAAAATAAATGACTTTTTGTAGAAAGGGGCTAGACCAAGTCATGAACATTGTTCAATTGAGGGGTTTTATGAAAAATCTGAGAAGAGAGCAAAATACAAAGAGGACACAATTGCTGGCCTTGAGAAGCATAAATCTTGGCCTGTGTCCTGATGGCTCTTCAGTTGTCAAGAAGTCTAACCCTATGCCACTTTCTGTATCTGAATTCTAGGAAGCTCCTCAAGGTCCTTGAAATAAATGCTTTTATCTTTTTTTTTTTTTTTGATATTTGTCCCTTGCAATAAACAAGCAAATTGTAGTATTTTAAATAGAACCAGACATTTAAACTATAAAGAGATTATTGTATCCTCAGATAACACCCTGTTTTTTTTAATTTAATATTAATTTCTATCTAGTTCAGAGTTCAAGGACCAGAAAGTGATCATAGTTATGTCAATAATTTCTATGATCAAGGACATCTTTAAAGTATACAGTGAAATTTCTTATTTTGACACAAAACAGTGATTTTGTTCTAAACCTGTCAAAATGCTTCCTTTAAGACTGATACATTAGCATATATGTAGATTTATGTATGGCACTGAAAAAAAAGAGATTTTCATCTTTTAGAAATTCTCAGTGTTGTTGCAAAGAAAAACAGATAATTGTGAAACAATATTATGGCGGTAGTGATGGACATCTACACAGTAATATGAGGAAGATAAACTACTCTGTTACCAAATGTAGGCCATCCTTTTGTCCTATTGGAAATGGAAGCATTTCAGGAACATCTGCACTAATAAATGTGAGAAAGTAAAAAAAAAAAAATAACAACAAAACAAAACAAAACAAAAACAAACAAACAAACAAACCGGCCTGTTCTTTATCAGTGTTGATTGGGTTTATAACTTACAAAAGATTATAATCTCACAGTGAATCATTATAACTTCCTTGCAAACATTTTTAACTGTCTTTTCCATTTTTACCTTTTCATACATCATTGGATGGAGCACAATCCAAGTTGAATTATACTTTCTTTTCAGTTTAGCCTGCACCTTTGCAGATGAATATAACTAAAAAAAACCCATGGTAACCTCCCTTTAAATGTGTGACATCCACTCTCAAGTGGTCCCTAATGTCAGCATCGCACTGCAGCCCTCCAAACCTCTCTCTCTCTCCTGTTCGAAAGGGGTACATCAATTTCCTCCTTTCATTCTCACCTCCAAAAGCCGCACCCATCCTCTCTCAGCATAAGACTTTATTTCCTATTTAATTGAAAACAACAACAAAACAACAAAAAACCTCTGTACTTACACACTCTTTGCATTGTAACCCCTCATTTTTCAAACCCCTATTTCTCTCCAGTGATTTGGTTTTCTACATAATATCAATCTTGAGAATTCACTATTTGGCCCACTCTATAGGTTTCCTATTTGTTTCATCAGACAGAGAATAGGTCTGATGACCATCTCCTAAGAGTGATGGAGGTAGCTGAGCAACCCCATTTTATTTGATTCCATACCACATCTCATTTTGTGGAGTGAGAGCTTCAATAAATAGAAAATATTTGAAAATTGTGAATCTGTTGAATAATGAATTAAAAAAAAAATATATTTTCCTATTTGATTTTGTTCAAACATTATTTGGAAAACACCCCAAAATGCACAGAATGTGGGAAGAATAGTAAAAATAGCTTGTTATTTTATGAACTACTTGTCAATAGTTTGTGAACACAATGCTTCATCTTCTTGAAGTACATTGCTCTTTTAGAGTTCTTACAGAATGACAAAACACTGCAATCAGTAAATTAACATTGAGTTATTACCAATCTAATCTTCAAAACACAGCCAATGTGAACATTTTCCAAAAAATGTTCTTTAGAGTACAAAAATACATTTCAGTATCATACTTAGAATAATTGTTCTGTTTTTTTTTAGTCATTTTCTAGATGGAGCAGTTCCAATGTATTTCCTCAACTTTCATGACTTTTATACTTTTGAAGTTTATGGGCTGTTTTTATAAATTTTAATTTTAATTTTTTGACTGATGTGAAAACATAAAAACTGTACATATGAGAGGGGTTCAGTGTGATTATTTAAAATAATTTTTTAGTTTTACACCTAAAATCTTTATTTTTATTTATTTATATGTGATGGTGAGAATCAAACTAAGTGCATCACACATGCTAGGCAAGTACTCTACCACTGAGACACAACCCCAGACCCTCATGTGATGTTTTGATACATATACATATTATACCTTTAAACAGGTTAAACATATTTATCTTTTTAAACACTTATTTCTTTATGATAAAAGCTTTGTGAAATATACAGTATAATTCTTATTACCTATAGACCCATTACTGTGCCATAGCACATGAGAATTTTCTTCTCCTAACTGTACTTTACTACGCATCAATTAACCATTCCCCATGCCCCCTGCTCCCTACTTTCCCAAATCACTGGTTGTAACCATTTGAACCATAACTTTGATGAAACCAACTTCTTAAGATTCCATATGTGAATGAGGTCATGTGGTATTTGTGTTTCTGTGCCTGCTTTTTTCCACTTAACGTAATAAATCAGTTCCATCCATGTTGATGCAAATGACAATATTTCATCCTACTTTATTCTAATAACAGTCCATGATGTGTATGCAGCACATTTTCTTTATGCATTCATCAGTAGATGGACACAAGTTGATTCCATATCTTGGCTACTATGAACAGTGATACAATAAACACGGAATGCAAAAGTTTTTAGGACATATTGAGTTCTTCTGGACTTTTACCCAATAGTAGGATTGCTGAATCATATTATTGTTCTTTTCACTTTTGAGTTAAAAGGTGATATTAGTTTACATTTCTACCAACTGAGTGCACCTCAAAACCATGCAAGGATTTCCTTTTATCTATATCCTTGCTGGTGGTTGTTATTCTTTAGCCTTTTTTTTTTTTTGATTGTAGTCATTTCTATTGGAATAAGGTGATATGTCACAGGGTTTTGATTTATGGTCTCTGATAATCAATAATGTTCAACACATTTTTCACATACCTGTTAACCATTTGTATATCTTTTTTAAAGAAATATCAATTTAGATTTATGGTTCATATTATTAATTATCTTACTTCTATTATTTTTGGTGGGTGGATGCTGGGATTTAACCCATGGTGTCACACACATTAAGCAAGTGTTCTACCACTGAGGAACATCCCCAACCCTGTAACCTGTTTTTTAACCAAGCAATTTATTTATTTATTTATTTTACTATTTAATTTTTGGCATTCCTTACATATTCTGGAAACCTACCCCTTCCACAGTTTTGTATAGGTTTCAACTACTTTCTTCCATTGTGTAGGTTGTGTCTTCACTGTTTCCCTTGCTGTGCAGAAGCTTTTGAGTTTAATGTAATCCTGTTGGTCTATTTTTACTTTTAGTTCCTATGCTTTAGGATACGGTTAGGTGAAAAAACATTTCCCATTGCAGTGTCCTAAGTACTTCCCTTACATTTTCTCCTAGTAGTTTCATAAGGCCAATAATTTTATAGAATGTTCTTCAACTGATTTTTTCTGATGTTTCTAGATGAGTAGATTCGTGTTATGCATCTTTGGTTGGATATTGCAGAAATTATTCTGAGATTTTCCTTGCAGCCTATCAGAGGCACAAGATTTCAAATTGTCCCAGTGATGTATGGTTCTTGGTATAGGTGATAGTTGCCAGAGAATGTTTCTCATAATTAATATTAAAACTAATTAGCCTTTGTAATCAATAAGAATTTGGTGGAGGAAAATTTGGAGACAATTCAAACATCTTGTTTTCTATCAAACTTTCAATTTAGAAATGTAATTTTTTATTTTTGGACCCGTTGATTTTCCTTTTTTGGTAGAGCATAATTTATTACTTTCATGTTTATTTTTGTACTCAAATTATCTTAGAACATGCTTGATTCATTTCCTTTAGGAATTAATTATTCTTCGAGTACTACTTTATTTTTGTTATAAGCAGTTCTTGGTTTATCTTCAAATTTGATTGCCCTGTTCTAAGACTTAGTTATATCTTGTGTGTTGGGAAAGAAAATAATGTTATGAAAACTAAGACTTCACAGGTAGAAATATATGTAAACTAGGTATATATGTAACTATGAGTTTCCAATACTACTTCCAAATTAAACACCTTACTATCTTTTCTCTTTCCTATGTTTTTTAACTCAGTTGTCTCTCCTTGCCCCTGATCTATTTAAGTAATAACATAAGGCTCACTCTCCTATGTAAATTTGCTCCTCACCCTACACCATCTCTAGCAGCCTGTGCTCAGACTCAGCTATGCCCATGATCCATAATGTTGTTCCCCAAATCAACACAGAGCAGAATTCCTCTTCTCTTAATGTAAGCTCTGTACTCTGAAGAAAGCTACTTGCCCTACCCCACATGGATATCAGCATTACATTGCTAGGCTCAGTATACCATGCTGGGCTACCCTTCGTACCCTTCTGGATTTCTATTCCTCACTTCCATTTCTCCCTTGGGTGAGCATTTTCCTCAGCCCTCTGGGCTCTGACACCCTGCTTTGGTAACCCTGGCTTATTATCCTCAGTGTAGGTTACTACTTCGCTTAGCTCTACCTAATACTTTCAGGATTGGATTGCTCAGCAAGAGAAAAAGAAGAGGTTAAAATTGCAGAACATGATAGGGTAAGAAGAAAAGAAAGGATAATTCTCCTGATTTTAATACATATTGTGTTGATTTACTGGATGCTTTGCTTGTTTGATCCTCTTCCCTATTTTACATGTTTCTTTAATCAATCTTACTTGAATGATTGTTGTAAAAAAATAAGAACAATTACAAAGAAAATTCTTGAGCATAATTTACAATGACTACCATTAATTTTGAAATTAAATGACTGGAACATTGCAGGTCCTTTACTCTTTAAAGAAAGTCTTTCCAATTTTTTTACTCCTTGATTCCTTAATTTCTGTTTCCTGGGTGTCACTCCTTTGTGAGCAAATGACAGTTACTGCACACTAAGGAAACATCCTTAAATTATGGGTAGCAAAACAAATCTAATATTTGATATTTCTGTTTGCTTAATGTCTATGTTAAAATGTGAAGTGTGTGAAAATCTATAATTTCAGTTTTTCTGTCCACCATCCCCATCATTCCTCTCTCTTTGTTTGGTTACCCCATATTTGCTAGTTCTTTTTTTCCTGAAAGCTATGTCTCTTTCATTAATATGTAGGGATGATTCTGATAATACTCAATGACATCTCTTTCTTCACATCATGAAAGACAGTGCAGGCTCTTCAGCAGAAATATAGTGAGAGCTGTAAATGCAGTTTAAAGATTTTTCTAGTAGCCACGTTAGAAACATAAAAAGGAAAAAGGTAAAACTGAGTTTAAAATTATATCTTAGTACTCTATCTAGTATTTTAGTGGGTAAGCAATATAAAATTATTGAAATATTCTGTATTCCCCTTTTCCCTACTAAAATTTTGGGATCTGAAGCATAATTTTAACTTACAAAATGTCTCAATTTGGATGCTAAATTTCCACTAGGTATATTTTATCTGTTCTACGCTTTCATCAATTTTTGAGTTGAGAAAGTATATTTATAAGTCAACTCAAACACACTTAATATATTTTCAATATATGAATGAAATGTTCATTTGTAAAATTATGTTCAAGTTAACTAAAAATATTTAAAATTCAATTTCTTTTGCATATTTGTCACATTTAAAGTGCTCATAGTCATACATGGCTAGGGGCTACTGTAATCACTGCAGGCAATGCCACTTAGAAATAAGTAGAATTTGAATTATAGCAGACTCTTGGTGTTGATAAAAAAAGTCATCAGTGACAATCAATTTGATTTGGTGATTGATTAGATCAAAGGTTATAAAGATTTAAGAGGAAATTCTAGAATAACTAGTATTATTCTCCTAATAATGATAAGTATGTTTTTTTTAAAGCTTAGTGTGAAAAATTTTCTTAAAAAGCTACTTCATCTACTTAAACTACTTGATGCTAAAAACAACTTGTTGCTAAAACTACTTAAATTACTTGAAAATACATAGTCTTAATACTGTTGCTTTAGAAATCCTGGTTTAGAATCTTTACAGTGGGGCTTAGAAAACTGCATTTATTTGACTTGTCTGCAGATCATTTTAGACTAAAGTTTTAGAAATACTGCCCTCCAGAGTTTAACTGTAAAACTACTTTTCAATGTGAAAATCTTTATTGAGCAGCTGTTTTCCTGCACTGATTATGCAATGCTAAGCCAGATCCTTTGCCCCTTTTTCATTAGTGACCTATAACTGCACTCACAACTCAATTTTAAACAGAGTGCTGGTGCACACCAATAAAACTAGTTACTAACAGCCCAGTTTGGCAACATAGTGAGATCCTGTGTCAAAAAAAAAAAAAAAAAGTTTACAACTTTGCCAACTTGAATCAATAAATAATGAAGGTATTAGCTTTTATAAACACAGCAAATAATACAGTGTCTTACACTTCAATTCTAAATAGTGAGTCTCTGGTTAACCTCTGGCAGACTGCAAATATTCTAATAGTGGCTTCTATCCAAAGCATTTTGCAGGGCTACATTTATAGAAAGTTAAGAAAAATAGTGTTAACTGTACTTAGAGATTATTCATTTGTTTTAAAAAATTACTGATATTTTGGTCACATAAATTCTGGTAATTTGTTTTAGTTATATTGTGCTGTTTCCTAAAATTTTATAAGTCTGACTTTAAGTGCAAGCTCATGCCATGAGATGTAAAACGGAGATTTCTATTTTTCAGTATCTGCTGCTTTTTTATGATTCATCATCCAGTCTTTAATACTATTAAATACTTCAAGAAAACAATAAGCACAAAGGAGAAAATGAGCTCTGCTCAGGATTACTGCCTTAGCCTAATTTTTAAATCTGCATGTGCCAAAGTTGCTTGATTGTTATTTAAAGGAGAAAATAAAACATGAGGGAAAAAATGAATAAAAAACTGGAATGTGATTTGTGTTTGCAGTCTGAATGACATTCACAGAAAGACTTTTCTGGGACTCTCTAGAAGTACTAATGGGCACCTTAGTGTCAGAGAGACATCTTATAGCATCAGCAGAGCCTCTCATCATGGTGATGTTCTCTCTTGGGCTTCTGGGACAAAAAAACTCGTACCTGCTATCAAAATAAAGTGGCATTACTGAGGATGAATCTGCCTTGTTCCACACTGATCCTTTCTGAAAAGTCAAAAATCGTATGACAAAACCTCTGTTGGTTATAGTAAAATTGGATTAGAGGCTTTGGGAATCTGAATTGTACAAATCACTGCTACAAGAGATGTGCCACAGATATGCCAAGAGTCTTAGAGAACTCCCTTAACACACCATCTTGGGAGGAAAGATTCACAAGTATAATTCAAGTTGATCATTAAAGATAGATAGTATTTCTGAGATTAGCAATGCCTCTTTTTGCATTTAAGGAAACTCACTTCCCCAACCAAACATGTCCATCCAAGATATATCTCATTCCCCTATTGCTCTTTTACTTTTGCCAATTTTGTCTGGGTAATTACTGTAGATTACCTCTTGTTTGACACTCTTAAACAAGAACAAGCATCTCTCAGTTTTCATTGTTTAAACATACCTAAGAAGTGATCTATTTCTAGACAATAATCCTGAGCAGATTAACACCTAGTCAACTTTTGGTTAAGATAACATTAAACAGTTTTTTTTTTTTTTTTAGTGTACTAAAGGCAGAGAAAGTAGGGAGTATAATGAGGTTAACTTCTGTTGATGTTTAGATATATGGAAATATATACAATCATGCACTGCATACTGATGTTTCCATGCTGATGGACTTCATATATGTTGGAGGTGCCATAAGATTATAGTGGAACCCAACAATTCCTATTGCCTTATGGCATATGAAATTATGGCAATTGTAAATTATAGTGCAACACATCAATCACGTTTGTATTGATGCTAGTATCAATCAACCTACTATGTGCTGCTGTCAGTTGTATAAAAGCATAGGGTACATAATTATATATAGCAATAAAACTGATAATGATAATAAACAATTAGATATTTGCCGTATTTTTATCATTATTTTCTAGTGTACTCCTTCTAATTTTAAGAAAGACCAAAGCAAAATATGTATCAGAATGAATGATCGTAATGTAGTTAATACGATTTTAAGCAGAAATGTATATTATTTTAAACACAAGTATATATTGTTTCTCTGTACTTCAAGACAGGTAAGAACAAATGTTAAATGCACAGTGGATACTTAGTAAACAGTAATAGATTAACATGCACTGAAGTTACTAGAATATGCAATCATTCTTGAGATTTTCTGAAGTATGATACACTAAGTAATCATGATCTGTCTAAAACTTTTTGCCAAGGTATTCTTCCTCCAAACCTCTTCTGCTTTATTTTTATTCTGCAAGTAGATATGAATAGACTCTTGAATAATAAGAGCCTGTGGAGCACTATCTCTGACAGTTCATTTCAAATGACTGTCAGGAGAGTTTATGTGAATTTATTTAACTCATGGCCCAATTTGCCCTGCTTCTTATTGTGCTATTGTTGTTATCACAGAAAAGAAAGTAAAAAAGCATCCCAGAAAAATGATTCCAAAGACTGAAAATCAGCTTAATTGAGTTGCATATAAAACTATGGACCCACTAAACTGTTCCAAGTTGGAGATTCTTAAAATTTAATTTTCAGAATGTAAAAATGATAAAACACAGGTTTCATGGATTCCTATAAATCTAAAACATCAGCACACTCAATTCATAGGTTATCATATCATTTTTAATATTTTGGGTGGGGTGCTTGGGGACACACTTCTGGGTATACAAAAACAGACATGTAATTGAAAAGAAACTTTCTATGTAACATCATTTTTCTCTGTAATTTCCATTTTCCAACCAACCTTATGATGTTCTGTGTCTGGGGGACATGCTCTTTATGCACTCTATCACTTGGAGTGCTTTGGTTGGCAAAGGGGAGACATCAGTAGGAGAACAGAGGGTGAGAGAAAAGCAAGAGAAAGTTATTCTATCAACTTTCCATCATCCTGTTCTGTGATTGGCAGCGGCTGGCTTCCTTTAGCAGAAGATAGAGTGTCTGTGTGGTTGTTCTACAAGTAGAGGTTTTTCTGTAGTAAGATCTCCTAGGGTTTGTCTCTGCAGAATTAAACATGCTACTATTTTCCATCTGTCTTAACTCCAGGGCACTTAAATCTCTCTTGTTATTTTTCATCAACTTTGTTCAACAACTTTGTAAATAATCTTTTCCTTGAATATATTTAGTCTCTGTTTTGAATAGAGAGTCTATTTTCTTGCTGAGACTCTAATATAGTATTTAGGTCAGTAATAGCTCCAGGAAACAAGTTCTCAAAAACGGGAATTGGTGATTGGATGGCTCATATATTTTGAGCGCTGTCTACATCCTTCTTGTGAAGAAGCAATGAAAAAAAATGGCAATTCATGGTTTCCAGTGGCATTGTAGCTACTTAAATTAGCATTGGTTTTGGTACTATAAGATGGTTATAGTCAATATCACCTAAATTAGCATATACTAGTGCAATCACAAAGACCCCGGGTTTAGAGTTTATTACTTTGTAGTCATTGTCTTGAAGTCATTAATAAATGTGTCTTTTAATTTGTATTA
Source organism: Marmota marmota marmota (assembly GCF_001458135.2). Taxonomy (NCBI): domain Eukaryota; kingdom Metazoa; phylum Chordata; class Mammalia; order Rodentia; family Sciuridae; genus Marmota; species Marmota marmota. The sequence goes on along the minus strand of NW_026000174.1, from coordinate 37,750,333 downwards.
GGTAAGCAAAGTTCCATAATATAAGGTTGCATACTCAAGAGGCTCGAAACTTTTAAAACACACACCCAGTCCCAGTGCACTTCCTCTCCACATTCCTGTGATGGGTTCTTAGCCACTAGTTACCCCTCCTTGCCAATTACTTTTACCAACTTTGCCCTCAATAGACATTTAGGAACTGGCAGGGGAGGATTGAGGTCAGGCGTGCATATGCTGCATCACTTGGGCACTTGTGAAAATGTACATGCATGTACAAATTTCCCCAAGTCCAATAAAATAAAATAATTAAAACACACAAAAGCTCCATGATAGTTGAAAAACCACAAGAAATTTAAAATCTTTTTACAAGCTTTTTGAACCAAGGCCTTCATTTTTTAATTTGCACCGGCACCCAGGAATTATATAACCAGTCCTGAAAACAGTAGAACTAGAGGCTAAGCTTTTGAGAAATGAAGTCTGCAGCACATATTGCTGTTGTGGGTAATAATGGTGATTAACAATAATGAAAACACTTGCTATCGTTTCTGATCAAATTAGAGAATATGCACAAAGAAAGGATCAAACTCAAAACTTTGAATGTCTGACCAAGAGCACTAGAGGAAAACTGGATGTCTTCTATTACATTTTTTTAAGTGCTTTATCTTCAGTAGTAGATATGACTGACTATCAATGCCAAGGCCTGCAGGTAAATTTTTAGATAAAGTGTCCGGCTGCCATATGTGTTTTACTAAAGAAAAAACAAGCATATTTCTGCTCACATCTGTTCTACCACCAGCCTTTCAAAAGAAAGTTTTTGTAAAGAAGATTTATTGTCATCTGTTTGCATATTACCAGATCTGCTCTAATGGCAGAGTTGAGAAGTTGCAATAGGTAACACAGGTCTGAAAAAAAATCTAGTATTTACCATCTGGCATATGTTTAATTTTTTTTTCCAATTAGTTATACATGAAAGCAGAATGCATTTCAACTCCTTGTACACAAGTGGAGCACAACTTCTCATTTATCTGGCTGTACACTGAGGCAGAGTCTCACTTTTGTGCATCTATACATGTACACAGGGTAATAATGTCCATCTCATTCCACCATCCTTTCCACCCCCCCTCATCCTCTTCTCTTCCCCTCACACTGCTCCATTCGACACTAAGTTCCTCCTTCCCTAGCCATCCCCACCCCCAATTATGGATCAGCATCTACTTATCAGAGAAAACATTTGGCCTTTGGTTTTGGGGGATTGGCTTATTTTGCTTAGCATGATATTCTCCAACTCCATCTATTTACCTGCAAATGCCATAATTTCATTCTTCTTTAAGGCTGAATAATATTCCACTGTGTTTATGTACCATTCATCTGTTGAAGGGCACCTAGATTGATTCCACAATTTAGCTATTGTGAATTGTGCTGCTATAAACATGGAGGTGGCTGCATCACCATAGTATGGTGATTTTAAGTCCTTAGTGGGATAAACCAAGAAGTGGGGTAACTAGGTCAAATAGTGGTTCCATTCCAAGTTTTCTAAGGAATCCCCATATTGCTTCTGTAATTATATAGATAAAGTTGCGGACACTTGCACTTAAAGAGTGACACTGGCAGGATGGTATGAGATCCCAAGACAGAAAATGAGGATACTTGATCAGGATACACAAAGCTTCAAATTTTAAATCCTGATCCTCTAAGATTGGATTTAATTTATTAAGGATGTATTCCTACAACAAGTCTAGGCTCATGATGAGAGCTAGATGCCATCATATCTCAGACCATAAATACACGGCCTGGACCTATAGTTATCACACAAAACAAAATGGTTGTGTACTTAGTCCCTTCAAATCAGACTGAATATGAAGAACAATGTATAATGAATAAAACTTTAGTATAAAAGTACAAAGCATAAGCAAGATCCTGATGAATGAATTATAGTCTAATTTGTCACTTGAGATGGAATGTGTTATTTGAAGCCTTGAAAATCGCAAGGACTGTATCACTTCACCCTGAATGACCTAGTTTGGTAGATGTGTGTAATGGACTACTTAAGACTCAGCTGGAGTACTACCCAGGAGGAAACTTCTATGGACAACATGCCCTGTGATTTTCCTTTTCCTTAACAATCTTGGAGGACCAGAGACATTTCTGTCTTGATTGCATGTAAACTGGTACTGAAGTCTCCAGCCATTTCTCACCTCCTTCTTTTGTATGTTCAAGGTATGTGATGAACCCTGCTTACTGCTATGACCTTCATGTGTGATATTCATTGACCTGGAAACCTGCCATTCAGTAAAGCAAGTATTTCCTATTTTGTCAATATTTTGTGTCTTGTAATTTGTATTTTGAATACAGTTAATTTGAGTGCTACTTTTAACTTCCTTGGATTAAAAATAGAACAAAAGTTAATTTTTGATTCTCTGTGATTTCCTTACTGGTTATAAAGTCAGGATAATAAGCGGCTATTTTAGCCTGATATGCAAACTAATAGGATTATGATCTACTTTATCAATTAGAAACGTCGCCCCTGATATCTTTATTTATAAAGTAATGTTACTTTTATAACTTTTCTATTTTGAGAGGACTCTGTTTTCCCTTACTTTTTGGTTTTCCTATTTAAAAAAAAAATAGAGAAATATAGTCTGTGATTCCTTATTGACAAACATAGCATACATTTATTGTGATCAAGAGAAATATCAAGGCATAAATTTGTAAGGCAGTTTATAGTACACAAAGCAAATTATCAAATATGATCTGTCACATTATTTCTCTAATGATATGCAGTACCTTCCTAGGAAGGCAGTTTTAAACTTTTATTTTAAAATTCTCTTATATGTTCATAACTTTTATATTCACATTTTATATTCAAGTTAGTAGGAATTTAGGGCATGAAGTATGCATCCATACCAATTTTTTCTATGTAGAGGTACACTAGACAGAAATCATTTTTAGAAGAGTTCATCTCTGCACTGCTTAAAGAGTTTACAGAATAAATTTGAGAGTAGATTAAGAATATTCTAAGATAAAATTTATACTTAATGATCATAAAGTAATAGTTAGAATCCATTCAATCCGTGTGCAATCAATATTTTCAATTAAAATTTGGTTACTTCACTTTGAGGCAGAACAATATAAAATTAAGTCAAGAATATATCGAAACTTCAGAACAGAGAAAAACTTAAGACTTCTGGGACATAGAGAGAATTGCATAAAAAAACTGCCATATTCCTATTATCCAACTCAATAGGATCTATTATGTATAGTTTATCTTCACCATTTTCTTTTACCCTTCTTTAATTATTGAAGTAAATATAACATACCAATGATTTCAACTATGAGCATTTTAGTGTTCATGGAGGCTTCAAAGGTACTGTTCTTAATTTTTTGTGATTTCTTTCTCCAGTTGTTGGAGTGTGTGAACCCTTCCTATTAACTTGTGACTACTTTACTGATGAATTATAGCAGAATTTATGTTTGTAATTGTCCAGGCTCAGGCTTTACGAAATTGACAACTTCCACTGTCTATCTCTTAAAACATTCTTGAACTAAAATAAAATCACCATACTGTGAGGAAACGCAGACAAGTCTCTAGCCATCAGTCAGCATCAACGATGTACAAGTGAGTCTCCAAGATCAATCTTGTTCCAGCCCTCATCTAAATACAACTCCATGGAAGAATGCCTCATTCAATCCAGGCATCTGCCCAAACCATAAGAGGTAAGTAAAAATATACTTTGTAGTTTCAATTCATTTAAAATTTGAGTTACTTTTCATGCAACAAATGATAACTCAAATATATTCCAGTATTTACAATTCATTGCTACCAAAATTTCATGCTACCAACAATTTCATGGTACCAAAACAGCCTAAAATGTGCAGTATTAGCTTTTGGCAAGTTGAAGTCAGGAAAGTGTGAAGAGGAGTGGTAAAGCATGAAGACGCCAAGAAAAACACTGAAAACCTAAATGACGTTGAGGGAATCATCGTCAAGAGCTTAAAGAGAGGACAGTGTTATAAAGTTAGAGGAAACTGAACCTTTGTAATGAATGACAGAAATTTGGCAACACTATCTTACGAAGCAATATTGAAAACAGGAAGTGCTCATAATCGATCTGGTGATCTAGCTGAAGAGAGAGCTCCAGGCAGAGTGAGTGAGTGAAAATACATCCTGTTTTCCTCCTGTCCTGTATGATGACATGGGGGAAGAAAAAAATGAACTAAAGAAGCTGCTGGTAAATCAAATTAAGGATGTTCTAGGTACATAAATCAAAGTTTCTTATTCCCAACATCTCCTCAAGGCTGAAGAGCTTGAGGTCAAATGTTAAAACCCAGGTCAGAATATTATCATTTAAAGAAAAATATATCAGAAATATACAATCACTCATAAAGCCATTTAGATAGACAAAGATCTTCTAAGGGTCTTAAGGGCAAGACTTACGGATTCACTCTGTTAAATAACAAAGCTTCTAATGGTCAGAGAAATGTGGCCCAACAACAACTTCACTGGGAACTAAAAGTAGAGAAGTACCTATCTTAAAAGAAAAAAAAAAAAAAGAAATGGATTTGAACTTGGGACTGTAGCTCAGTGATAGAGTGTTTGCCTTGAATGCATTAGGCCCTGGGTTCCATCTACAGCATAGGGTAGGGAAAAAAAAAGAGAGAGAGAGAAACAGGTTTGTGGTTGCAGTTTTTGTCTACCAGTTACCCAAATTAGATTCATATACCTCTTAGATAAAATTTCAAGTTAAGTTTTTTTCCCTGTTTTTGGATGTTAGTGCAATTACTACAGTTAGTACTAAAAGTACAGAGATAATAAAAATGATAAAAAAGAGTCTTTTGGATTCTTGATCTGATACAGGAGGAGGAAATTACCTAACAGAAGGTACCAGTAATTTCTTCCAAAAAAGGAAGATGAATCAGAGGAGGGAAACAAAAGCCAGAGGGAAGAATCAAAAGCCCTGCAGCATCTTTCCCAGGCAATAGGACTGAGCCGTAAACAAGAGTTGGCAATTTATGCCTAGTTATACCTCAACATTTCTATGGACTAGCAAATGCTATGTGAATCCTGTTTATCCCCTTTTGAATTAAAGGTTTTCCTCTCTTTTCTGAATATTATATTGGTTGCATGGGGTGTTGCAAATAATTGTCTCGGGGTTCAGAGTTCTTTATATTGGGAGAAATTATACACAATAACCTTTATTCTAGGATCCATACTCCCAGCATTTATCTGAATCTGTGCCTGTGTTTTATTCAGCTTTTTCACTGCTATGACAAAAAGATCTGGCCAGAACAATTATAGAGGAGGAAAAATTTATGTAAGGGCTCACAATTTCAGAGGTCTCAGTACATAGAGAGCCGGCTCTATTCCCCCTAGGTACAGATAACACAGAATGTCAGTAAAGTGTGTTGGAGGAAAGCAACTCACAAGATGATCAGGAAGCAGAATGAGAGACTCTACTTGCCAAAAAAACCACATAGCCATGCCCACAGTGAACACTTCCTTCAGCCTCATCCCACCTGCCTCCAATTACCACTCAGTTAATCCCACCAAGGATTAATCCACTGATTAGTGTAAGGTTATAACCCAATCATTTGTCCTCCAAAACTTCTTGGTTTTGGGGGGACACCACATCTAAAACATAACATTCTCACATAGAAGACAATATACAGGAGTCAAGTTTGAGCCTGAATCCATGCTACTTTGAGGTAGGTGCTTTTGCATATAGGTATTTTGATATGGGATTGCTATGTAAATAATTTGTGATAGCAATGTAAATAATGTGTGATTAGATAAACAACTGGAAATTTCAAAACATGGTCACCAAATTTATTGATATTTGTACCATGAGAGGTAGAATCTGTATCTCCTCCCCTTGAACCTAAAGTTCCTTTGTTTAAAAAGAGAAGATGTGGTGGAATTAATATGTGGGACACACAACACAGGTCCAGGGCTCAAGACTGGTAGCTCACTGTTTCTCTCTCTTGGAACATGACTCTTTGAGCTCAGCCACTGTGCTTTAATGGAGGATAGGCTACATGACTGGACTCAGCTAAGGAGTTTGACGTCTCTTGTGAGGTGGCAGTGAAATGGGGCTGAGCTTTTAAGTGAGTTTGTGATCTTCTTACCTTGCTTGTCAGGTGGTCGATGGTGACTGGCAGCTGAAACCAAAGTTGGGGTTGTCAGTCAGAACACACACATATGCCCTTCACGTGTAGCCTGGCCTCATCTTCTCATGGTCTCTTATATTTTAAGAGAAAGTGGACATATTTTTGTTATCTACAGAAAAGTTGAATTAAAGTGATTTATACTTATATTTTTCTAGTATGTTATTCTTCCATTTAAAAATGCTTCTTGGTCTTTTGTTTTGGCATAAACTCGATATTCTTTATCTTATATGTGTCCTGGTTCTATTATTTTCTGTAAAAATTAATGTTTGCATATTTTAAAAATAGATATATTGAATCAAAATAATTTGTTCTAAAGAAAGAGGAAGGCAGACATTTTTGTTGGTAGAATTTACTTTTAACCTTAAATATATGTGCAAATTTTGTCAACTATGAAATGGAAAAAGCTTACTTGGCATGAGAGTTAAAAGTATCTCTGAGATTAGCCATGTGAACATACTTTGCAATCAATATTCATGAAGTACAAGTTCTGTACCACATACTACACTAAGTGAGTGAGAATGAAATCTACTACAAAACTGAGACATTTAAAAAAAAAGTGTATAAAAGACTTCAAATATACTCTCAATTTTATCATTTTACAAATAGATGAAACCTAGTGATTTTTTTTTTTTTGAAGTTCAAATCAGGCTATAATCTGTAGCTGCTAACTCTGAAGAGAACACCTATGAAATCATCAACAAGGAAGTAAATTTTACATTGAATAATGAGATATATTTTTATTTCAATTGCTTTGTTCCAAATGCAATATCCCTAGGATAGATTTTGACAGTCATTGAGCCTTTCCTATCAGGGGAATGAGTCAGAAGATGCACTGAGTTTCAGGTAGGAGTAAAACATAACATCATCATAAACAACAGCAGCTTTAGCTCCAATTCCTTCTCCCTAGCAAGAAGTTCAAGTCAGTGACAATTGTTCACAGTAGTAAACATAGATCATGTCAGAAGATGGCAGTAAAGGAGCAGAAGCAAAGGCCATCAGGGGCTTAAGATTGCAGGGTACATGTACTCCAGCTTCTTTTGTCTGTAAGTGAAACAGAATTTGATGTATGGTCACTTTAGTTCTCCCAAAATTAATATATGCATTTATAGGTAGAATTTTAAAAAGTATTAGAAATAATATATATTGCATATGAAAAAGAAGAGTTCCTGTAGCTGGCAATGAGGAAAATAAAATAAAAAATTATAGTAATTTATAATTAACTATCCAATGTGCTTTCAGTTTTGTGTATGAGGGAAGAAAATGATGTAACTATGATTAATAGATAAACAGAAATAGTAAGCAGAACCTACTACGGAGAGCAGGCAGGGCATGTGCTAACAAGTTCAAGAGTAATAGGAATTTTTTTGAGCACAAAAGAACAAAAAGGAGTGACTCAGGAAATCAAAACTGTGAAAGGGTGTCAGACAGAAAGAACTGTGTGCCTAAAAGTTAGAGAAGGAACTATTCATTTAAATTGCACTGTGGATATTAATTATGAAGCTGAAAACTTGCATACAATAAGTAGGAACCTCATTTACTTGGTACAAAAGGATCAGATATACACAGATACTAAATCCTTCAACTTTCACCATTTCCTGACTTGCTACATTTTCATTATCTACACTTTTTTTGTGGAGAGGAAATTGAAGCTAAGAAAAGTTAATGAATTCTCCAAAGGTCGTGTTTGTAAGGAACAGTAGTAACACTGACATTTGAACTGTCTTCCTGACTCTATGGAACTATACTCTTCATCAACCATTGATGCTAAAATAAATATTGATAAGATCAATTCATGAAACAAGAGATTTTCAAATGTCAAGCTCTTTGCCAATTATATGTGTGCCCTCTATGGGGAAATACAACCTCAGATATTTTTCCTATCACATTGTCAAGATTTTACAATAATACATGTGGTAATGTAAGTAAATTTGGAAATATTAAGCGATGTTTTGTGACACTAATTTGTTTCTATGTTAATTTTATTTATTTTGATTTGAATTGAGTCATATCAATGTTTTTTATTTTCATTTTTTTTAACCCATAAACGTACAGGGACTGAACATTGACTACAGTTCACATTTGGAAACATACTAAACCTATAGATGATATTCTATTCAAAAACTTATTTTTTTTTTGCTTTTTTGGTACCTTATTATTGTACATAATATTTGTGTTCATTCTGACAAAATCAAACACGCATGGAATTTGATTTATTCTGTTTTAGTTCTTGGTACTCTCCCCTTCCTTCCCTGCCCCTCTGTTTCCCTATTCTCATTCTTCTCCTTTACTGGTCTTCTACTTATTTATATGTTTTTAATTGGTGATATATATATATA
>NW_026000174.1:37722421-37741434 GCF_001458135.2 Marmota marmota marmota | reverse complement strand
AGAGAGAGAGAGAGAGAGAGAGAGAGAGAGAGAGAGAGAGAGAGAGAATTTTTTAATATTTATTTTTCAGTTCTCGGCGGACACAACATCTTTGTTTGTATGTGGTGCTGAGGATCGAACCCGGGCCGCATGCATGCCAGGGGAGCGTGCTACCACTTGAGCCACATCCCCAGCCCTTGACTGACTCTTGAAACTCTGTTTGATGACTATTTGAAATTTGGTCCATACCCTCTTGTTGCTGGAGACATGCTTACTCTGCTGGATATCTGGGTCTCAAGGGCCTCTCCAAATTTCTGCATTTAGAGTTAGGACTCTTAGTAATGACAGGCTTGGCATATTGCATCTCCATGGTTGTGAATTTCCCAGGATCAGACATAGACTACAGATGTGCCTTACTAACAGGTAGTGGCATCTTCCCAGATACTCATATAGGATGCGAGCCACAAAGGGAGCCCTCTCTCTTCATGATCTCAGCCTGTATCACCCTAGACACAGTCCTCTCTGTGCCTATTTCAATCACATTGGTCCAGATGTTTTTTGGACACTATAATAGGCAACTGCTCTGTCAAGTTGGCAGCTTCCTTTATGAATCCCAAGCATCCAGATTCAAAAATAGTTTCCACCACCACATCACTGATTCTGGCTGGACTTTCTTGCCCCTTGGCTGAGTAATTTTAATCATTTTTTACTCAATGACTTTTTCTAATTTCTCTGGGTCCCTTAAGGTCAGCCTCCATCTCTATACCATAGGTTCCCCCAAGTCAATTGCAATTGCTGTACTCTGCCCCTACCCCACCTGCTTTTTCTCCTATCTGCATTGGGTTGGTGGTGGTCACTGACAACAGAGAAGCTGGCATGTCTTTAATGTATTTATGTCTAGATTCAATGTGAAAAAACAACTAACATACAATTTACAGATATTCTCTTCTGTATCTATGTATAGTATCATTAATTTCTCCCAATTCTTTTTGCTTCTAAGTGTAAACATAACTTCTGAAATCCTTTTCAACACAGCATTTTAGATAACACAACAAATTCATAAGAAAATTAGGACTTATAAAAGTTTTGCTTTTCAAGTCTTAAAAATGTCTTTGTACCTGAGAAAACCATGATTTTATTATTCTATATTGGGTTCCAGGGTAAAAATTGTTATTAATCTAATCATTCATGAAAAGAGATTATGATACTGATTAATCAATGTAAGTGCATAGAAGGATTCCTCATTGCTGGAATCCACCCACATAGCACCTCTTATTCATATTCTAAATTATGCTTCAGTTATCAGCAGAGTCACGCAAGACCCATGAAAGAGCAAACTGCTTTGACCTTCCCATTTTTAAACAGAAAATATTATATTCTATAATTTGGATTCTGTGGTGAATCCAAATCCATTTATTGAAGATAGGGACTACAATTTTTATGAGCACTGACAAGTTAAAATTCTACATCAGCAAGGACATTAGGTTATCACTATAAATCACAGTTGCACAAATGATATGAAAGCATCAATAGCAGGAGTATTCGTTGAGATCCTAAAGATGGTTGCTTTGCTCACAGGTTTCCTCACCTACACTGGAGGTGACAATTCTATGTCTGCTAAAATATTTACTGTGACAGTTGTGAGCATATTGTCTCTCAAGTACAAGTCAATACTTCATTTCTTTTGCTTGTATTATTAACTTTAGGCCTTGCAAATATTTCTTATTTGCATGTTGCCTTGATGTTTAGCCTTGTCAACAGAGATCACTGGAGGAACTGTAAGTCTCTAGCAAGAGAAAGGGTATTTTTTTCTTATTCTACTGGACTGATTTGAGCATGACAGAGAATGAAACAGTGACTTGTAGGGCCATCTGGAGTTTTCCTGCACTTTCCATCAAGTTCTTGCTTCACCAATCAGGACTTTCTTAGGCACCAGCTCTACGTTGCAACCATCAGGCTGATCCTTCTTATGTACTGACTCTGGCCCAGCCCCAGATGCAATAGCATACTTGCCTATGTTAGTCATGAAATTTCTTGAATAGCATGTTAAATATTTGACTTAAAAAAAGCACTTCTTTCTAGAACAATGAATCATATAACAATGTGTAGGGTTGTTATACTACAAGTTTGGAATGCTTTACACTACACTAATTACAAATAAATACAATTTATGGAACACCTTCTAATTATGAACATTGTACATGATCCTATATTAATTTAAAGGAGAAGGAATCCTGACCTCTGCTCCCAGGAGAAGTGGAAAGAGGAGATTTTCATTCCTGCTACTAATGTTCAATTAATTACTATGCAATGCACTAGGCAGTAGATGCATGGAAAAAGAGAAAAGATTCTTGACTTTAGTAGTCCAACTAATAATGTGCAGCAAAGAATACAGATGTAAAATGATGACAAATGTGATGTGCTTTCCAGAAAGTTTCATTGGATGGGGGTGGTGGTGATGGTGGACTTGGTTCATGATTTGCTCCAGAGCTTAATATAATTCCTATAAGGCAATAGAAATCTGATCAGATGTATTTAGTGGACATAAGAATGAATAGATAAGGAGTGTTAAAATCCTTACCTAAGTACAGAGAGCACACCTTCCTGATGCAATTCAAAAGGTATTGAATAATTTACCAAACTTTATCAGAAAACTTATTTCTACTTTCCTTCAACAATGTCACAGTTTTATTAATATATTTATTTATTTTGAGGAGCAACTGTTTAGAATTTTAAGCTAGACTTCTGTGTTCTAGGAAATTCCCATCATCATAAATGCTGAAATAGCTGCAAAGACTCATAAATTTTCTCTGAAGTATGAGTCACCTTAAATGACACATCTAATTCTGACTAACTGTTGACATTTTAACTTTCACCCATAATTTAACTCTCATTTTGGAGAAATTTTTGCATTTTTGCAACTGTTGAAAAAATATTTTTCTTATTTCAATATCAGGCATATGATGTATTGTTCAGATGTTAGATTGACTAAATTGATAATTCAATTTTATCTCAAGAAAGGGATCCTTTTTACCTTTATTTTTTCTTTAATTTTCAAAGCAACCTTTGGAAGGTGAATTTTAATTTTCCCAATGTTCTATGAACATTCACACATTTTAAAAAATTATAACTAGGTACCCATTGAAGAGCATAAAAAAGCTGAGTAGAAAAGACCATTAATTTAGAAAAAGTTATTGGCATTAAGCACAAGGTGAGTGATAGACATTATCAAATGTTGTGCTTCATTAAATAACAAATGATTAAAAAATACAGTGAAGCTTTAAGTGTTCAAGGTTATGAACAAACAGAACAATAAAGTGAAAAAATTCTATGGTCATGCAGTATTATTACTTTTTACCATTGAGTTTTAAATCTCTCTAGGGCAAAATTTGGATAATCAGACCAGAGCTAGAAATATGTGTAATATTAGAGAAGTAGCAATAGAGTGGGAGACACATGGAGGGAAGCATCATCTTAAACAGTCACTCAAGTATTATGTAGATAAATTAGTTCTTCGTGTTCCCAATTCCTCATCTAACTGGTTTAATGAATAATAGTTTTAGTCACTCTTATCATTGGTTTGATTCAGGTAAGAGAAATCAAATAAGACTTCTTGAAAGTATGTATACAGGTGTTCATTGACCTTGAATAATCTTTTAAATAATAATTATTTTATGAATAACTTCTTTATCTTCTTAACAAATATATAGCAAGAATTGTAAATTCTGGGTATATATTCTAAACATCTAAGGCTTCAAAATATAGAAGAAAAGATAGCTGTGTGTATAGAAAATTAGAATGAAACACATGGTTACTGAACTGCAGTCATCAGTAATATGTTATGGGGCTAGAAAAGTAGTAAGTAATATAGTTTGCAAGTAATAAATAAAATAAAGTGGTGTCATAGTCCCAGCAAACAGAAATGGAAAAATGAACAGAGATGTCTGCAAGAAAGTAAAAACTGTAAATGAGAAGGATGTAATAGTTACATGGAACAACATAGACATCTTCAGGAGGTGAAAAACAAAGAAACAAACAATAATTGGTAGGTGGAAATTGAAACACTCTTGAAACCTCCAGAGTTAATCATTCATCTCAATTCCAATAAGACTTCATTGGCCTATCAACTAACTCCTTGCACCAGACTCCTGGTCCTTTAAGAATGAGATTCTGATGCAGCTAATAGGGCAACTTGCCAAGAGCAGCTGCTCAAAGATTGTGTTTCCATTAATGTCTTGGGAAGTGGTGATGTAACTGAACTGTGGACTACGTGAGACACAGCCTGAAAGATCAGGTTAAGAAGTTGAATTGAGTCAATGTGTGATGGGATTTAAATTCCAAAATAAGCAGTTTGCCCTTTTCTCTATCAATAAACAAGCTACAAAGAACATTTAATTTGATGAGAGCTATAGCTTAAAAAGACACTTCTTTCAGTTGCTGTTAAAGATTTGAATGCTAAAAAGGCATTTACTCTATCATCAAAACAAGGCTGAATAACTCCAATAAAATAAAAGAAGTTTCTCCTTTGTAGTCAACTGATGTAAGTTATATTGGCCATGTCTAAATATTAGGTTCTATAGTAAATAAAATAACACTAATAATTCAAGTGTGATAAGGACTAGAGGTCTCTTCCCTATATCCTTACTACCTACAACTTTACCATGAAATTAAATCTTAGATCCAATTTACAACATACAGATAAACACAGACATTTATCAACAAGTTTCCACAATTCAATTTTTTTTCTGTTCTATAAGCTTGATCTCAAAACTTTATCCTTGTAGGTCTTTATCTGGCAGGTTAACTATGTGTAAATGCAACAATACTCTAACACTAGATCAGCTAACAAACAATTAATCCAATCATGAACTACAGAAGCCAGTTTGTCAACAATTAAGCAAAGTACTTTTTTAGAAATCTTTATAGAATAGGCTATAAGCCCCTGGATTTCTGTACAGTTTGATATAAGGGAAGGAATGTCCATATACTATTTGTAGACAAGCCAGATATTTTAGGCAATCATGTCTAAATTCACTGGCCTCATTAACAAAATATCATTTAACTGCTGATAAAGGTAGATAAATTTTCTTGCCCAGTTTCATCCAATAAGGTTGATGTCAGATGAAATTTAATAGACATCTACTAGGCAAATAGTAGAAATCAATATTTGAGCTAGAATATCCAGGAAAGAAAAATGTGGAGAGGAAAAATTCATAAATTTAATGGATATTATATTTGAATGCTGCTCTAATTAAAAGTGATTTCACTTAATCTGTAGGCATTTCTTTGTATTTTCTTAGATGTTTAAATTTCAAATGTTTAGGTGCATTTTTTGAAGACATATAAATATAGTCATGTGAGCATCAATACATATTGCTATGAAAATCGGGAAAGACTTTCCAGAGAATGTTACATTAGAGTTGAATCTTGAAGAATAAATTAAAACTCCATCAATACATAAAACACTGTTTAATATTTCCATAAAAATATTTTTGAAAATGATATTTGGGAAAGAGAAATCTGTATGTAGAAAGAAATAAGGACACAAAACTAAATGATACATCAGTGTTGAGATATAGTTGGGCCTTTAATAAGGAGGTTGATAGAGGACTTGATATGATTAATTCTAAGATTGAAGACAGACAAACCAAGGAAAATATATGAAGAAACTATGTTTATAAAGGATTTTTAAAGTTCAAATATGTTCAATGGGTTGGAAGTGGTCACAGTTGTTCAGCAAAGAGGTTAAGAAGGAGCAGTATTCAAATTAATAGTTGTTTATTATCCTCTTCTTCTTTGACTTTTATATAATTGATCATTGTTTTTAGTTCTTTTTGTTTTTGTTTTAATTTGTTTTAGGAAAATAATAGGCAATTCAGAGTGTCAAATTCACCAACTAAGTAAAGTTTAATGATAATTATTTTGATATATGAACATCAAATAAATTGAACCCCCATTGAGTTGCCTTAGTGTATGGATTATAAATCAATCATTCATATATTTGTCAGACTTTCTGAACAGCCTATTTATTTGCACTATTAGCCAAAGTACACAAGGTGACATAATTGTTAAATTATGATGTGTATTTGAATCCTAACTCCATATCTCACTTTACTTAATTTCCCTATGCTTAGTTCCTTAAAACTTGAACATCTTAATCTTGTTTATTAAACAGAAATCTTATGAGAGCAACAAGACATAAATAATTCCATATTAATATGACAATCAGCAGGTGTAGAATAGATATAACTGTACAACATAGACTTAATTTTGGTAGTTTAGTTATTTCTAAATTTAATAATTAATTATAGTTAATTTCCCAAAAGATTGCATTTAGCTAAATAAAGAATATAGAAAATAGCTTAAGGTAGTTTTGACAACAAAATTTGTGGGGACATGCAATTGAGAAGTCTTGCATTTTGGTGAATGGTCAATATGAAGACTCCTTCGATGAGGTGTGTCATCAAAAATTGGTCGGTGAGACTTTTGTTGGCACATATGCATGTATCTCTTATTGCATAAATGTTCATATGATTACCTGCTTGCATTTATGAAAGTCTAGGCTTCCCTGGTACTAATTACCCAGGTGGTAAATAGAGCCTCAAACCACAACTCAAAATCTTGGGTCTTAACAGAGGAGGTAAAGGTAGGAGAAAGATTTCACTCTTTCTCTGTGTCTCTAAATGATTTTTACCCAATGTATGCATGAATGCTGAAGCTTTATAAGCAAATTGTGCAGCTAAAGGTTTTCTGTAATACGTCTATCTGCTGAAAGAAAAACTGTGTGGGTAGCTCTTTGTCTTTCAGTTCTTCTTCAGGAAGTATCTGAATATCAATAAGTTAGCCCTATTTGCAGAAATGAAATAATCAGTGATTAATTTCTGTGGTTTATGTGGAGAAGCATTCCTTCTAGAAATTTGTGAGAGCTCTTGTTGTCTAGTTATTCATTCTGCAATATAAAATCATAAGTCATAAATACATGTTTTTTATGGTTCCAATTATGATTCCCATGCCCCTTTATCAGGTATCTCCCTAAATGCTTTGTATCTATGAAAACTTAGACAGTTTTTCAGCATAGCAACCCAGCCTGCCATTCTTAATTGAGTTTGACTTAAGGAATTTAAATCTATTTTTGCTTCCATCTATAAGGTACTGAATGTTTTTAACATTATGTTAATTCATTAAACCTATTGTCTACTAAGGTAGATTTTATGTCAGAGCTAATAAAAATTCAGCAATAGAAAGAAAAAAAAATATAAGGAATGAGAGCTTAAAAAGATTCAGGTTGAAAATTTAATTATTTACCTGTATTCAGCACAGTAAGGGATTTGTAGCTGAAAACATAATTTGTTATTGAAGTAAGTCAAACCCAGTGCAATCTAAGGCCTTATGATCACTAATATTTAGACCCTACCACAAGACTGAAATTTTTTAGTTAACAAACTTTATTTT
Organism: Marmota marmota marmota; assembly: GCF_001458135.2. Taxonomy (NCBI): domain Eukaryota; kingdom Metazoa; phylum Chordata; class Mammalia; order Rodentia; family Sciuridae; genus Marmota; species Marmota marmota. The sequence continues at coordinate 37,734,003 of NW_026000174.1, read as the reverse complement.
CACCAAGTCTATACATTTCACACAGCTCTAAACAAATTCACAACTAGAAATCTGTAAACTACATATTTCCATCTTATAATTTTAATAGCATTATTAAGTATGATGTAAAAATAAAACCTGGAAAAATGTTGAATATTTTTTCTCATTATAAGATTTTTCTGAACATGGATATTCTAATAAGTAAACAGTAACTATTATCCATAGGGTTTAGAAGAAAATCTCTTCAGGGAATTAGAAGGAAAGGATGTCATCATTATCATCAACATAATCATTATCAGTCAATATTTACTTCATGCACGCTATGCCCAGATATTTTCCCAAGGGTCACAAGGGTTATTGCATCTAATACATGCAATAAACAGTGTAATAAATTATTATTAACTACCTTTATCAAAGACAAAACTGAGCTTGTGCCTCTTGTCACAGAAAAGAAGTGGTGTTGCTATTGGTTGACTTTAGGTAGTCTGCCTCCAGAGACTGACAAGGAGAGGGATTTCTTAAACTCAGTGTTAAGTCTTTTTCACAATACCAGTGATTTATGATTTTGTCAATCATATAAGTACATACATCCTCTTAAGGAACTAATATTTATTTCTCAGTTCTCTAGAGTATATACAAACTTTCAAATTATTTTCACATGTCCCCTTTGTAGTAACCCTATGAGAAAATGATGATGATACTGTAAATCTTGAATACAAGGAAACTAATATTTGAAGAATTCTAGTAATTTACACAATGGTCCCAAGCTACTATGTCAAACTGTAAGCCTGAACTTGAACCCAGGTCTTCAAATCATAAATTCTGTATTTAACTCTTGATTTTAATTTTGTTATCAGATGCTCACATGGTCAACAGTAAAATCTTTGCTTAGCAACTGCAGGTGGTGACTGATAAAGTGAATAAACTCTCAAGTTCCCTCATGACAAGTAATGCCACTAAATGGCAATTGGATATGGAGAGTCAACCTTTGTTATTTGCATTCACAATGTTTGAGGAATAAACTTACATTGATTAACTACAAGGCATTAGACTAGAATGGAGATATTTTAGTAGAAAACCCCTCCTCTCTCCATGAGTTATCAACATATTGTCAAAACTATAGGTTGGTGCCTTCATGATATGCCTAGGGAGGTAAGGCATATCATTCCTTACATTACTTCTATTGGCTTATTTTTGATGCCCTGAGATCAATACTAGGAAACCACTCTTTTCAGCTAAAATGTGTCCTTTACATTTGCCTACAGACATATGACCTTTTGTCTACTGTCAAAGGTAAACAAAGCTGATCATTAGTTAAAATGGTAAGTACATATTTCAATCTGTGACAGGTATTGCAATATGAAGAAGAGTTCAGGGTGAACAGAACTCAACTTCAACCCTTTAAGAGGGGACTGGGAGTTTAATAGGAAGGGTGAAGAAGCTGGGAGAGGGATCTATTGGTGAGGAAAGTGGAAATCTACTGAAAGTAGGAAGGAGGGTTGATTCACATGAGAAAGTCTCTTATCCTCTCATAGAAACTGGAAGACCTAAACACTATCTTCAGGAGTTTGTTTAAACAAACAGTCAATTCTTCTGGCAACCTTGAGATTTCCCAAGTAGACATTTTAGGTGGGCTGTTATCATCATTCTAGGGACACAAATTTGTATTGTTAGAAGCCATACTACTTGTTGTCTTCTGCATTTTTCAATTACTTGTTATAGATATTTGTTTTCCATTTCTAACTTTCTTCAACAAATTTTTGTATTTTCCTTGACATATTGTTTAAAGATTACTTAAAAGGTAAAAGCCAACTATCTAAAAATCTTAGCAATAAAAAATAAAAATTGCTCCCCCCAAAAGTTGTTAGACCAGAATAAGATACATTGCATTCCCTTGTCTTCCTGAAATTATTTTGATTATTATGTTTGTCCTCAGTTGATAATAAGTGTTCTGCTATTTTTTTCAATAAAGTTCAGATATACTTTTTCACTAATTGAATTAATTCATTTGTTTCCTTTTGTTTGCAGAATAACAGATTTGTTATTATTCAAGATTTATATATTGGGTTATCTCAACACTCTGCACTTAAACTAAGCCTGGAAATAATAACAATAAGTAGATTTTGAGAAGTTATTATTTTTAAAATCTTTAGTAAATTTATTAAGAATTTTGTAGACTTTTTTTTCTTTTAAATTGCATAAGCCACTGAGGTATCCTTGAAAAAGATAATGTTTACCTCTAGCTCTTATTTTGAGCAGATTCTATTATTCCTTATATCTTTCAGGGTTGTGTAAAATTATTTAAAATACTATATTTAATAAATAAAATGAAATAACAAAAGGAAAAAATGTGCCTAAAAGTACAAGATAAATTTAAAGTGTAAATCTCTACTTTTAACATAATATCCATTTTGTTGTACAATTTTTAACGATTTATGAAAGTAAAATATCTCTTTTAATGGTAAAATTTAAGTGAATATTTACACAAAATAACATTTTTTAAGTGTTAAACGTTAGATCTTAACTTTACTCACACATGTGAAAGGCTGAAAATGACTTGAGATGGCTTTGTCTAATCCTAAATTATTAAAAAAAAAGTGTGGATGATGACCAAATAAAAGTCTTTTTAAAAAATTTTAATTTTCACTCATTGGATATAATTATATATCTATTTATTCATTTGTTTATTCCTTTATTACTTTCTATCTTGTGTGGGATAAACATCACTCAGGTTCTTCATCAGTGAACACAGCTGGCCATGTCTTTGGTAATTGTGAAGGTTATATACTATGATAGGAATCAATTTTTAAAGAATAAATATTGCAGGTGTGTTAATTGCATGGTATATTACAAATTGACAGATGAGAAAAAGAAAAAGTCAAGCCTACCAAGAAGGAATAGCAGTGCCAATATAGTTATTTTAGATTAGTTTGCTTTTATACTCCCATAATGCACAGTGATATTATTTACTTGAAAATGAGTTGCTTTCATAAACACAGAATGCATGTTGTCATTGCTAAAGAATCTTATTTTATAATTCAGAGGTTATCCAACTGTGTTTCAAGGATAAACAGATTATCTGAGATTTCACTGTACATCCTAAATTATAACTCATGATTGTTAAACAAAGCTGCTTCATGGGTTGAATCTAGAAGCCAGAATCCCATGTCCTTGTAAAGAAATAACCTCTTGGAAATTGTTCTGTAACTGTGTTTAGTGCCAGGATTCCCAGTGTCTATGCTATCAATAAACAAATTCCAATGGATGAGGGTGTAGCTTGGTGACAAGACTGTGGACTTAGCACACACGACATCCTTGATTCAAAGTAGCACCAAAACCAACACAACAAAAGAGAAAAACCTCATTTTTAACCTACTTTCCTGTGTGTCTGCAGTTAGTTCTTTCTACCTGAAGCAGTTTTAAATCAGGTTAGCTCTTGTCTGGCTTCTTTCATCAACAAAGCTTCAAGTTATATATCATCTTCTCAAAGAGACTTTTCTTACATATGTTTGAATCATCTGCACTACTCTGGCATTTTCTGTCATAATATTATAATATTTTGGTTTCTTTGCAACACTGAAGTTAAATAATTACTTTTGCTTCTTTTTTTATTGTACCCATTTTACAATTTAAGCTTCCTTGAGAGTCTGTCTCCAGTCTGTCCCACTCAGGGCTGTAAAAACAGCCCCAGGGCATGAATATGTAATAAATATTTGTTAATGAATGATGAGTGGCTCTAGATAACCATGATTAAAACACTGAAGAATAGAGTATTTCTTTTTAGTATTTTCACTTTAATATAAGTATTAGTTCTACAGAGAATAAGATTTCACAATTTGACTCAAGGCAGAAATAAGGCATTTAGGTTATAACATTGTTTATTGTAGTAGTTAAGGTAGTAGGATCTAGGGTCCAAATTCAAATTTCTGATGTGATGAGTTTATGTGATTGTGAGCAATTAAATTTAAATTTCAGTGCCTCAATTTTTTTCTGTAACATGAAGACAATAATAAAACTGTCATGAGAATGATTTTTACAATAGTAGCAGACTTAGAAAAGTACCTGATATAAATTACAACTCCACATTTATTGTTTTTAAACCTTTTTATAGAGTGACTATAATTCTCAATATTCTGATGGTATTTATGATTTGATTTTATAAAAGCACAAAATAACTCTTAAATACACACTAAATCTGTGGTAAAGATGGAGATGATAATATTTACCAATAAACCATTGCTTCTCTTGTCGGGAGAGCTACTTTCAGGAGCTGTTTAGGTTGCTGACTGGCAGAAAACAAAATTCTGTGTAGAGAGGGGACCATCTCAAAGCTGCTGAATATGTTTCTGCTGAAATCTTGAAATTATCTATGTCCTCTGCAGTGCATTTTCCTGACATTCCTCAGTCCTGCAATGATCTGTTGGAATTTTCTTATCATATAAATGGGTCCTCTTTGATATGAAATGTTAAAATGAAGTTTTGCTGAAATGCAGTTCTCTAAGTGTAGTTTCCCATTTTTTCCACATTCTTAACTAAACCATGTTAGCTGCCTGAGTAAATAACAGAAGTCAAGTTTCAACTATACTTAAAGTGGTGATAATGTCATAATAATACCCTTGGCCCGTCCATTCTCCAGAATTTACATTAAACTGGGACTACTTTGTGAAAGAAACAGTCTTCATAGCCTGGGCAATATTCCACAGATCTCAGTGTGTGTGTCCATCAAGTTCTCTCATAAAAGTGGGGGTCAGGCTCAAGGTCATCATCACAACAGGTGATGCAGAAAGAAGACACTTCAAAAGATCAATGTATTCCTTGAGAACTAAGAAAACAAAATAGTTACTGAGGAATTAGCCTTAGGAGTTAATATTTAAGATTTTCAAATAGGAACAACATATATAGAAAGAACCATAACCTATGTGAAATTAATACTATATTTTATAAATTATATTTAATTAAAGATAAATGTAAGTGTTCTGGCTTAGACAGAAGACAGTTTGTGTAGCATAGAATTTAGAAAAAACAAATATATTCTTCTGAAATCTTAAGCCTAGCTCTAAAAATTTTATCTTACTCTCTTGTGAAGCCTAACCAATCTTAAGCAAGCTCCAATTAAAACTGAGTTTCTTTGGTGACTGTACTATTTTCTTTGAAGTGTACTTCTTAGGTTCAAAGAGATGACTGTATTTGTAAGTCAGATATCTAATAACAAACTTCAATCCAGAATATATAAAGAGCTCTTAAAATTTAATAACAGAAAGATGAATAATCCAAATAAAATCAAACAAAACATCTGAATAGACATTTCTCCCAGAAGTTATACAAAGAACTAAAAGCACATGAGGATCAAAATTATCAGTTATTAGAGAAAGTGTGCCACTCATGCACCCTATAATAACTGAATTTGACACTTTTCAAATTTCTTCATTATTTCCTGAATAAAATTCAAATATATTCAGCTGACATTTAAAATCCCTTGTGAGATGCTCTCAACCTAAATCTTTAGTCTTTGTTTCTGTTATCAACAGAATTCCTTGCTGGATCTTCCATCAAGCTCCATTTCTTTTTCTTTTTTTCCCCATATTATTTTATTGGAGCCTTATAGTTGTACATAGTGTTGGGACTTGTTGCATACTCATGTGTATACAATATAATTTGGCCAATAAGCTCCATGTCTAACAAGCTCTCAGTTGAGAGTATCACAGATGGTCCATGAAGAACTGCCACCTGCTGTTGTCTTGCATTCAGTAGCTATGGAAACACTTACTTGAGAAAGCAGCATAGCAGCTGGCCTATTGCCGCCATGCCATGTGTAGTTTTGTTTTCTGAACCCACCAATTATTATTTTGAGAAGAAAAAAAAAGCTTCCTTTTTTTCCTTCACAAAGTGACTGAACACATTGTGTGGACCTTGCTAGTGTAGACTTATATTTGTTTGTCTGACTTATGAAAATAAGAGCTCCCTTTTCCAGCATAGACATCAATGTTTTTTTTTTTTTTGTCTTTCCAATAATAGTCATTCCAAGTGGATGAAATGTTGTCTCATTGTGGCTTGTAGCTTTGATTTGCTTTTCCGTGGAACTCTTATACAATGTTGATTAGGATATAAATTAATGCAGCCAATATAGAGAAAATCATGGAGGATCCTCAGAATATGTTTGAATCAGTTCTTGTTACTATGATCAAAAGACCTGACAAGAGCAACATAGAGGAGGAAAAGTTTAATTGGTGCTCACGGTTTTGGAGGTATCTCTGAAGGGCCAATTACATTGCTCTACACCCAAGAGAGGTAGAACATCATGGTGGAAGGGCACGGCAGAGAAATCTGCTCAGGACTTGGCAACAGGAAACAGAGCTTGAGCTCAGCTCACTGGGGACAAAATATTAACCTCAAAAGGCACACTGCCAAATATGAGATTGTGATTTGGGAATCAATAGTAGGTGATATTCTAGGTCAATAAAATTCTTGGCAGTTTCCTGTCAAACAAATCATGACAAGGTTTGAGAATAGTTAGAAACCCTAGGAAGTCACTTGAAATTGTATTTTGGGGAGCAAGATATAAATTAAGTCCATGAAATTGAAGTATTTGTTTCAATTAATAATTTCAATATCACTTTTAAAGCATAATATTACTTTTTAATTAGGACTATAGTATTTCTATTGCTGTTTTAAAAGTTGTTTATTACGGGGTACAGTGAGATAATTTTATACATGTATAAAATGTGTACTGATCAAATCTGGATAATAGATGCTTTCCTCTCCTTCTCAAAACTCTGTATTACAAGCCTTTGAGCCTCTGTCTTCTAGTTATTTATAAAACTTTCAATAGGTTATTGTGAACTATAGCCTTCCTGCTGTGCTTTAGAAGATTACCACTTAGTACTGCCATCTAACTCTGTTTTGGTACCTACTTTCATTTCCCTCTATTTCCCTCAGGACCTTTTACAGCCTCTAGAAATCACTATTTTACATTCATATCAGCTGTTTGGGTTTTAGTTGTTTGTTTTTGCAGCCACCTGTTAGGGAGAACGTGATGTATTTGTCTGTGTTTATGTATTTTACTTAATAGCATGACCTCCAGTTTCATTCATTTTGCATAAATGATAGGACACCATTCTTTTTTGCGGCACAATAATCCTCCACTATGTATATAAACCTCTATCCATTCGTCCACTGATAAGCACCTAGGTTGATTTCATATCTTAGCTATTGTGAATATTGCCAACATGAATTTGGGCATGTTGGTATCTATTTGACATTAGGATATCATTTCCTTTTGATATTTACCCAGAAGTGGGATAGTTGGACCATGCTGTAGATTTATATTTAGTGGTCTTGATGTGAAGTGTTCCCTAAAAACTCGTGTCTGAAACAATACATGAATTTTCAGAAGTGAAATATTAGATCAAGAAAAGTATAATATAATCAGTGGATTACTCCACTGATAGCAATAACTAGGTGGTAACTGTAGAAAGTAGGCTGTGACTAGAGGAATACTGGACTATAGAGGGAAGTGAGTGGATGAACCAAAACAGAGTTAGATGGCAGTACTAAGTGTTAATCTTCTAAAGCACAGCAGGAAGACTATAGTTCACAATAACCTATTGAAAGTTTTATAAATAACTAGAAGAGAGAAGCTCAAAGGCTTGTAATACAGAGTTATGATAAGGAGAGGGAAGCATCTATTATCCAGATTTGATCAGTACACATGTATAAGTGTATAAAATTATCTCACTGTACCTCATAATTTGTATAATTAAGACTATAATAAATAATAAATAAATTTTTAAAGGAGCAAGATAAATACTGTAGTCCTAGTAAAAAGTAATATTGTGCTGTAAAACTGATGTTGAAATTATTGATTGAAACAAACACTTCAATTTCATGAACTTAATGTATATCTTATGCTCCCCCAAATACAATTTCAAGTGACTTCTTAGGGTTTCAAACTATCCTCAAACCTTGTCATGATTTGTCTGACAGGAAACTGCTGGGAATTTTAATGACCTAGAATATCACCTACTACTGATTCCCAGATCACAATTTCATAGCAAAATTCAGGGATTATTTGTCCTATTGTTTTACTTCTCTGGCATATTTAAAACATAAATATTAGTTATCTTTCAGGCAGTCTTGCTCAGTGGGACAGGCACAGCTGGGCAATTCATGCTCAGACAAGCAAACGAAACAAAACATAAAACAATACATATACATCCTATATATGTGTGTGTGTGTGTATATATATATATATATATATATATATATATATATATTATGTTTTGCATATAATGTATATATATGGTCATATATTTCTTCTCAGGTTATTATATCAGTCAGTTTTGAAAACCACATAAAATACAATTGTTAGGTAACCAGCTTCAAAATCTCCCACAGGATTATTTTTAAGGTTTCATATGCTAAGTTGTATCCTGCCATGACTATACTATACTCGAAGGTAAGTCTGCCAGAGCCTGGCAATTCAGACTTTTAAAAATTCTACTGTTTATTCAGATATATGCTAGAGTTCAATTCTCAATTCAAAATATATTGTCCTTGTTGCCCAGAGCTCCATGATTGGAAGACCACAACATGGAATTCAGAATCACAATGTCTAGAAGCCATTGCAAGAGGGTAGTCGTCAAGGTAATGAGGATAATTTTTCATTTTACCCATTAAAAAATAAAGTTATAGAAAAAATGAAAGAGTAGAAGAGTAAACAAACATAAACACTTTCATATATTTATCAGTTGGTAGAAATATATCTGTTTTGTTGGTTTGGCTAAACCGTTTTAATGATAGTTCAGACATCACGCCCTTTCTCTTAATAATCCAGTCAGTATCTCTATAGGATGGTTTTCTCCCATATAACCACAATGCACTTATCAAGCTCCAGAAATATAATATTGATAAAATTATATATATATATATATATATATATATATATATATATATACACATATATTCTACAAATATAATATTGATAAAATTACATATAATCTAAAAATAAAATATTAATTAAAATTAAATATTTCTAGAAATATAATATTGATAGAATTATATATACACATATACACACATCTTATAACATTCTTTCAATTTTTTTGGATCATATCTTTCCTAATGATTTTTTGTTTTGTTTTGTTTCTTTCTAGTCTCCATTCAATTAGAACATATTTGATTTATTTGTTATGTCTTTTTTCTTGTACCAGGAATTGAATCAAGGAGTGCTTAATCATTGAGCCACGTCCATAGCCATTTGTATTTATTTATTTTTATTATGAGAACAGGATCTTGCTAATTCTCCTACCTCAGGATCGATCAATTGATCTTTCTTTCTTTCTCTTTTTGTCTTTTTTTGGTATTGGGGATTACCTCAGGGGCACTTTACAACCTTTTTTATTTTTTATTTGGACACAGAGTTTCATTAAGCTGCTTAATTAAGGCCTCACTAAAACAGCACTAAGTTAATCTCTATCATGAGATTAATGCACTGATAAGGTTAAGGCTTTTATAACACATCCTTTTACTTCTAAACTTTTTTGCATTGTTTCACACATGAACTTTTGGGGGGACACCACATATCTAAACCATAACAAATTACATCAAGTCTTTTTTTCTAGAGAGATTATATTATTATCACTTAAATACATAAAACATTTCTTCCGTTGTTAACTGTCTTTTAATATATTATCTTCTGTGTTTTTTACCTTTCAAACTATTGTAATGTATTTGAATTGATTATACATTTATTTAACAATTTTTGAGCCATAATTTAAAAAGTTTTTTTTTTCTTTCTAATTTTCAGACTGAAAAATTTAGACTATTTACCCTAGTATTTATTGTTATGATTATTTTGTTTTTAGTTTTTTAATACCTCAAGTCAATTTGGACTTTATTTTGTGTATTTTATAAGAAATAATTTTAATTTTGTCTCTCCAAATATTTTTTAGGATGCTCACCATAATTTATTAAAAAAAACTCATTTTCTGTCATTGATTTGAGATGCATCTATATTCTAAATTTTTATATATACATCAAGATATTTCTGAAATTTCTCTTTCATTACGGTTTCATCTATGTATTGTTGTGTCAGTAGTGAAGGAGAAGTAGAGAAGTAGCCTTCACCTATTACCCAATGACTATTAGAATTATATAAATATTTTTATTCATATAAATTACCCAAACACCAAGTGAGAAGTTGTTGGAACCTTAGGAAATAAAATTTATAGAAACATTTTTTTTTTTTTAAACAGATGTGGGAAGTGGTGACTTACATCAAGATCTCTTGGAGTGTTTTAGCACTGGAGGCTTTGCCTGTGCTGGGAACTTCCTGTGCAAAAGTCAAGTCGAGATTGCTCAGTTGCTATGGTGACGCCCTGCTTAAGGAGCTTCTGTGCAAGGCAATTTTGACTCTAAGTTCAGACACCAGCTGCCAGGGATAGAGAATTATGAGCACAAAAAGATCATTATAATTGGTTGCCACTCTTCCACCTTCAAGCCTGCATTCTTTGAAGAAACTTTTTCACAGAAAACCCTTTTGATGATAAAACCTATCTAATAAACGTGCTGAGCTATCTCTGAGTCATTCTCGCACCATCAGAAGACAGTGTCCCACCTGGTCCCAGCTTTTTCTCTATCTGTGTCTGTCTGTCTTTTATAATTTCCCATTGCCTCTCACCAGATTCTGAATTAACAGCCATGCAGGTCAGGGCAAACTGATATTGATTAGTCTTAGCTTTTTTCAACTAAAATCTCCATGTGTGCAGTTTGAAGACAGGAAAGAGTTGCTGAAGGTGCCACTTGTTTAATTTATATGCTACTTGAGTAGCATGTAAGAGGCATCATTTGAAAGCTTAATATTTTCCATACTGGTTCCTTTCAAGTTATTTTTATTTTTCACCCTTGCAAAGGCTATTCATGTCTCTAACATCATTTCTTTGATTAATTCTTTGCATAGGTAAATAGAATAAAGGACAAAAAGTTTAGACAACCTGTAAAAAAAAAGTAAGTCAAATGCAAAAGGAATGTGATTTTACTGAATATATTTTTTTCATATTGTAGGGGTGAACAAATTCCACCTTCATCCCGTTTGGGTCTGAGAATAAGATTGACCTAACACAAAGTAATCAGGCAGGAAAAAGCATAAATCAAGTTTTGCCTGATGTAAAGGCCTTTACCAGGAGGTGAAGACCTGTAGGAGCAATTAGAGTTAAGTTACTTACATTCTGACTTGGAAAAACAGCAAACTGTGGAAATGTGACTAAATTATATGGAAAGGTTTAAAGAGTTCCTTTTACAAGGTTTGTACAAAACTATCTTGATTCTGCCTCTTTTTTAGAATAAGAATTTTGCTTCTTTCTAGTATAAAGAAAATATATTTTACATGCTAACTTTGTGATCTCCTTTTAAGAAACATGCCTGTAATCTAGCACATGTAAGGATAGCACAACTATCCTTATCAAGTTCAAACTAATCTTTTTACACCTGTTGTTTTGTAAGTGTCTTTAATAAACAATATGCCAGAAAAATGTATTTAAACTATCCAAGATATATCTTTGTTAATCAACTTATGATGATGTGTTTTTTTTTTTTTTTTTTTTTTA